>NC_142794.1:94596864-94933449 GCF_049724085.1 Artemia sp. Qi Xiang Cuo | reverse complement strand
TAAATAATAAATTTTAGTAAATTTTAAAAAATTTAAGTTACAGAAAATTTGCCTGATTTTTAAAAAAGGAGAAAACACCCCTTTTACTAGCTAGGTAACAGATCTAATAATACAGAAAATACCACTTAAATTACTGATTGCTGGGAATATCAGAAGTAAGTATAGATGTAAAGCGTTACATAAAGTAAAATCTAATTTATGTAATTAACTTTGGATGGACACATATTATCATCTGGCTGTTTTTAACAAAGTAAACGTAGTAGGAATTTTACCAAATGATTGTTAAACTCGTCCAAAGAACTGAGACGATCCCCGACGTTAATAATGGATTAGTAACTGAAATGTTAAAAAGTCGTTGGAATATATAAGAAACAACCTCACTATCATTTTTTATAAAGTACTAGAATTACAAGATCAAAAACACCAGCTCTGGACATAAGTTATATTTCACAAAAATATAGTCTTCTAAAAAAAGTCCTTTTACATTCAGAGTGGCTAGTATTTGAATATCTGTTTAATGGTATTTTTTCTCCTAAACATGGTATAATTGTAACTACAGATAGGTAAGAAGAGCTGCCCTTATAATAAAAGAGGTAAGCCCAAGGTGTTGAGTTTCACTAGAACTTCAAAGTTCTTAGTCACTGTGTTCATTATCCCGAAGGACACCTCAAAAGCATTCGTGTTGGCAGGGAGGGACTGTATGTGTATTGAGAGGTACTTACATTATAACGTTTTTCACGAGAACCTCATGTGGTTATAATGTATTTATCTGTTGCAGGTGACAGCACACAATAAGATGTTTCCCATCAAGATATCGCCGGGGGTTGGTACACACTCTCAGTACGTTTTGCACTCTTATGGCTTTTTTAAATTGTCGTTTTTGTATTATTAAATAACTTCTACCTACAATGTTTACATTAATTTTAGTATCTCAAATAAAACAATTTTGCATAAAATTAGTGTTGTTCTGCATCCTCACTCGTGATTTGGGTGAGTAAATTGACCCTGCCCACTTTATAGTTAAGGCAAGGTATACTATAAAAAAATTAAATAACAGATGTAATTTTATAGTTAAGAATGGGTAATTACATCATTATTTGGTTTCAAACATAAAAAAATAAAATGATTCCTGCCCACACAATATCTCAAAAATACCAGTTATAACCCAGTGTCCGGTGGAGGTTTGTCGATGACACTATGGCAGGTTAAGGATGAATTAAGCATTAAAGGACCATTGAAATGGCATATATTTTTTTATTTTTTTTTTTTTTTATTGAAAAATGTTTGAATTTTAAAACGTATTTTATAAAAGTCACTTTAAAATAAAATATTTTTCCAATTTTTAAAATTTTAAGCTTCTTAAAATTTTACTTATTTTTGAAAAAGGAGAAAACACCCCTTTTAATAGATCAGTAAGATAACTAATAAAATTGAGAATAGAAATTGAATGACTGATTGCTTGAAACAACAGAAATAAGTAAAGATGTTATGCTTTACAGAACGTAAATTGTAAGTTTATGTAATTAACTCTGTATAGACAAATATCAGTATACGGATGTTTTTAACAAAGCAAACGAAGAAGGTATTTGAAAAAATTAGTGTTAAACTCTGCAAAAAAACTGTTAATAGAACCGAAGCACATCATGGAAAATGAACTGACAGGTCGAAAAAACGTTTGACTATCTAAGAAACAAAATCAATTTAAGCTTTTATGAATCACTTGTTTTACACACTCCAACAAACTATTAATGGAGATATGTGCTATTGTACAAAAATATAGATATCTAAAAAAGGCATTTCATGTTTAGTGTGAATCTTGATTCAATAAATGTTGAATGGAATTTTTTCTACTTTTAAAGTTATCTTTGAACCTAGTGATATGGTAGAAGACCTGCCATGATAAGGAAAGACGTACTCACGTGTTTATTCGTTTTAATGGAACTACAAATTGGTTAGTAACTGTTCTCACTTTACAGAGTGGCAAGTCAAAAGTATTCTCTGTTGTAGGGAGGAAGTGCGTGTGTATGAAGAGGTACTTACTCTGTATCTGTTTGTACGTGAACCTCATGTAGATATGAAAGATGTCTAATGGGCACGATACCGCACACAATGAGATGTTGCACAATAAGGGATCGCCGCGTATAGGAACTCACTCGCAAGAAGTTTTGCCCTTTAAGTGTTTATTGAACTGTTTGGCTGGACCATATTACTGACCTTAACCAGACACGGTGGACCGTTCTTCACATTCCAAAAGTTAAAAAATTATTACGAAGTGAATTGGATATCGAAATAATACAGATGTAGGGGGGGGGTTAATTGAACATGTAACCGGGAACGGTCAGTATCTTTAAAATACAAATAAATTATCTAAATTAGGAAATTTAATAATGACGACGCGTTATTGACATCATCATGTGCTTTCAAAACAAACAAAATAAAAATATTCCTGCAAACAAATTTGAGCAAACAAAAAAGTAAACCCTAACTTGCCTTGGCACTGTTGTGAAGCGCACCGTGGCGTTTATCGAAGTCTTAACGCCGTAAAGGCACAGTGTTAGAACCTATTGTATTTTTATTCTTTTTTTTTTTATACAATGTGTTTTATTTTAAAAATAATTTTATAAAATTCTATTTAAAAACAAAAGTTTATTAAATTTTAAAAAATTTCATCTACATAAAATTTTCCCTATTTTCGGAAAAGCAGAAAACACACCTTTTAACAGCTCTATCACAGAAATAATAATACAAAGAAAACCACTTAACTGACTGATTGCTGGGACCATCATAAGTAAGTAAAGATGTGAAGTGTTCCAGAAAGAAAAATGTAAGTTTCCTTAATTATCTTTTGATGGATAAAAATTAGTGTATGTCGGTTTTTAACAAAGTAAACTTAGCATTAATTTTACCAAATGAGTGTTAAACTCTGCAAAAAAACTGACAAGAGAACCAAACAACATTATAGAGAATGAGCTGATAGGTCGGAAAGTCTTTTGAAGATATAAGATAAAAAATCAATATCATATATTATGAATCTCTAGATTTACAAGCTCAAACAAACCAGCTCTCGAGATATGTGATATTTTATAAAAACATAGACCTCTAAAAAAGGCATTTTATGTTTATTGCTGCTCGTAAGTCACGATCAATTGAATAGGATTTTTTCGACTTATGGAGTTATATTGGAACCCAGATACATGGCAGGTGAGCTGCCATGATAATGAAAGGTGTACTCCCAGTTCGATAAGTTTCCATTGAACTTTAGATTGATTAGTCACTTTCTTCCCTCTCCCTAGGTGTACGTCCACAGTGTTATTGGTGGTAGGGGGGGGGTTTAAGTTTATTGCGATGTAAATCATCTATATCGATTTTCACGTGGAATTCATGTATATATGTTGTCTTTCTCTTGTACAAGGGAAGGCAAACAATTAGATGTTGATCATACTGGTCTCAATGTTGGGAGTAGCACATTATCCTGCTGTTTTGCAAACTATTTTTTTTTTTAACTTTTTGTTATGACATGTTACATTACCTTATAACTAAAATGTTTACTGTAATTTAAGTTGCACACTATCTAACCAGGTTCATAATATAAATTGTTATTGGACTCATCATTAGTGCTGGAGGGCCCGTACTTGAACATTAACACGGGTTAGTTAAGTAAATTTATAGTAAAAAAAAAATACAAAAATTAGGCACGTTAATTATTCAAAAGGGTCATTGATATAACTATTTTGTTTCAAAAAAAACAAAATAAAATTAATCCTGCACACACAAGCTAGCAAACAACCACGTACTCCCTCCTTGGCCTGGGGAGGGCTGGCACGTAACCCGTGGCAGTTAACCGCGGCTTAAAGCATTAAAGGCCAATTTTAAGGGCCTAATGTTTTTTTTATATTTTTTTTTTTAGAGAAAAAGGGTTAATTTGAAAACGAATTTTATAAAAATATCTTTAAATTAAAATATTTTTTCATTTTTTAAAATATTAATTTACATAAAATCTTTCCTATTTTTGGAAAAGTAGAAAAGACCCCCTTTAATAGCTCTGTACCATAACTAATAAAAGAGAAAATTGCAGTTGACTGACTGATTTCTGTGAACAGCAGAAGTGAGTAAAGATGTGAAGCTTTCCAGAAATAAAATCGCAAGTTTATGTAACTAAATCTTTATAGACAAATATCAGTATCTGGTTGTTTTTAAAAAAATAAACTTAGCAGTAATATTACACAATGTTTGTTAAACTCTGATAATGAGAAGAAAACCAAATCAAATACTGGATTACGAACTGAAATGACGAAGAATCGCTTGAATATCTAAGAAAACAACGCAAGTAAAGTTTGTATGAAGCACTAGTTTTACAGGCTCAAACAACCTAGCTCGGGAGATATGTACTTTTCTATAAAATCATAAATCTCTAAAAAAAGGCCTTATAGGTTCAGTGTTGATCGTATTTCGATATCAGTTGACTAGAATTTTTTCTCCTTTTATAGGTATATTGGAACTTACGTACCGGACAGATGAGCTACCTAGATCAAGACAGTTGTAATCACAGGTCGATGCGTTTTACTTGAACTTCAGATTGGTTAGTCACTGTGTCCATTCACCCTAGGGGCCAGTCAAAAGTATTATTGTTGGTAGGGGGTAAGTGCGTTTGCGTTGAGCGGTCCATAATCTATAAAATTTTGTACTTGGGCCTCCTCTGTATGTGACGTATTTATCAGTTCGGCTGCCGTCAATCAAAAGGCGATATCTGACATAAACTCGATTTTACAGGAGAACGAAAAAACAAAAAAAAGTTTGAAGCCTTAGAAAACATGATAGGAGGTGCCTGTTTTGCAAACAAATACATCAAATCTAGGATTCAGAGCAAGACAAATTTTTTTGTTAAGGAAAAACTAGACAATTCTTTTTCGTTCTCGAGATAGTGCAGATATCGCCTTTTAACCTGTCAACAAAAGGCGGTATCTGCAAGAGCGCCACAGTAACAGCGCCACATTGATTCAGAGTTCAGAGAGTTAAGAGCAATTCAATCGGATAAAATAAAGGATTAAATCTGGACAGCTTACGTAACCAATTTTTTACCTGTGTGTGGCTTTGTGCCAAAATTGTGAATATCTTTTTCGAAAACAAGAAAAATAACTTATTGCTTTGTTACATTACTAGATCAATTAAGGACTACATTTGTACATTGACAAGATCCAAAGTGTGAAAATGGCAAACCAAACATTAGAGGCCGAGAAAATGCAAAATGCCCAGTTTTTGCGAGAAATAAATTTCAAATTGGATTTATTACCAGCGCTTTTGGAGAAAGTTAATGCAATTCCTGGACTTTCAGATTGCATTGCTGTCTTACAAGTACATATGAATAACATTAGTACACAGCTATCTATAAATGTTGAGACATATTAAGAAATTAAAAAAGAGCTGGAAAATTTTAAATCAGACGTAGTAATCATATCTGAACGAGCCAACCAGCTCGAAGCAGAGCAGAAAAGACGAAATTTGATTATTTATAACTATACTCCGCAACACTATGGCGAGTATACTGTGAAACAAGAAATAATGTATTTATTAAACCGTGCTATGCCTTCTCTCAAAATAAGTCGATGTGATGTACATGATATTTTTAGATTGAAATCAGGGCCATTAGTAGTGAAGCTAAACTCGGTAAAAATCAGAGACTATGTCTTAAGAAATAATTCCTTATTGAGAAAGGGAGGTCTATTGGTGGCCCCAGATTACACAGCTAAACAAAGAGAAGCCAGTAAATACTTAAAGGAAATTATGAATCTTGCACAGAACGACGGCCGTGATGCAATGCTACGAGGTGACAAGCTGTTTATCCAAGGCCGACTATTCAGGTACGATAGAAAGGCTGTGATTGAGGTTAAATGTAACTTGGCGCCAGTCAAAAATCTTGGTCCACCCCCTAGTGCTAGACTCCCAAATTACCCTGCTGTTATCCCGATGGGGCTAGATAGTGATGCCAGTAATATCGATGCCGAGACAGTGATACCATCAACAGCCTATTCTAAGGCAGTATCGGCAACTAAAAGACCTGCTAGTGCTGTTATAAGCCCTAATGACCTACATCGACCAGGCACTCGTAACTTGTCACCCAGAGGAAACCATTCTCCAAGAAAAGGACTTAACAGAAGACCTCGCAGTGGTTTTTCCCGTAATTTTGTTGATAATAGTCAGCGAGTGCTAACATATATTAATAGTCGCAGTCGTGAGTATTACCATTTTGCCTTTTCTTCGACAGAGGCCAGGAACGAGGACCTCCAAGAAATGGCTAGTGATATTAATGCACTGACAGAAAGCACAGACGCATAGGAAATAAAGAGCCATATACTGAGTTTAGTGTCATGGAACATACAAGGACTACGTGATAAGCTACCTTATTTATATGATGAATTACTTTCGTTTGATGTGATTTCGTTTATTGAAACATGGAACGATCATTCTCCTATATCACCTCTCCCAGGGTATTTGGTTGAACAGGTTGTGCGTGAACCAGCAAAAAATAATAGACATTATGTTGGTATTTTGGTTTTGATTAGATCATCAGCTATTGATGGTTATGAAAGAATTAATTGTAGATCGGAAAATTTACTTTGGCTACGTATTTGTTTTAAATGTGGGAAGAGATTAATTTTGGGTGTTGTATACATCCCTCCACAAAATAGTTCTTATAATCGAGAAAATACTTGGGACATTATAGATGATGAATTGTCGCTAATACAAGAAAGTTATAGTGATTTTGAGTGCGTTTTGATGGGGTATTTCAATGCTTATACGGGTGTTGAGGTTGAGGGTCCAGATTTATTAATCTCAGATTTAGGGGATTTGATCCCAATTTGTTGCAGATTACCGTGAAGTAATAATGATGAAAAAATAAAAATAACTGTTTGGTGAAGAAAGCTCCTGGCGCTTTGTGGGGACCCTGGTCTGTTCATTGCGAATGGAAGGTATGGAAATGTTAAGGGTTTGGGTGAGTTCACTTGCCTTTTGGGCCAAACTCCAAGTGTTATAGATTATGCGCTGATTAATATAACATTTGTACCTGAATCAATTGGTATTGATGTACTAGATTTAGTTGGATCCGATCATAGAGCTATTAAGCTTGAGCTGAGGACTGGGAAGCTTCAGGATGTTGTTCCTCGAGTTAAAAATTCATCTAATGGGGAGCTTAGATTAGAGGGCTTATGAAAAATAATTAATTATGATTTAAATTATAATGATTTTGAAAAATTGTAAAGGGAGCTTATGAAGTTGCATATAACAAATAAGTTTAAAGCGTTAGAAGAAGATGGAAAAGATACACATGGTATAAGTATGGAGTTAAATGAAATAATTTGCAGTTGTTCAGCATCGTGTAATCTGAATAAAAATGAAAATAAAAACGAGCGATATTTTGATTTGGAGTGTAAGTTAATGAAAGAAAAGGTCAGATATTTATTGAATCTTTTAAAATAATGTGATAAACCTGAAGAGCAAAGTTTAAAATTAGCCGAATATAAAGATAAAAGAAAAGATTACAAAAGGTTAATTAAAAGGAAAAAAAAGAGTTTGAGATTAAGAAGAAACTGGGTATTGCAAATTATTTTAGAAATAAAGATTTTAAGAAATTTTGGGGTTATATAAGGAATGATATTGGAAATGAAAAAAGAAAGACACAGGTGGCTCCAGACGCCAACTCATGGCCTGATTACCTAGAAAGCTTGGAAGGTGATTGCGCAGAATTACAAGAGGTAACACATACCACAGAGATGGTTGTTTATCCCATGAAGGAACATGATTATGATTTAGTAAGGGAAGTGAGTAATGATGAGGTCAAGTTTGTACTCAAGAATTTAAAAGGAGGTTCGGCTGCGGGTGCCGATTGTGCACCAATAAAGCTATTTAAGAATTTTCTTTAAATTTTTATGTCGATAATTTTTTTTATTTGTAATAATGTGTTAAATTCAGGACACTGGCCAAATGAGTGGAAAAGATCATTGCTTATGCCGCTTTTTAAGAGAGGTAACCCTAAGTTGCACATAAATTATCGTTTAATAGCGCTAGTCCCTGCTTTAAGTAAGATAATGGAGAAAATAGTTGATACGAGGCTTTATAAATGTTTATACAAAAATAATATAATACATGAACAAAAAGTAGGTTTCAGAACAGGGTACGAGACGGTAGATACAATATTTATTTTAAGGGCACTAATTGATAAATACGGAAAGGGAAAAACTTGTCTTTATATGGGATTTCTGGACCTCCACAAGGCGTTTGACAGTGTCGACAGAGAACTATTAGAGGATGCCCTGGTTAGAATTGGCCTCCCTCATTTGTTTGTGAGGTTGATAGTGAGTATGTATATTTGTGTGAGAGGAATCGTGTTTGTTGGTAACAGGTTTTCTAGGTTTTTTAATATTAAGCTGGGTGTAAAACAAGGCAGCACTCTTTCTCCTAAATTGTTTAAAATTTTTATAAATGATGTTGTTGATTATCTAGAGAATAGATGGGCTCCGAATGTTAGTCTAGGGACCCATAAACTATCACTACTATTATTTGCAGATGATATTGCCTTGGTGGCTAGCACACCGCAAGATCTGCAGACGCTTTTGAGTCTTATAGATGATTATTTGCAGATGAAAAAACTAAGACTGAATGTTGAAAAGAGTGAAGTTGTTATTTTTAAAAAAAGGAAAACAAGTGGCGAAAATAATTATCAATTTAAATTGAATAATGAGGAACTTAAAGTAAGTAAAAGAATAAAATATTTAGGATTTGTTTTATCGGAAAATGGAAGTATAAATAGTCACGTTGATGAACTAATTAATAGAGGTAAAGTGGTAAGGTCTGCAATTTTTAGAAATCTGACGATAATGGGAATTAAAAACCTAAAAATGCACAAAAGAATATTGAATACAAAGATTTTGACAGTATTAGAGTATGGAGCGAAGATTTGGGACGGAGAAGCGGCACACAAGTTGGAGTCCCTCCAGCTCCAGCATTATAAAAGGCTATTTGGATTACATCAGACAACTCATTCACAGGTTCTGAAAGGTGATATGGGCCTGTTTTTGTTAAAACTACGTAGGTCTATTTTGATGCTTAGATTTTGGTTGAAGATCATTAGGTGCAATGAAGACAGACTAGTAAGTGATGCTTATTATCAGATGTTGAGCTATGATTCGAAAAGGTCGTGGCCATCCCAAATTAGGTCATTACTAGAAAGTTTGGGAATGGCTTACTTATGGAATGACGGTCTTGGTTCCCCTGATCTACCAACAAATTTAGTAAGCCAGGTACAATTTATCTTAGAGGGTCAAGAAATTCAGTATTGGCAAGGGCTGGTTTTAAATTATTCTACATTGAATCATTATAATCAGGTTAAACCTAGTTTCGGAGAGGAAATTTATTTTAAATTCAATTTACCGGCTATGATTTTATGTCGATAGATTCAGCTTAGGGCGAATCACCTTCCAATCCAGAGTAGACAAATGGTGTTCGACAGAGGGATAGTACATCCTGATGGTCGGTATGTGTGTCCTCTTTGTAGGGATGAGGACGAAGATTTGGACCATTTTCTCCGAAAGTCCCCGGTGTTCTCTGATTTAAGGGAAAATTACTTAGGCTACATGGGAGTGTTTTGCTGCTTCCAAATATCTCACAAAGTAGTACCCAACCACAATATTTCGTATTGGTGCGTACATAGAGAAGGGATTAAAAAGAAGGAAATTATTTTACAATTAATTATTATTAATTATATGGAATTAAAGTTTTTTTTTTTGGTATTTTACCAGAAGGTATTTTTCGCTATGTATTCATGTTAATGGGTGTTTTAAATTTGCTCTGTTGTAATTTTTCTATTTTCATATTTTTTTGTTTATGTGGCTCTTGGGATTTTTTCAATAAACGATATATATATAATAAAACATAGATTACAGTTTCACAAAATGACTTTAAATAAAAGAGAAACTCAGTTTCCAATGAGTGTATTTGCTTTCCAGCAACATCAGCTATGTCATAATGTAGAATAACCTTGTTTTCAGCCAGTTGTTTGGTCTTGGTCTTCGATCGCTTCTATTTCGGGAAAAAGATCATCTCAGAGGAATACGTTAAGATCAAGTCAAACTACAGCACAAGCGTTTCCACAACATTGAATTCGTTTAATTTTATAAAAGTAATAAAGGTGATATTCATTTATGTTATAAAAAAAAGAAAAAAAGTCTACGTTTTTTTACTCGTCTTCTGGTTCACAGCCCTCGAATTCGTCAACCAAGTCTTGCACTTTGGCTGTGTGAATGTTCTTCCAGAAAGACTTTTTCCGTGTGTCTGCAATGTTGGGTACAAGTTTCATCAGGATGTTGTTTTTTTTGTCCCTTGAAATCCCCCTTGGGACCGACAGCTTCTTCGGTAAACCTTTGCCTAGAGCACTTTTGGCTTTCGCTGTCAGAAAATCTACAGCTTTCATTTCGTCGTCAAAATCATATCGATTAGATAGTTTTGAATCTTTCTTTATGAATCTTGCCGGTATAATCTTTCTAAGTTGAATATCAACTGACTTTTTCCCAGACTTCTCATTCTTCCATTCGTAGAAATCGCTTATTTGGAGCTCTTTAACTCGGGTATTTTGTCTGGAATCCTGCATAACCTTTTTCAACTCGGGAAAGTCCTCAACAACCAGCTTCGCGCGGATTTTCTTCTCTATCACTCCATGCAAGCTGTCAGCTGCCATGTGTGTGTGTCCCTTTGTCAGGAACTTGATGGAGATCTTCTCTGGACCCCATGATTCGTTTACAATGCGCACAAACATGGAAAAGATTATCCAGTTCTTCTTATGTGACGAGCGGTTATCGGCCCAGAATGAAAATTCTTTTGTATCCCGTAACTCATCCACAAGACCAAAAAAAGCAGAGGCGACAGCATCTCCGGTTCTACCATATGTTGCTTTGTGCCATACTACACAGTATGCCACTTTTGGTGACGAGCCGGTGCGAGCACTAGAAAGCGGTGGAACAAAAGTTTCATTGAAACACACTAGCTTGCTTGTGAAAAGTGATTCTTTAACTGCTGGCTGTATTGGGAGAATTAGGACTTTTTGCATATCAGCTATAAACACTGCCTTCTCCTCGCCGTATGCGTGATCAGCATCTTTATCAAGTTCTCGCCTAGCTTTTTCTGCCTGATTTCCTTGCTCCTGTTGCTTCTCCCTTTCTTCGTCTGACACACCTTACCTGGATTCCTTTATTTTGAACAAGTCACAGATTTCACATACATCTGACCTTGGCATCTTGTTTGATATGTTCATTTCTTGCAAAACTCGAAGGTAAGAACTCTGACTACAACGCTGCTCGGGAAACTTTTCTTGAAAGTCAGCAAACATAGCTTCAAACGTAATATCTCTTGGGATATATCTCACATACGGACTGTTATACCTCCTGTAGTGGGGCTGACACGGCTTGAACGATTCTATATGCATACGAATAGCTTCGCGGTCCACATCCACCTTTCTAGCACCTCCTCTTTTTTCTGAAGGGGAAAATCCAACGCCCTCGGTCTTTAGCTTTCTTGATATTACCTCGATGACTTTCGGACTGGTGTAACCCAAAGTTGAAAGAAACGTCTTTTAGCTCACTACCAACAAGAGTTCTCCAGCAGAATTATGTTGGCGATACACGAAACTTTTGTCTATAATATTCTTACTTTTCTATTGTTGCCGGTTTTTTATTTTTTGGCGCTAAAAAAAAAAACACGACTTGATGTGTGCACTTTTTTCTCCCTTGCTTGATTCTTGAAACTTGTCATAGATCTGTCTCCTCTGATTAGTTTTAAATTCTTTGTACTTTTTCTTACACTTTTCAGGGTTGCAACCACTCTCTATGAATAGATGTTCTCGCCTTTCCTTTTCAATCTGCTTTCTCCTTTTTTCAAAGACGTGGGTCTTCTATTTTGTCACAAAAGCAGGTTCTTCAACATCTAGTTTTTATTGTCGTTCAACACTGTCGATAGAGACTTTACTCTGAGGTAATAATGAGATAAGCTCGCCTAGTACATCAGTACTTTGTCTTGCTGCTCTTCGAACACTAGCGCCTGTAGAATCAGAATCTTCTGATTCTCAATCTGGCTGATACGCACTTGCTGAGTTGTTGGTCTCCAAGTCATCGTCTGAATCAAGTAAATTTTTATGTAGGTTTTGTCTGGTATCTTCGTTAATAGCTGCTTGACGGTTAGATTGAGTGGACAAGTCTAAAACTATTCCACCGTCTCTTTCACTAAATCCACTCATATATGCATACATATCTTCTGTAGTAGTCTCATTGTTTTCCGCACGCATTTCTGTCCCCATATCATAGTTTACTCCAATGTTCTCAGTATCAACTTTTTCCAGCCAGTATTTGATAAACTGTATGCTCTCTAATTCAGGTGGAGCATCTGTTTGGTCTACTGAAACTTTTTGTGGTAATGGATGGCTTGAGAATATTCCACTGATGGGTATTTCTTTTGGTATCACTGTTTCTTTTTGAACAGTTCTGATGATTCTTGGTTCTTGGGACACAACAAAAGGAGCTGCTTCCCTGTTATCCGCATGCATATCTGCTGTCGCCATTTCACTGCTGTAAGCGTGCATCTTTTTTGCCATCTCATTGTTTGTGTCTCTTTTGAGCTGTTGTGAGCTACTTTGTGCATTGTTTTGAGCTGTATCCCTGAAAAAAAAAATTATTAGCAGAAAATACAAAGAACAAATAGCGTAAAGCAGAGGGTCCCGACACATTTTGGACCATGGGTCAGATTTCGGAAGGGAAGGGATTGCATACCGGATTAACACCTAGTCGAGCAGCCATCAGCCAGATCTCAGCACAGCCATTGAACTGCGAAAGTTTTTGAAGGTACAAATTGCATAAACGGTGAATTCGAATGGTTTTCCCGACTGAAGGCTAGTTTTGTCTTGTTTCTAATGATTCAACTGTTTGACCATGACGGATACTATGTCATATTTTCTTTGAGAGCGCATAGTCATGAGAGGAAACAGATCCCCAAATATTTATTTACTGCCTGAGTGTGGCAGACATGCATTGATTGCTTCTATTGTGGACAGGGTTTGGCAATTTAAAAAAAAAAAAAAATTTAACGTAACGTTTAAATGTAAAATATGATTTTTTACATTAAATTTTTACATGTAAAGTATATACCTCAGTCATAAATTATTTCGAGGCCAAAACTGGATAAAACACTTTGGTTATTTATTACATTTTAACACGTAAAAGAAAAAAAATCCATTTAAAGTGCCATCCCTGACTGTGGACATGCACAGGACATGCATCCCTGGAGTACCCCAAAATAGTGGGTACTCTACCCCATAAACAGCTAGTGGCCCTGACTGGGAAAGATCCTGTTTTCGTCAGATTTTAACAGAGTTCAAGCTCTTCTTAAATAGCCTCAAAATGTATAGTAGCTTACACTGCTGAAGAAATAAAAATACACAAAACATTTGCCAAACAAGCAATAATGTGGTCTGACAACAGCAAACCATCTGCAAAACGAACCTCCAGAAGAACTATGACAAAAAACCTGCATCAGAATTGCAAACTAGAAACTTAAACTGACCTATACTACTAGCTGAGTTCCTTGCCGGGGTCAAATCTTTACAAATTTCAAAAGAATTCCTTTTACAGGTACACAGGCCTAGCCATTTACCCTTACTTTTCTCTCGCCATCTTAAGTGCCTCTTTCAAAAAGAAATTGCCACGGCTCATGATTCTGCTCTTCAGTTTTACGGAATCTTTTTTTCTATATAGCCATAAATGTGATGAAAGGTTGGCCTTATTTGGCGATATCTGCTCTTGCGCTGGAAGTAAAAGCAAAGATCTAAAAGACGATATCTGCATGTGTAGATATCGCATTTTGAGTCACAAGAGAATACAAGTTTTCCGAATAACGCCAAATAAAACTACCATATATCTTGTCTATTTTTGTAGATATCACGTTTTTGACTCGACCAACTGATAGAGCGGAGTGCCTTTACTTGGCATACGCAGAAATCTCAATTTCGCTCGTCATGTCAGATATCGCCTTTTGATTGACGGCAGCCGAGTTGATGACTAAATGATAGACAACCACTCTCGAGCCCAAAGTCAGACGTATTTTCTGAACCCAGCAAGCGACTCAAGGTCGGAATCGATGGTGGATAGGCAAGTTTTCTTTTGACCATCGGCTAGGTTTCTTCACGACAGCAACGGAGGACATTTCTGGCATTGCTTTAACATCGCATCGTTCCGGAGTCCTACTAAGTGGTCGAACCACCGGAGGCCTCTGTATTTGATGAAATATGATAGGGAATACCGGTTTTAAACTTTATTGCGGATGATATCGCTGCTGACTCAACGACCAGGTTTCGCAGCCATATAGCAGTGAGTGACAACTCCACAATTGCTTAAAATATCCCCATTTTGTCTTCAGTGTAACTTGGTGTCTATTCCATGGGGTTTCCTCACACGGAGAAAAAGAGCACCGGCCATAGAACATCACCTGTCCTATCGTCTTTGTTTTCTGCTGAATTAAATTACGGCCAACAGAATTTCCCTGATCAGATACGTCTTTGAGCATGTATCGCGCTTTTTGGGTAAAATTGGCAGGTAAAACGCCATTGGTATAATGCAAGTCTGTTACTGACAGGAAATGGCTTATCGTAACTTCTTGATACTGCTGCGTTCTTTTTAGGACCCAGTTTATTACAAATTTAAACAAAGTCAGGGACAGGACGAATCCTTATCTTATCCCCCACCCCCGCTTAAAATAAAACTCAAGACAACCTTCCATAGCCTGGAACTTGAAATTTCATACTTAAATTTTTTGACAGGATTAAGTTGATCAGCTTCCCTCTTGACGGCCCATACGGCGTCGCGCATCACCGAGTCAGAACCAGTAATGAAGTCAATAATCACACGGGTAATATCTTGCTGAGGTTAAAATCTGTGCTCTATAAGCTGTCTTAAGTTGAATATCTGGTCAGAAAAGCCCATCCCAGACCTGAAGACACCCCGGATAGACCTTTTTCTCCTATCATAGGCGTCACAAAGCCTTTTTAGCAATATGGTGGCGAAGATTTTTGCCCCTGTGTGAAATTGTTCTATAATTTTTTATTTTTAAATGCTGGAACTAAATAAACCACCTCCGGTGAAGTTGTACATATTCCCTCTCCTAAACTCCACGCATTATCTTATGGAGCTTTTAGAGTGCTGAGGGAGGAAGAGCTTTGTAGATTTCAGGTGGTATTGAGCCTTTGCCTGACGATTTGTTGTTCTTTAGGAAACGTATAATAGCGCTTTACTCCCCGATCATTTGAGGTACGGTGCAAGAAAGAAACCGTGGGACATAAAATTGCATTTCAGACTTAAATTAAAGACCAAAGAAGCACTTTACGGTGACCTGTCGTTTACGGTGAAGAAACTATTTGATCCTTTTGAATAATCCAGATGGATGATTTTTATGCAAATATTATATTTTATTAGTATTTTGTTAATGTGTAAAATCAATGGCCCGACAATCTTAAGCCAAGAATACTCTATCCATTGGTTAGTGTGTTTTGCTGTATCGATCTTGGCTTCCAAACACTAAGAACAGGGGCATAATTTGCTATGGGACAGGGGACAGCTGCCCCTCCCAAACCCCAGTGTGCACCACAGCCCCCAGAGCCCCTTACCCCAGTTGAAATTTAGTTTCTCCAAAAATATTGTCAAAACTAAAGTAAGCCTGTATAATTCAAGCATCCACAGAAACGGGTCAGTTTTCTTTAGTATATCTTTACTTTTTTTTGCTATTGTATGGCTCATTTTTCAGTGTTCACGGTCATTTTCACTTGATATACCCCCCCCCCCCTGGGATTGTGACGAGATTGAACCACTGACTAAGAAGATTCAGTTTTCCAAAATATGTTAAATGCTCTTTCTCCACTCGTGGAAATAACTAGAAAAACCTTTTGATGTAGTAATGTTTTCGTGAAGTCGGTAATCCAAAAAACCTTTTTTATAATGACGATTAGCTTTTTCACTCTCCTGAAGATTTGTGATGTAACCAAAGAGATTGAAAAAACAGGCAGATTGCTGTAACAGCAATTAATGTAGCTGAGACACCCATACTCTTTGCGGTAGTCTGCAGGAAATGCAGAAATAGGAGACTGTTTAGAAATAAGTTTTGAAGCTCCAAGCACCCTGTTAAAGGTCGTTTAGAACAGAAAACTATCTGTATCTGGAAAAATCACCTCCACAGTTTGACAACAGTTGAACTGCAGAGTGAATAGTGTAATCCGGGAATCTCCCATTTTAGCTGTTTTTTCGAACAATTCATGGTAACGAACTGTAAGTAAAGAGAAATTCGTGTCAATAGTAGTCAAAAATCAAAAACAAGAATTGTAATAATAGCATACATATAAATTTATTCAGTTTAGAGCTGTCTAAAAACAAAAATCTAATTATAAAAGAAAAGAGGAAAATCCTTCCAAAAAGAGTAAGGATCTCGATGAAAACTGAAAAAGATTAAAAAAAACAATAACCCTCTAGATCCATTGACGGTCTATTGGGCGTCGTCAATATTCGATATCTCAGTTGATGTTTTTTTTTCTTTTCACTGGAAAAGGTAGAAAAACCTGTCGCTCAGTCTTCCGAAAGCTGGGATTAAACCCCGGATTCCGTATTTGCAAAACAAAAACCAAATAAAAATGTCATTGCCCATGTGATGTGTGCAACTAATGCCAAAAATTGCAAAACGAAATTCAGCACATCAGAGAACAAAACGAACATTTTGTGTTGTCAATTGTCAGGAATTCATGTTCATTTGCTTTTTTTATTCCCCTTTTGTAACGTATTGAATCCGTTATTCTAGAAAATCGGAAAAGGACTCGTTTGAATACCTAAGTCTCTAGGACTCTTTTAAAGTAGCAAAGATATTGCAACATATCACAATGGCTTTATCTGTCATTTTGTGGTTTTATACAACATGTTTGGCCCGATGTGAGTCAAAATGCAACCGAGCAGTAGTTCACTGATAATCATCCAACTTAAAAACTATCAAGGCGCTATCTAACCAGCTGCCAGATTTCAAAGGCCCTAATGCAGTGCAGTGTTGCCAACGCGGTAAAATTGTACCGTTTTTGGTACAATTTGGAGGTCTTGGTACAATTTGAAATTTTTTGGCATAACATAACTACTTGCTCCTTTCTAACTCGAATATCTGTTAAAGTTTTAGTGTGTCGAAAATATTATTCTTGTTCTGGCAAATTTTTGACATTCTATTTAAATGGTACAAATCAACCTCTTGTGGTACAATTTTAGTCGGGAAACTGGTATAGTCTATTTCAAGGCGTAGGCAACGCTGATGCAGTGACGGTGCGTTTGTTCCTAAAGATGCTTGCAGTTCGTATAGAATAAACAGTTAATTCGAATATATTTTAACGTTTATATTTACAAAGTTGATTCTTTTGAGGCTTTATAAAATGATATGCAGTGATGTATTAAGCATCAGCCATTGGGAAGACGGTCAGTGCACCTTTCTGTGCACAGGAGGGGGACGGTTGCCTGAAGCACTAGAAGTACATTTTTAGGCAACATTTTCTAAATCTCAGAGACAGGTAGTTCAGACAAACATGGAAGGAGTGGTTAGGGAAGTTTACCTTTGAGCCTCCCGTTTTGTGAGGGCTATTTCACGAATTTGCTTACAATATGGGAGTTTCAGATGACAGTTCTTCTGTAATTATACAATTGAAGTGTGCCATAAAAGGGAGGTACGTGTACCTACAAAAATTTTCTTCTAAGAACAATCGTTGAAAACTCTAAAATGATAATCTTAAACATCAATTTCAGCTTTAATATTTCAGTCCCCCGAAAAATATTTTAAAGAGAACACTTTTTCAGGGATTTGATAATGATTTCATAATGACGAAAGATTTCATAATGAAAAAGAACACTTTTTCCTTATCGCTCTCGACGAGGGGTTAACAACTGGGCATTTTGAGGGACACCTGGAGGCATGAGGCACGGAGGCAAGTTGGAAGAATGCATCCGGAGGCACGCCGGAGGCATATACCAACGGGCGCAATATGTAAATATATACAGCTTGCCTGTTATTCGGTATCTGTCGAATATTTCAGAACCATCAAAAGCGATCTTTTAAAACTTGTAAAAAATCATTTATGGGTTTATTTGGCAAGGAAAAGAACCCCCAAGACTGAAAACAACTGATATGTACCTAAGGAAGAAGAACAGAGGAGTGCAAGTTGTTGATATCCATGCAAAAATAGGTAACCCTACGATGGCACTGATGGTGTCACTTTTTCCTGTTGCATATGCAGCATTGCCAGTAGAATGCATCATATGGATACTACCGCTGCTATAGGAAAACATTTCTACGACTGCTATAGGAATCACAGTGCTATTTGCTTACCGCTCTACACCTTTTCAAAGAGAGTGAGTAGCCCCTCACACCTAAGTTATACTTTTCTTACTTTACGTTCCTTAGCCTGCATCAATTGATACAGACGGTACAAGACTTGGCAGACATATTTTTTAAGTTCAATAACCAAAATTCCTTATATTGCGTATTCAAAGGATGGTCTCATTCTAGAAATACTGGTGTACAGCTGGAGGGCTTATACTCGTGTTTTTCCGGTATAAATTAAGATACAACTGCTCTTTCTGGATCAGTTGACTAATAGAACTTGTAATAAGCCTATTAGAATAAAATTTATACATTTTTACAATGAAGAACAAAAAAATTATGCTGGTAAGTAAATATACATTATTCTTTATTTATCATAAAAACATAATCCCCTTTTTTCCATGTATCGTATTTAAAAATGTGTTTATAGCATTCCATACAGGTATTTTTGTTCTCTCCTCCTTTTTATATGTTCTTTTCTACACCGTTTTTAATGTTTATATTATTTCACTCTTTTTTTTAGTTTTGTCAGTTTTTAACTTTCTGACATTTTGCAGCTTAATATTTTTTACTAATTTTATACGAGTCATGTACAATTAAAAATAATTTGTGTTTCAGCAAAATGCATTCTTTCACATAAGATTGCTATGAAATAATTATAAATATTTAGAAAACTACTAGAAAATATTTTGACCAATTTAAAGAGCAAACTACAACGAAGTTTGAATATGGCAGTATTTCTCTTCCGTCGTCAGAAGAAATACGTCAAAAATCGTCAAATGTACAGAAATATTTAACTAATTTTAGTCAGTATGATGAGTTATATCAAGATGCACCACTGACAATCATGGATAAATCCAAAAAATGACCAATTAACCACAGTATCATTTTCATTCGCTTCGTGACTCCTTAGAGCACCGAATTGATAGATAATAAGATCCCCGTCGTTCGCCTTATGTGTTTATATGATTAAATATTTCATTCTACAAAAAATCAAATTAAGCACTTATTGGTACTTCATTTATGCTCTGTAATTAATATTGAAGAAACATTAAGAGACGACTTAATTGCGCACGAGAAGGCAAATATATATGGAAGGCCGGTGGCTCATTGTTGTGGCATTGTTGGGGGGTGTGTGACCGATACATCAAAAACTGCACTTTTATGCCTATATACATTCATAGCTTAACCGAACTTAATAATTGGGGTTAAAAATAATGCTAGGAGGGGGAATTAAGTTTTGAGGGAGGTGTAAAATGGTACTTATTTAATACCCCGGTAAACATGTGACTAGAAAAGACTGAAATTGATTTTTATTTCCAGGACTCTGATATTAAAACATCAAGTCAAAAGAGACCAAAGCTCAATGGTGAGACTGGCACCACTGACACGGACAAAATCAGAAGCATGAACTTGAGGAGAGATAGCGTGATCCATTTTGCACCTCGAACAGTTTATACCGAGCTACCTGTAACTTCCACGGTAAGCACCATGAGATTCTTATCATTCTAATTGACTATTGTAGAGGGGTTGAACAGCGCCCCCTCGTTAATATTCTGAATAAATAACAAAAACGGACTAAATAATCAAAAATTGTGTTATTTTTTCTTTTATCGTATGTAGGATTATGCTAGGAGGAGGTGAACAGTGCCCTCGTTAATATTCTGAATAAATAACAAAAAAACGAACTAAATAATAAAAAATGGTAGGACAAAGTACATTCATCGGAAAAAATAGCAAGGAATGAAGAGTGAAAAACTGACATAGCCATTTAACTCTATAAAATAATGAATATTTCACATGGAAAATAAACCCTTTATTCTATGGATTAATGAATTAGCACCATCATCAAACCATGTCAGACCTCAGAAGAAAATGCGAATAGTAGAATTAAAAACACCTACTCATGTGTGGGCCACATCACCACTAAGCAAGGATGAGGAGATGCATCACATGGATCTTACCACCTCAGTTGAAAGATGGCATAGTTTCGTGAAGAGTTGGGACCACCAGGCACAGTACTATGAGCTAGACCTCTCTTACGCCTTTTCATTTTAAATGTTATTACTGATCTGAGTAAAACCAATACCATTATACCTCAATCTTTTTATTCTAACCAGGCAAAACCAGTGAGAGAGACAAAAACACATACAAATACGTAGATTCAGTCACACATACCGAGAAAGCCATGCATTGGAATAAGCAACCATCTGCCCCAGACACAAAGGCAAAAAGAGTGAGAGAGACAAAAACAAATACAAGTACGTAGATTCAGACACACATACCGAGAAAGACATGCATTGGAATAAGCAAACACCCGCCCAGACACACAAGCAAAAAGAGTGAGAGAGACAAAAACACATACAAATACATAGATTTAGGCACAAAAATCGAGAAGGACATACATTGGAATAAGCAAACACCCACCCAGACAGACGGGCATAACGAGTGAGAGAGACAAAAACACATGCAAATACGTAGAATCATACACAAATACCGAGAAAGACATGAACAGGAATAAGAAAACACCCACCAAGACACACCGGCAGAAAGAGTGAGAAAGACAAAAACACATAAAAATATTTAGATTCAGACATACATACCGAGAAAGACATTCTTTGGAATAAGCAAACACCCGCCCAGAAACACAGGCAAAAAGAGTGAGAGAGACAAAAACGCATACAAATACATAGATTCTGACACACATACCGAGAAAGACATACATTGGAATAAGCAAACACCCACCCAGACACACAGCCAAAAAGAGGGAGAGAGACAAAAACACATACAAATACGTAGATTCAGACACACATACCGGGAAAGACATGCATTGGAATAAGCAAACACCCGCCCAGACACATAGGCAAAATAGAGTGAGAGAGAGAAAAACACATACAAATACGTAGATTCAGACACACATACCGAGATAAACATGCATTGGAATAAGCAAACACCCACCCAGACACACAGCCAAAAAGAGTGAGAGAGACAAAAACACATACAAATACGTAGATTCAGTCACGCAAAACGAGAAAGACATGCATTGGAATAAGCAAGCACCCACTGAGACAAACAGCCAAAAAGAGTGAGAGAGACAAAAACACATACAAATACGTAGATTCAGTCACACAAATCTACAAAGACATGCATTGGAGTAAGCAAACACCCGCCCAGACACACAGGCAAAAAGAGTGAGAGAGACAAAAACACATACAAATACGTAAATTCAGACACGCAAACCGAGATAGACATGCATTTGGAATAAGAAAACACCCTCCCAGACACACAGTCAGAAAGAGTGAGAGAGACAAAAACACATACAAATACGTAGATGCAGACACGAAAACCGAGAAAGACATGCATTGGAATAAGCAAACACCCACCCAGACACACAGGTAAAAAGAGTGAGAGAGACAAAAATACATACAAATACGTAGATTCAGACAGGCAAACCGAGAAAGACATGCATTGGAATAAGGGAACATCCGCCCAGACACACAGGCAAAAAGAGTGAGAGGGACAAAAACACATACAAATACGTACATTAAGTCACGCAAACCGAGAAACACATGCATTTGAATAAGCAAGCACCCGCCCAGACACTCAGGCAGATAGAGAGAGGGAGACAAAAACGCATACACATTCGTAGATTCAGACACACAAACCGAGAAAGACATGCATTGGAATAAAAAAACACCCGCCCAGACATTCAGGCAAAAAGAGTGAGAGAGACAACATGGAGTGTACCCGCGACGGTGCATACATAGTGAGAGAGACATGCAAAGTCGACATAGCTTTATTTCGTTTTTAAGGTATTTGTATGTGTTTCTGTCTCTCTCACTGTTTTTGCCTGTGTGTCTGGGCGGGTGTTTGCTTATTCAAATGGATTTCTTTCTCGGTATTTGTGTCTGAATCTACGTATTTGTATGTGTTTTTGTCACTCTCACTCTATTTGCCTGTGTGTCTGGGCGGGTGTTTGCTTATTCCAATGCATGTCTTTCTCGGTATATGTGTCTGAATATACGTATTTGTATGTGTTTTGTCTCTCTCACTCTTTGTGCTTGTGTGTCTGGGTGGGTGTTTTCTTATTCCAATGCATGTCTTTCTCTGTATGTGTGTCTGAATCTACGTATTTGTATGCGTTTTTGTCTCTCTCACTGTTTTTGCCTGTGTGTCTGGGCGGGTTTTGCTTATTCCAATGCATGTCTGTCTCGGTATTTGTGTCTGAATCTACGTATTTGTATGTGTTTTTGTCTCTCTCACTGTTTTTGCCTGTGTGTCTGGGCGGGTGTTTGCTTATTCCAAATACATGTCTTTCTAAGTTTGTGTGTCCGAATCTACAAAAATCAAAAATCAAAAGTTATATTGGTCTTTTTTGTAATACATTGTCTTTATGTTTTCAGTGAAATGCTAGTTGTTTTTTTATGTATATCAGATTGATCGTGAAGCAATAATTTTTGCTCATTACATCTTATACAAATTTCACATATTTTAACCCTTTAATTTTTTCTGCTTTAGATCACGAACCTAAGATTGATGATTCCCACTATATTACTCATGATGGGTTTTATGAGGTATGGAGGACGAGTGGTATGGGCAATTTCTTTAGGATATTGAGACGTCAACTGACCCCGAAAGAGAAGGAGGCGTGGGCGCTTTATATGAAGAAGAAGACTACGGTGAATGATGAAAAGGAAAACTAATAGCCATATGTTCGCCAGTCAATAGTAGAATGGGGGGTACCAGCCCCATGGCTCACCCCTGCTGCCACCTACAACTTTTTTGCACCCCAAATAAGGGCATAGCCTCCCTAGGGAGAAAGATTGCGTAATCAGTCAATGACCTCTTTTTCCAAGGTCGATTTATTTGTTGTTTCTATGTGTAATAACTCCGGAACGAAGGTTGCACATGCGCATTGAATTCTAACGGGAACAATGTTATTGATCTAGGACTCGAGGGTCAAGTGAATTTCCGAGAACTTGATTGCGTAATCGATCGTGAATGTCATGGTGTCCAGAAATAGTATTTGTTGTTGTTGCTCTCGAGCCAAATGTTATGAGTTTCCCGGAAACAGTTAGATCACGTGTTTCCTTCTCAGCCAATCAGCGAGTCGGTTACATCCTCCTTCTCAGCCAATCAGAGGCCTGCTTACATATAATTTTCCCCATTACATAACAATTCGCCCTTGAGATTTCGTATATAACGGGCATGCAATGTGATTAAATTATCAGAAAGTATTTTGACACCGTGTAAACAACTAAAATGGATAATATTGATGAATTAGAAGCCTTGGCAACTAAAATTTACCGATTAAGTTCTGTTTTATTAAATTTTAAAATACAATTTTTTTCCTTGGAAATCCTCCATTATCTTAATATAAAAAATACATCTATTTCTTTACCCCAAACCCCCCCCCCCCACACCATAAGACCATCATTATAATCAATGGAAAACATAAAATATATTCTTTTTACCCTCTCCCATTGTTTTACAACCAAAATTATAGAAAAAAGAAATAATTTACTTTCTTTAAATTTATGCAATTTTAAGTGTCTATATCCTAGCTAAAAGCGACCAAACCTGGTTTTGACATAATGCTCTACGTGAGGTTAACATTAGCTCTCACCCCTTTTCCTATGTGTTTACGAACGCGGCAGCCAAAGTCAAAAGGACCTGTTTCACCGTCAAAATTAAATACATACAATATTTTATTTTACCCACAAACCCTAACCCCCCCCCCTCCATGTTTTACAAAAAAATTCTCGCAAAAAGAAATAATTATCATTTAGTTAAATTTATGCAATTTTAAGTGTTCTATATCCTAGCTAAAAGTGTCTACTGACTTCCGTCACTGTTGTTATTAACCCGCTCTGGTTTGACACAAGGCTCTCCGGCGCGAGGCCTATAATTAGCTGTCACCCTTTTCCCTCTGTGTTTACAAGCGCAGCAGCCAAAATCAAAAGGAACTGTTTCTCCGTCAAAATTAAAACACTTTGAGGCAATTGTAATAATTAGGCGCAGACGCAATGTGCTATTTTGGAGAAGAGAAACAGATTATTTTCAAGCTTTCTTTCGATAAAGTTTCTTTTTTATTCCTAGGAGGGGAGCGTGAATCCAGGATTTTTTGCTGGGGGGGGGGTTAGCACTTTTAATAGTGGCAAAATAGAAAAGATAATCGTTTCTTACCTTAATTGCTTCTTCATCATTTAGTGATTTTAGCTATAACATTTGAATAAAAGGTAGTAAGACATGCCTTTCGCCTGAATAAAACACATGATTAACTCAATGAGACGGTAGAATTAGGGTTTTTTAAGTGTATTAGATTCAGGGGGAGAGACTATGGGTTTTTCCCTTTACTAAAATGCAATACTTTTCCAAACAACATAGTAGTTAATAACTTTCTTTTCTGTAAAAAACCTGAAAATTATATTGATACTAATTTTCTCTCTTCTTTTTAAGGCAAATTATGAAGAATGATTGCCCCCTCCTTCCAAGAAAGCCAGAGATGACGAGGCAGCCACCATACAGTCCTGTCAAAAACCGAAAAGAGAATGGGCGGCTTCTTATAATATGGTGAACCCTGCCGGCTCATCTATGCAAGATTGTGAAATAGCCGGCCCAGTCGCGCAAGAACATAGCGACGCCGCCCCGTCCACCCTCCAACACACACTACCTGATCCTTCGGGTGCCCAAGCCCAGAGGGATTATGCAACTGTAAGCATTTTTCCTACATTTCTATTTCTTCAAATTTTTAGTCCGTTTCAATACAAATATAAACTTATCTATGTGAGATATTAACCGCATATTAAATATCTAAATGTAATTTTTTTTTTTTTGCAAAGAAACCACTCTTTTCTAATCTTTGCTATCGCTTCGATATCTCATAAGCGAATATTTTTAGGTAATTTCTATTAATAATCACCGCATTTGAAACTCAAAACTTCCTATTTTTCACAATTGATTATCACAAGGTTTCATGAGAGAAGGAAATGCGAGATTATTCACATCTATCTATCTGTCACATATGGATCCCGTAATTTGCACAAGGATATTTTTTAAATAGTTTTTAATCTTACAAACCCTTGACAATATTTTAGTGATGGGGAAACATTATTGACAATATAGTTAGTTAACAGTTTACAACATTTAATTGTACTGTTTCCTCGTCTGAAGTTCGGTCTTGGAAATCGGAACACTCGCAAGGTGACTTACAATAATTGTGAGCTAATGAAGAGTTCACCGAACCTGTAGAACGGAATTAGAGAGAAACTTGGACTTATGCAGTCTAAGCGAATATTTCAACTTTTTGGCGGACATTATGTAAATGGCCGGGAGCCGCGGTGGGGACCGGGAAGTGCTGTGGGGCAAGGTTAGGGACGCGCCGGGTGATGTGCCACGGGTCAGGGAAGTGCCACAGGGATGCGCCACGAGTCAAGGAAGCGTTGGGGGAAGCGCCGCGGGTCCGAGAAGTGTTGGGGTGCAAGGTTTGGGAAGCGCTGGGGGAAGCACCGAAAAAAAAAAATTTTAAAACTTTTAAAATAAACGACCAAATTGTCGCCTTCTATGTAAAGTGGCATTTTAGATTGTATTTATATTATATTAAGTTGGATTTTATTTCAGTTGAATTAGCCAAATGTTATTAAGCAATAATAATCCAAATTTTAAAAACAGTAGGGCTGATTTGAACACTGAAAATAAGCTATTTTTTCATTTATAGATTGCATTGGTCCCCTACTCTCCGTCCAGTGAAGAAGAGGAAGAACCAATTCTAACACCGCCACTGGAGTTTCAAGACAATTCACTATGGGACGATAGCATTGAAGTACCTTTTAATATTGACGAGTTTTTAGATAATTATTTTAATGTAGATAGTAGCAAAGTTGAACAGGGGGACTTGAGCAAAAATACATTGAAATTTTTAGACGATTTTACCGGGTAATTAACAGGTAACCCTCCTCCAACCTCCGATATCCTCCCGACTCCACTTCGAACAACTGAAGTGGAGCATGCTCCAATTGTTGTTGAACACCTGGGGGGTGGGGGTACAAACCACGCGGGGGAGGGGGGTACAACTCTCCCCGATTTTCAATTGTTGAATACCATTTTAAATAATATAGTTGTTTTCACTGCGACGTTTGGGGATCCTTTTAATACACTTATGGGGGGAAAATTTGTTTTTGACCCTGTAGAAATTGTGCATGTATATGTAGATAAAATTCGTGCATCAAATGGAGAATCAAATTCAATTGTGGGGGAGGGATTCAATTAAGGCTTCCATTGTTTTAAAGGTTTTTTATTTGAATGAGGGAAAAAGCGAAGTTTACTATCATTATGTACATTCCGAGATGCATTTGGTTTATTTAAATTTTGGAAATTTTGGGGGTACTTTCATCGAGTGGGTCTATCAAATTATAACGCATTTCGAGAACTATAATGAAAATGGTAGTGGCTCTCTAGTTGTTTTTGTTGAAAATTTAAGAGTGAATATTTTTAAATTTAAGAAAGCTTTTATTTTAAGAGGGGGGTCAGGTGGGTATGAAAGGGATACAGTTTTATAATATAATCCAGATCTGGTAGGTTGTCGCGGTGTCCAGCGGATCTGTTTTGAAACAGGTCAAAAGTGTTTCCGATATGCTTTCCTCATATCAGCATTCGAGCCTCTAGCTCGGGACGCTACTAAAAAAAATTAGGACGACTGGGCTGTACCTGGGAAGGATGGGTCCACTTTCCCCATTGTAGATTTTTATTGTTTAGAGGGAAAATACCCAGTGACGCTTCGTTCCATAGATATGTTTGAAAGGGCTATGCCCATTTAAATATTTGAGTTACTGTGGTACAGTTTGAAACAGAATTTTAAGATGGGGTTTGCTCTAAAAAGAAGGGGGTGGTCTTCCCTGTAAGGGGTCCGTCAGTTGATTTGGTTAAGCACTAGGTTTGGTTGCTTTACACGCCGCCTAGTGAACCGAACATAATCGGTCATTTTAACCCTATCACTGACATTAGTAGAGTTCTGGGGGGTGGTAAGGATCTAGGGGTATGTTTCTACTGTCCAACATACCTGTCACAATTCTATAGTGATATGAAACTATGGGATTATATGAAGCATTGTAGATAGTATGGCTCCCAGACAGTGGAAACGGTTTCAGGGGGTAGGGCTATTCTACACTTTAAAAATTTCCAAAATACCCTTCTCCATTGTGACAAAATATCCTTAGACTGTGAAGCTAAGCTAGTGGAAGTGAATGACCCCCAATTTCCAAATCGAGTCAAAGAGCATCAGGCTATTGCAGTGTCCTACGCTCACGCGCAAAGAGACAATTCTAACACCATGCAATTGTTAGAAATAGTTGAAACATTGTATGAGGGAGATGAATTCATGGTCAAGGCATTGACTAAACTGATTGGCACGGCTAATGGTGCTATTTCTCGTTTAAGAAATACCCATTATCCAATGGTGTTGTCTGCTGAGGATCGTATTGTGATTAAAAATAAAAAAATAGGTGGGTTATGTCTGGGAGAGTTTGTTGAGGTGGTTAAGGGGACAAATGGGAACCGCGGGGGGCGGGGAAAAGTCAGAGACCAAAATCACTTGTGGCGGGAAAGATCCTCGGGGGGTAGTAATTTTAGGTGGGTTGCGCATCAATTGTGTAATTTAAATGTTAGCCAGCAGTTTTTTATCACTGTTTTGATTAATAATTCTAATTATGACTTAAAAATTATTTTACCAACACTGGCACGTATGCATAGGGAGAGAGGGGGAGTAGATTTTCCATGGTTAAATAGTTCATTTACCTATAACATAATTCCCAAATCAGCTGAGAAGTTGCTGCTTCTCGAACTGAAATGGCAGGCAGTGGATAATGGGCATATGTGCTGGAATAAAATCATGTTTTTAGATTCCTTTATTTTTTTCCCCAAGGCATTGAGTCAATTGATTCAAGCGCAACATAGTGACAATTTTGAAAGCTTTCCCTTGCTTAAACAACACTTTCCAGACAGTGAAATGTATGATCTGTTGACCTGCAAAAGTATATACGCATACGACTATTACTGCTCTGGCGCACGCTTAAGCGAGGAGAAACTACCTCCAATTGAAGCTTTTTACAATTCACTGACCAACAGTGAATGCACAGCTGAGGAGTATGAGTTTACCAAGAAGGTGTGGTCCAAGGGGGATTGTAAAAATGGGTGGAATTATTGTACACTGTACTTGGCCAGTGACGTTTTAACTCTGTTGGATATGATCTGTAAGAACACAGACCAGATCTATTCAGAGTTCGGGTTAGATATACGATATTATTTTTCTACACCCCATTTAGTAATGGATTTAATTTTAAAAATTAGTAGGGAGGAAATAGGCCTAATCACCGACATAGATCAGCACCTTTTTGTAGAGCTTTCAACGTGGGGTGGGTATGTTTTTCATGGGGACCGCGTCTTATCAACCGATCCGAGCGCACAAAGCACCGGTGCATAGTCAAATGCAGTGTTCTTGGACATGAACTCGTTGTACCCCTCGGCAATTTCACGCTACTCCTTGCGATGTGGGAACTATCAATGGCTTGAGAATCCTTGTGAGTTCCCCGACATTACCACCGTCGAGGACAATGGGCCACAAGGATGGTTCTTTGAAGTTGACGGTCACATTCCGCTGGCGCTTCACGACTCAGTCAAAGATTTTGTCTTTCCCTGTATCAATCGGCCCGTGAGCAGGGACTCTCTGAGCCCCTACAATCGTTCATTGGTTGAGGATATGGGGATGCACTGGACTCCCTCCAAACAGAAACTGATTGCTGATTTGGACCCTAAGGATAATCTCGTTGTTCACCATCTGCTTTTGCACTGGATGGTGAGCAATGGTTTCAAGATCACCAAAATACACAGTGTCCTGCAGTTCAATCAGCGTCCCGACTTGAAAACGTTTATTGACACCTGTGTCGATAAACGCTCTAAGGCAAATTCAAAGGTGGAAAAGGAACTGTTTAATCTCATCCTAAATTCAGCGTTTGGAAAAATGTGTGAAAGCGTTCGTAATAGATCTCGATGCGACGTCGTGAGTGACCCTCTAGAGTGTGCACGAATTATTGCCGATCCCAATTTTACATCGTTCACGAGCATAGAGACTGGCAAGGTTCTTCTACACAGGTGAAAGCGAAATGTGGTACTGAACAAGAATATAGCAGGCGGCAGTTCAGTACTGGAAATTTCCTAACAACTCATGTTGTCGTTCTTTTAAAATGTGTGCAAGGTTCAATGGCAAAGGGAGGGGGAGGTTCAAGTTTATTATGATGACACAGATTCTCTGCTGTTAAAGGTAAATGGGACTGAATTGGATTTATTGGGTGATTTGCAAAATGGGGTGCACATCAGCTCGCGGATGGATTTCACCAACTGGAATCCATCTCTCTACCCGAGCTGGTGAAACGTCAAGCCCCCAACCAACTATTAATGTTAAAATCAGAGACAGGGAGTGATTTGATATCCGGGGGGGTTTTCCCAGGTCCCAAAGTCTATTGCGCTGAAACTCATATTGGGGATGAAATGAAGGCGTGTAAAGGGGTGCCTACACATTTTGTAAAGAGTAATTTCAACATGAGCTTGTATAGAGACTGTTTAGAAAGTATTCTAGTGCCGAGAGCACAAGTGCTTGCAATTCACTCTCTACGGTATAGAAATTATACTGTGAGAGTGGAAAAGAATGCAATGTCGTTTATATCCGACAAAGTCTATGTGCTCGAGAATGGTGTGAGTGTCCTACCCCACGGCCACTACCGTATTTCAGACCGAGTTGAATGCGTAGACTATCGCAATCAACTTGGTCTTGATAAATTAACCTAATCTGACTAACCTCCACCCCACCCTGTTCATAAATTCCCCAACCCACGCTCATTAGCTGAACCACTGCCCCCTCCCCGACCCTGTCGGGACGACACCTCGTCAAGTGCCCGCGCGACGCCCGGGGGGAGGGGGGGACCCGGCCTACGGCTACCCAGGGGGGGTGGGGAGTCCAGCTCGTGACCGGCTGGCCGTTGCCCCCGCGACCCTGGGGGGGACACCACCTTTAAATTCACCGTAATCAAGTTCAACTGTGCTGCTGCTAGTTCCCGTGTGTGTATTTTCTGTTTTAAAATAAGTGTTTTAAATAAAAGTGTTTTTTTTTTTTTTTTTTTTAAATAAAAGTTTTTTATTTTTAAAAAAGTTCTTTAAAATTTTCACCGAAAAGTTTTTTTTATAAAATTTTTTTAAAAAGTTTTTATAAAGAAAATTTTTTTAAAGAAAAGTTTTATTTAAAAAAAGTGTTATCATTGCAGTTCATGTTGACCAAATAGAGTTTTCGTGTTGACCACCATGAAATTTTGTCAACTTTTCTTGTTGAACAAGTGTTATTATTATTTTTATCGTTGTGCAGTTCATGTTGACTGCAAATATTTGTTTTCATGCAGTGCCGAAATAAATGCTGCCATGAAATATTGTTTTTTTTGTTGTTCTTGAATAGATAGATCCATGGGGAAAATTACTACTTATTCATTGAGGATATATGATTTACAGTTAGTTGCAGTTTGACCATTGTCAACAGCATGTATCAATTTAAAACACCCTTTAGATTGTTTCTGTGTGGTCCCTCAATGTCGAGGAAAACAACGGTTTTAGCTAGAATAATTCAAAATTGTGATAAAATGTTTTTGGAGAAACCAAAAAAAATCTACTATTGCTATAGTATTAGGCAGGAGTCCTATGATAAAATAAAAGCTATTGCCACATCCATACCAATACAATTCATACGGGGACTTGATGTTTTCAATAGTATTGACTCGAACTCGCGGTTGATTATTGACGATTTAGCTGAATTCATTGAACAGTTCTCGCAGGAAAAGCTACAACTGTTCACTCTTCGCTCCCATCATGAACACATTTGTGTTACTCTGGTTCTACACAATCTGTTTCATCAGAGCAAATGTAAACGAAACCTTGCATTGAATTGCACCGTCTATATTATCTATCGAGTCGTCCGCGATTCTAGCTCGCTACTAGCTCTAAATAAAGAGAAAGACCTTGTTGTCGGAGACATGCTACGTTCCGCGTAAGCCTAGGCGACAAGCAAGCATTGTGTTTAAATTTTATAAGGAATTAATCAGAACATGACTGAGTAATTTCGAGAATTAATTAACATATTCGACAAAGGACTTACATTATATATACCCTTGAACAGTAGAAAAGACTATCAGTTACCATTATGAAACTGAAAAAACTACACAAACAACGACATCTGTTTTCCGTTTTAAACACTTCAAAACCATTGCTTAGGAAGGATATACTCAAACATGGGGTCGACAATGATTTCATTAATCTAATATCTGAACTTTGTTTAAATTTAACTGAGGGCAATGTTCAACTGCCAGAAGGTGTTAAACAACAGACAAAGCAACATCGTTCCTCGGTCCGTGCCTGGGCTTTTAAAAACAAGGTAAAAAAATTTAAAAGAACACGGCTCCTTCAAGTAGGTGGTAGCTTTTTCACACTTTTACTGCCGACAAATGCAGGACTTGTAAACAGCTTTCTCTAGGGAGAGAATACCGAAACCCGATAAATTGACACCATTTTAACTTGTCCTCTCGCCCATCAAACATTTTGAGGATAATCTAAGCAAATTCTTTAACGATGAGAATATTGCCGATGACAAAAAACTACTTTTACTTCAAGATGCATTGCGACGTGTGGACAAACATAAACCTTATCGTGAGAGACTTACCACCGATCCCTCTAAACAGGAAACATCTCCTCAAGATTCTGCAGCAGCATCAAAGGAGAAGGAATTGAAATCGATTGTATTGAAAATTGGAAACCTATTGCCATTAAACTTTCTAGAACAAAGTAAAAGAGTATTATCTTATCTCTTGTTGGAAGCTGGTAATCTATTTCAAGTAGAGATCCCGGGAAAACGAATTATAATCCAAGGAAAAAGTTATAATCTAGTTGATTTAATTTGTGATATGGTGACAAATCGTACAGGACTCAAATTCGTTAACGATAATCTATACACTTCTCTGTGTGTATCAAACTTTCCAAAAAGTATTATTGGCAAAAAGCAAATTATAAAGAAAATAAGAGAATATAGTCCACCAACAACAACACCATTTAAAAAAGTAAAAGATTCAATATTTGAAGATACAAACAGCGCCACTGATTTTACAACACCAGTGGCTGCTAGTCCAAAGCGAAGACGAATTGATTCGCCCTCCAGTGTGCAAAAGGGGAGTGGACATTACACTACGTATCTACGCTCAAAATGTATGAAGTTCTGAAAGGTGTCTATGAAAATATTGGTGAAGCAGGGAGTTTAAGTTCTCCCAAAACGCTTTCCAAATCTGTCGCCAGCACCACCACATTGAAAAAAGCGAAAGAGTATCTAGAAAATGAACCGAGTTACACACTGCATCGAAATCACAGGCTTCGCAGCAAGCAATATCGACAAACTAAAGCCTTTTTCCCCCTGCATATAATGCAAACGGATCTTTTAACTCTAGACGCACTTCAACGGCGTCACAATGCCCCCTACAAATATATTCTAGTGGCAATCAGTATCTTTAGTCGCTATGCCTATGCCAATCCACTGCGGTCAAAGAGAGGTGTTGAAGTTGCTCGAGCCATTGAAAGTATTCTCGAACAGGATTCATATAGAAAAATTCAATCGGATCGCGGTAGTGAATTTGCTAATCCACATGTGCAAAAGGTTGTTTTGAAATATATTACAACACTTTATCATAGTCACAGCCTGATAAAGGTTACATTGGCCGAACGATTAATAAGAACTATTTGTCTATTAATTTCAAGATATTGCACATTTAAAAATACATCTAATTTTATTCATGATTTATATACAATCATGTTGATTTATAATCAACGGCCCCATCGATCTCTGTCCAACTCAAGCCCTCCGGATGTTCACTACAATGAAAATACATTTGATGCTTTCCTAAAGCAATACTCCAAGGGTGAAAAAGAGAAAAAAAGGAAGAAATTCAATGTTGGGGATACAGTTCGAATTAATAGAACCACCAATCTTTTTGAAAAGGGGAATTATTTATGGAGCACTGAACTTTTTAAAGTGTCAAAAATCCTGGACACCGAGCCCACGACATATCGACTGCGAGACACCAAAGATGATGAGATTCTCGGCGGTTTTTATGAATATGAACTGCAAAAAGTTAGAAACACTAGTCAAATTTATCAAATTGAAAAGATATTAAAGAGTCGTACACGCCATGGCAAGAAACAGTTGCTTGTTCGCTGGCTAGGATACAACTCAGATTTTGATTATTGGGTCAGTGCTGAAGACATTGACAATGCCCAATGATTTCTATGTGACTTTCATGTCCAATGTTTCTGATCCTCTCTACAATGACTTGAATAGAACAAGTGATTTTTGGACGAAACTCTCCCCCACCATCAAATTCGATGACGGAAAGTATGAAGTGGCTCTTTTTGACTGTATTCTCAAAAATACCTACGACCTCCTGAGAAATGATCGTAGATGTTAAATAAAAATTAGACCCTATGATTGGCCACAGCCACCGACAGGTTATCAAGAACAAATTAAAAAAATCAATTGGATGGATTATCCATATATTGAATTACCCTACGAGGAACTCACCTGTATGAACGATTTATCTCGTTCTATTAATACAATAAGGTACACTCGTAAAATGAGGTCCTTCAATTTCATCTATTCAATAGCTGAAGACAGGATCTCCATTGTTTCACTTATTACCAATGAAAAGGTTATTATGAATGACTAAATGCATCATTTTCTTGGCTTAAATCTCAATCCTATCAAAAACAGAACTGCCGGAAACAGTAATTTCATTTTTGCTGACTACCCGCCTGCCTTCTCCATTGACACCTATATATTCCTCTACGCTTCATTTGTGGAAACATCTCGGGTTGGTAATTCAAAAGTTCCCCTCCTACGAGTTCTTTAACGAAAAACCAATCAAGGACATATTCACCACTACAATATAAAGCATCTTCAGTATATTCCCATAGACACTTCCTATTTGGAACTCTGTCAGTTAACACTAAGAACCGAATTGGGTGATCCCCTAGCAATTTCAAAAGATTTGGCTGTGATTACATGCCATTTTCGAACCAGCGTTCAACAGCAAGATGTCTAATAAAAAAGTGGTATTCACTTGTCCTGATATTGACTGCTATGTTAATACTCTTGGCCCGAGACAACAGGGCAATGGAATGGACTACTACAAAGGTCGCTCGTCAATGTCTGACTATGGTCTTGGCCGTTGGTTTGCTAAGCTGTTTCGCTCTTCACTACCACTGGCTAGAAAATATCTTGTACCGGCTGCGACAGATTTTGCATCCTCTACACTATACGATTGGGGCTCTGGCAAGGATTTTAAAAAAAGTGCTTCGGAAAATCTTAGGTCCAGCGCGCGAACCCTTGGCGAGAGATTAAAACAGAATGGTAAAGGCTTAAAAAGGTCAAGAAACAATGCATCACTCATCAGTCTCCACTCAGGACGGAAACGAAAGACATCCCTCTTGTCAAAGAAAAGAAGGAAAAAGCCGACACGTGCTGTAAACAGAAGTCCCAGGAAGAAAATTGTCAGATCGAAACTTGATTTCTTCTCCTAAAATTTTCTACCTATTGCATAAGGATTCTCAACCTTCAATCACTGCCTCATTGAATCTATTCAATGCTGAAAATGTTGATGTGAGTGTCAAGCATGGATACTATGAACAATTTTATCCATAACAACCCCTCTCCGACAATCTCCACTTTCAAATTTATTATAATGAAGACTACTTTATGGACATGTCTCCAAAATTTATAGATTTGCAAATGAAAGTCCTGAAATCTTATAATACAATGCCAATTCAGGGCGATGGACTGTTCTTTGAAAATTGTATATTACATAATTTATTTCGTCAAATCAGTATCTCTATCAATGGCACGCTGGTGAGCACAAGCAACAGTCTAACAAATTATACACACTATATGCGTTTCATGCTGATAAAACCCATGTCATCCAAGGAATTGAGAGGCACTTCCAATGGATATGACTATATTACTAATACTGATAGTACAGAATTTACTTAAACATGCTACAACCAGTGAATTAAATCTAGTTGGAAAAATATATCATGAAATATTTAATATACCCCAATGGCTGCCGCCCAATGTTAAAGTGGATATAAAACTAACGCGTGCACCCTCCAATTTCATATTGAGAAAAGAACTTGCTGCCAATCCTGATGTAAGTCTCTCCCTCACCTCGGCAATACTTCATGTAAGCAAACAACATGTCATGAGTTCTCTTGCTTTGGCCGTGGAAAAACTGAGAGCCAATGGCAACAATATTAAACTACTTGTTCCTCATACAATCACCAATCAGCGTCATATTGCAATGGGCTCACACACCTTCACCGATTCATCCTTTATCAATGGTGAATTTCCGACACAACGTTGGTTGAAAAGTTTGAAAAATACCAGTGCACATGGTTCGTGGACAGAATGTTCACATAAGTTCTAGATGTTTCGGCTTTCATCTCTTGTGTGCTAAGTAAATGGTATCCCACTGTACAATCTCTCATTCGATAGATCCTATAGAACATTGTTTGAGTTGACCATACAAACCCTAGACCATGACTCTCAACTATTTGAAAATGGTATAACCAAAGATAGGTTTGCTAAAACACATGGTATCATTGTATTGGATTTGTTGGGTACACAGGATATGAGTATAGTACGTACGGGGAGTGTGCGTTTAGATTGTACATTTGCCGACCCATTGGCTGAGAGTATAGCACTAATCTCGCTAAATCACTGTGAAATCTATTTGGAAATCACTCCTGAAGGCAGTGTTCTACTAGACTTGGCGCCATGAACACTAGTCAAATAAACACTGTATTTAATAGGGACCCCTACATGTCCCAGTACAAATGCTATTGTCTGCCCTCGGACTATCTTGGAAAAATTCAAAGTGTCAACAATACCTTGATTATTGTTAATAGCAGTCAGTCAACTGAGCTGCCGGGTGATTGACTGTGCATCTTTCAAACAATAAAGACGATTGTATTTTTTGATCCTCTTGGTCTACCATATACATTCTAAACACCCCACATCAGCAACTATATAGATAGCAGTGGCAAAACTATTATTCAAAATCGGAAGAGGGTTCAGTATCTAACGACTAAAAGCTGTGGCTTCCATACACTACTATATTGTGTGTTCCGTTGTCGTGGCTGTACTTAAAAACAGTTTCTCTACAGATATGTTGACAATCCTCGTCTGAATTACTTTCTAGTGGAAAATATCCTCTCAAACCTATATAGTATTGATTTCAGTGCCCTAAGAGTAAAGTGCTTAAAAAATGTTTGTGAATTTGTTTATTAATAAAATGCATATATATATACAACAATGTCTTTAAATCTTCACTTTAGATTTCTTCATCTTCGATGTATAGGCAACTGTCGTGAACCACCAATGCTGGTAAATCATTTGGATTCACGGTATATTGATCTTGATTGACTGCAAAGTCAGGGTCACATTTTCTACAGTACAATGTAACTTCACTCTTGTCATATCTCTTTGTATAGTCAATGATACTATTTGCATTCATATTATGAAATTCACGAGTTTCAATCTGTCTATTTGAAGCAATATCACATACAATGTTTTAAAATGGTGAATCACATTCCGTCACAGCCAAATAAAAATCACTTGGTTTATATTCATAGTAGGTGGTGTCATCACAACGATGACGTAGAAACCAAATTGTCTTGTTACCCCAACAGTTGAATTGTAGACCAGATTCCTCTTCCCAGAATAAATTAAATCCGCGACGATACCAATCTTTTAGAAATAAACTAAAATCATGTTTAGGATTCTTTCCAATCATAGCGGTATAAGTATTTTCCCACAGATCACATTTATCATTGTTACAATTGGGACACAGGAGCCCTCTAGGATGAGAGTCACACACCTCTTCAAGACATGAACTACATCCTTTAATTTGTACTGCACAGCCTCTATGTAATTTACAAGGATTACATAATTTACACTTTTCACTATAGTCATCAATAATTGTACAATTCTCACATTGATTCCAACTGCCAAGAGTGTGCATGCACAATGGATATATATAGAACATTTTTCGGTTTCCGATGTCAACTCACTCACAGCTAAAATGAAACTGATTCTCTTCGATCGATAAATTCAATGAGAGGGAAATGGGGGAGAGAGGAGTAGCTCTGTGACGTTACTTCTTTCGAATGATGGGGGAGCCATCTACATTGAATCCATTGGCAATATTTTCAAAAGTATATCCACAATATGATTCTGCTTTGTTCCAATTAATATATCAATAAATTGACTATAAGCATTTGAGTCACATTTTAAAAGTTTCATACAATAGTCCAATGGGGGAGAATCATTCCTCATTATATTGTCAAGTGTTCCCTGACATGAGAATATCATGCGTTTAAGAGATAACTCGAGAAAAACATCATCCAAAATCAAATGTTTTTCCATAAACACTAGAATTGATCCAAGTCTCTTTTTTTCATATTTATTCATTTTTCAGTCCTTTCACTCCGACTGCTTACTCTAGACTGAGCCTGATTCATTAGCCCTACACAGACAAGAAAGAGAGCATTTTCGATTTCAAAACAATCTTATTTAATAATTAAAACAACATAAATAATACAGAGCATGTACAATTAGCGACAATGTATATTGTGTTCAATATGTTTCACCAATGCACTTAAAGCAGATTGAAGTCTATTCACATGTGCTATATCAACTTTAGCGGCAAAACATAATTGATCCTCCATTTTAAATTTGCTCAAGGATATCACATATCTTGCATATACTGCATCCCATTCCAGACAAAGACGTGATCCTTTCTTAATTTCCACCGCAATGTTTGGTGCTCTTGTACTATTATCATCAACTCCACTATCAACTTCTAATAGGGTAAACATTCCACTCATCGCCATCACAAATATATATCCAAATGAGTAAAGTCAAACTGTTCTTCTTCTCACTCCTTGAATTCTATTCACAGACTAATAAAACTATAGCAAAAAATCTTTCCTTATAGTCCCTCCACCGCTAATATGTAAACAAAGCCCTCTGATTGGCTGAGAAGGAAACACGTGATCTAACTGTTTCCAGGAAACTCATAACATTTGGCGAGAGCAACAACAAAAAATACTATTTCGGGACACCATGACATTCACGATCGATTACGCAATCAAGTTCTCAGGAATTCACTTCCCCCTCGAGTCCTAGATCAATAACATTGTTCCCGTTAGAATTCAATGCGCATGTGCAACCTTCGTTCCGGAGTTATTACACATAGAAACAACAAATAAATCGACCTTGGAAAAAGAGGTCATTGACTGATTACGCAATCTTTCTCCCTAGGGAGGCTATGACCTTATTTGGGGTGCAAAAAAGTTGTAGGTGGCAGCAGGGGTGAGCCATGGGGCTGGTACCCCCCATTCTACTCTCAATAGTGTATTTTCATTATATAGATGTATACATGAATAAACTGATTTAGTAGGGGAAATGAAGCCTTATTCTGGAAGTCCTATTCCTACAAGTTAGGTTAGAATAAAAAGAATGAGGTACAATGGTATTGGTTTTACTCAGATCAGTAATAACATTTAAAATGAAAAGGCGTAAGAGGGGTCTAGCTCATAGCACTGTGCCTGGTGGTCCCAACTCTTCACGAAACTATGCCATCTTTCAACTGAGGTGGTAAGATCCATGTGATGCTTCTCCTCATCCTTCCTTAGTGGTGATGTGGCCCACACATCAGTAGGTGTTTTTACTTCCACTATTCGTATTTTCTTCTGAGGTCTGACATGGTATGATGATGGTGTTAATTCATTAATCTATTGAAAAAAAGGGTTTAGTTTCCATGTGAAATATCCATTATTTTATAGAGTTAAATTGCTATGTTAATTTTTCACCCCCCCCCCCCTTCGACCCTCCTAGCATTATATTGAGTAAATACTCGTCCCCACCCCCCTCACCCATATAAAGTAGCCCAAAATAGAGCTTAGTCAGTTCTAAATTTCACCATTTTTTATGTTATTATTTTAACTGAAAATGTTTGAGCAGAAAAAAGTCCGATACATATTCACTATTTGGTATAACACAAACACACACACAGACACACGCACACACACACACACACACACACACACACACACACACACACACACACACACACACACACACACAAAAAATCAAAACAAAAAAAACCACAAAAACACACCCAAATATACAAAACAACACAACCCCCAAAAAAACACGCACACACATACACACACACACACACACACGCACGCACAGAGATAGATTTAATTTTTTCTTGCGTTTCCAACAGAAGAGTTGACCAATGTTTTATACGATGGGTCCATTGTTATCAAGGGGGAAGAATGGAATTCTTGAGGATTTTGAATATTGTCTACCATAGCCAATAAATCGTCTAATATCGACATATCCAAATTATTAGGAGACGGCATGCCACCTTCCTCTAAAATAGCTTCAAAATTGAACTCTTCATTACTTGCTATTTTTTCCGATGAATGTACTTTGTCCTACAATTTTTTATTATTTGGTTCGTTTTTTTGTTATTCATTCAGAATATTAACGGGGGCGCTGTTCACCCCCTCCTAGCATAATCCTACATGCGATAAAAGAAAAAATAACACAATTATTTATTATTTAGTCCGTTTTTGTTATTTATTCAGAATATTAACGAGGGGGTGCTGTTCACCCCCTCTACAATAGTCAATTAGAATGATAAGAATCTCATGGTGCTTACCATGGAAGTTACAGGTAGCTCGGTATAAACTGTTCGAGGTGCGAAATGGATCACGCTATCTCTCCTCAAGTTCATGCTTCTGATTGTGTCCGTGTCAGTGGTGCCAGTCTCACTGTTGAGCTTTGGTCGCTTTTGACTTGATGTTTGAATATCAGAGTCCTGGAAATAAAAGTCCATTTCAGTCTTTTGTAGTCACATGTTTACCGGGGTATTTAATAAGTACCATGTTACACCTCCCTCAAAACTTAATTCCCCCTTCTAGCATTATTTTTAATCCCAGTTATTAAGTTCGGTTAAGCTATGAATGCATATAGGCATAAAAGTGCAGTTTTTGATTCATCGGCCATACACCCGCAACAATGCCACAACCATGAGCCACCGGCCTTCCATATATATTTGCCTTCTCGTACGCAATTAAGTCGTCTCTTAATTTTTCTTCAATATTAATTACAGAGCATAAAATGAAGTACCAATACGTACTTAACTTGATTCTTTGTAGAATGAAATATTAAATCATATAAACACATAATGCAAACAACAGGGATCTTATTATCTATCAATTCGATGCTCTAAGGAGTCACGAAGCAAATGAAAATGATACTGTGGTTAATTGTTCTTTTTTGATTTATCCATGATTTTCAGTATTGTATCTTGATATAACTCATCATACTGACTAAAATTAGTTAAATATTTCTGTACATTTGACGATTTTAGACGTATTTCTTTTGACGACGGAAAAGAAATACTGCAATATTCAAACTTCGTTGTAGTTGGCTCTTTAAATTGGTCAAAATATTTTCTAGTAGTTTTCTAAATATTTATAATTATTTCATAGCATTCATATGTGAAAGTGCTGAAACACAAATTATTTTTAGTTGTACATGACTCGTATAAAATTCGTTAGAAATATTAAGCTGCAAAATGTCAGAAAGTTTAAAACTGATAAAACTAAAAAAGAGTGAAATAATATATACATTAAAAAGGGTTTAGAAAAGAAAACATAGAAAGGAGGAGAGAACAAAAATACCTGTATGGAATGCCATAAAACAAATTTTTAAATACGATACATGAAAAAAAGGGGATTATGTTCTTATGATAAATAAAGAATAATGTATATTTACTTACCAGCATAATTCTATTGTTCTCCATTAGAAACATGTATAAATTTGATTCTAATAGGCTTATTACAAGTTCTATTAATCAACTGATCCAGAAAGAGTAATTGTATCTTAATTAATACCGAAAAAAAACGAGTATAATCCCTCCAGCTGTAAACCAGTATTTCTAGAATGAGACCATCCTTTGAATACGCAATATAAGGAATTTTGGTTATTGAACTTAAAAAAATGTGTCTGCCAAGTCTTGTACCGTCTGTATCAATTAATGCAGGCTAAGGAACATAAAGTAAGAAAAGTATAACTTATGTGTGAGGGGCTACTCACTTTCTTTGAAAAGATGTAGAGCGGTCAGCAAATAGCACTGTGATTCCTATAGCAGTCGTAGAAAGGATTTCCTATAGCAGCGGTGGTATCCATATGATGCATTCTACTGTTGCCACCAGCTCAAAACTAAAATTCCGATTTTTTTTCAAAAAAAAACCCGGAACACGGTTTTTAAGTTATACAACATAGGGCTGTGCGGTGATGACGTAAAAAGCAAGGTGCGAAATTCAAAGTACCGTGAAACGGGGTTTCTAGTTGTAACTAACAACTGATTGTCAATATTCCTAGTATTATTTCGACGTGAAAACGTTCTGGTGGATTAGTAGGATCTACGACAAATATTTTAGGCCAAAACAATTCGCCAAAGTTCCGAAAAATCGTGTCTACGCATCCGCGTTTCATCGTTATTTGAATTTCCCGCCCAAGGATTGACGTCACGCTTCGCAGCCCTATTCAATATGGCTTGACCAGCGGTAAAAGTTGCCTTTTATCACGTCTTCACAAGTCCCTTTCCCTTTTATCATACCTGCTTTTCTGTTAAGTGGCTGTGCCAAGACGCACCCTTGGATCTCGGATTCTTAATTGTACTAAGAAAAAGGAATCTGCTGCTTTGACACGAAAGAATCCGGAAGAAACACAGATCCCTTTTTCCCGAATGTACTTAGAATCCAACTTTCTTGGTATTAAACCCAGGCCTTTGGGTATTTGAAGAGAAAACTGTAAAGCAACAGTCTAAAAAACTGTTACTACCGAGTTATTAGTAAAAAGCGCTAAGTAAAGCAACCAACTAAAATGAATAACTAGTTTCTCAGATATTTATTGGTACGTTTCAGTAATCATCTCGATAATCACAGCTCAAATAACAACCCTAATAAACTGGACAAATGAGCTTCAGTAAATCAAACTCAGCTCGGTTAGCACAAGTATAAACACTAAGTCTTCTAATACTAAGTCTTCTACTGAGCATAACAAGTTTTCCGATGATATTCATCGCTTCCGCTGCCCTAGATCTCAGAATGCATTTGAGACTCATAAAATTATATCAAAAACTCAAGCGAATGGGGGACGTGGGGCACACGCACTTGAGCTGGAAGGACCAGCCCCGCCGTGGGTGGCCTCTCGTCAGTAGGAGACATGGTTCAAGATTCTGTTCAGTTCTGTGCCCTCATGCACGTCCGTATTAAGGTTATTTTTGGTTTTTTGTTGAAGGGTTTGTTGTATTTTGGTTTTTTTGTTGATTAAAGTGGGCAGTAATCAGAGCTGAAAAAAAAGAAAAAAAGAAGGAAAGAAGTTACACCACAATAATTGGTTACATGTGGATGGATGACACCCAATTAATATGGGAGCATATAGTTTTTTTGTATTAAAAAATTTTAAAGTTTTAAGAAAAAGCCTTTTGGAAGACCATCTTTAAAATTTAAATTCGTTTTAGTGAAAATTGAAGGATATGAATTTTAAGAAATTGAGGTAAAAATGCCACCGGAAAAGCGTCTCCTAGAGGGGGGAGGACACCCTGGAACGGGGGGAGCGATAGATATTTGGCAAGAAAAAAGTTAAATGGTAGTGTGCCTTCATGTCCACTAATACATTGACTGGTATATAATAATTTTTTTTTGAAGTTTAGGTGATATGATAATGTATAAAGTTGTAAGATTTATATGTTTTTCTTATTAAAATATCACCGAGTGGAGAGGAAGAGGGGAGGGAAAAAAGTAACAACTTTATACCTCTGAAAAATTGTAAACAAAATTCCTTCTGTTGACACACAGAACATGGCGATGGTGGTGGATATGGTCTTGAGGTCAGTTTTGGGTTTAGGTGCCATTTTTAACATTATGATTGCGATGTTGACGAGACATCAAAAAAGTGGAAACCCTTCTTCTGGATAAATGAATTCAGCTTTGTGAAGACGTCTGAGTCAAAGCCAAAGACAATGTTGGTGCCGATTTCCATAGAAACGGGTTCTGCTGAATGCATGCTATACAGGCTGGAGTCACAGTAACCCTGGTCTACCAATGCGGCAGTTAATATGAGATCAGCATTCAGTTGGAACCACTGGCACAGAATTCCTATGTCGTCAGGGAACGGCATCGCCATATTCTGCGTGTCAACAGAGTGGCATCTTCGCCCAGACAAGTAGCCAAACAGTATGACCCGCCCAACTAATACTGTGTTTCCCCTGCTAACTGGTCTGTAAACGCACCATTCACCGATACTCAATTCCGATTTCACACCGACCTCTGCATTGGTTTGTGGCGACTCACGTAGTCCTACTCGTCGGCCCTGGACCATCGCCAGTAGAACCCTATCATGAGCTCGTGACGGGAGTCCATATATGGGCATAGAACCACGTGGTTTTGTCAGCATTTTTAATTCTGACGGGAGTCCTAATATTGGCATAGCCTCCCTAGGGAGAAAAATTGCGTAATGGGGTCAATGACCTCTTTTTCCAAGATCGAGTTATTTGATGTTTTTATGTGTAATAACTCCAGGGCGAAGGTTGCACATGCGCATTGAATTCTAACGGGAACAATGTTATTGATTGTCTTGTTATCTTGGATCTTGGAATTATGTTGGAATTATGAACTTGTTATCTTGGAATTATGCGGGAGTCTAAAGAGATAGAAATTCTATTTTTAAATACGGCTTTAAGTCGGAGAGGTAAATTGATATTCTAACGAAACCCTAATAGTTTAGCTAGGAAAATTTATGAGATGAAGAGATTAACGTAGGAAAGGGTTTCCTAGAAATTTGAAATGCGTTAGCGCAGAGATGCCAAACAAATGGAACACGCTGAAATTACGTTTAGGGATTATTTGGGCGAAACGGTTTTAGACAGGTTATGGAACTATTTCGGCGAAACAGTTAGAGACATTTTGAAAGAAGATTTTAGGAAAGGTTTTAGAAGAGAATTTGAGGGTGAAACTCTGTGATCATTATAATAAACAAGTTCCATTTGAACAGTGTTGTGAGGTCCTCTAACCCAACCCCAAAGGGTTCCAATCCTCCTACCCCAACCCCAAAGGAAGCCCTCCGTCCTCAAAGGCTCACCAGGCCCCATCTGTCCCCCGGACCCCCAAAGGCCATCCCTGTGCTCCAAAGGCCCTCCCTGTGCCCCCAAAGGCCCTCCTCCGGTCCCCAAAGGCCCATCGAGCTTCCAAAGGACCAACGGGGTCCCAAATGCCCTCCACCGGGCCCCAACTGCCCCTCCGGCCCCCCCAAGGCCCGCCCTGTGCCCCAAACGCCCCCCCTGTGCCCCAAAGGTCCTCCTCCGGTCCCCAAAGGCCCATCGAGCTCCCAAAGGACCAACGGGGTCCCAAAGGCCCTCCACCGGTCCCCAACTGCCTCTCTGGACCCCCAAAGGCCCTCCACCGGCCCCCAAATGAACCCCAGGCACCCAAAGGTCCCCCCCGGCGCCCCAAAGGCCCACCCAGACCCCCAAATGCCATCCCCAGACCCCCAAAGCCCATCCCCCGGTCCCCAAAGGTCCCCCCCCCGAGCTCCCAAAGGACCACCGACCCTCAAGGGACCCACAGACCCTCAAAGGCTCTCCCCGTGCACCCGTCTTTCGTTGATGTGTGTTGTCTGAAACCTATGATTTGGGATGTGTAGTTTTCTACTTCAGGCTTTTCTGAGCTAAGGTTTCTTAGTCTTTCGTTGGTGTGTGTTGTCTGAAACCAATAGTTTGGGATGTGTAATTTGCTATTTCCTACTTTTCATAACCGGATTTCTTAGTCTTTCGTAGGTGTGTGGTGTCTGAAACCTATGATTTGGGATGTGTGGATTGCTATTTCAGGCTTTTCTGAGCTGGATTTCTTAGTCTTTCATATGTGTGTAGTGTCTGAAACCTATGATTTGGGGTGGGTGGATTGCTACTTTTGACTTTTCTGAGCTGGATTTCTTAGGCTTTCATAGGTGTTTGTTGTCTGAGACCTATGATTTGGGATGTGTAATTTGCTATTTCCGACTTTTCATAACCGGATTTCTTAGTCTTTCATAGGTGTGTAGTGTCTGAAACCAATGATTTGGGATGTGTGGGTTGCTATTTTTGACTTTTCTGAGTTTGATTTCTAAGCCTTTCATAGGTGTGTGTAGACTGAAACCTATGAATTGGGATGGTTAATTTGCTATTTTTGACTTTTCTGAGCTAGATCTCTTAGCCTATCATATTTGTGTCCTTTCAGAAAATTATGAATTGGGAGGTGTAGTTTGCTTTTTGGACTTTTCAGAGCTATGGTTCTTAGTCACTCATAGGTGTTTGTTGTCTGAAACTTCGAGTTTGGGATGAGTAGTTGGCTATTTCAGACTTTTCTGAGCTAAGGTTTCTTAGTATTTCGTAGGTGAATGCTGTCTGAAACTTATGATTTGGGATATGTAAATTACTATTTCGGGCTTTTCTGAGTTGGATTTCTTAGTCTTTCATAGGTGTGTAGTGTCTGAAACCTATGATTTGGGATGTGTAGTTTGCTATTTTCGACTTTTCTGAGCTAGGTTTCTTAGCCTTTCATAGGTATATGTTGTCAGAACATTATGATTTGGGATGTGTAGTTTGCTATTTCAGGTTTTTCTGAGCTAAGGTTTTCTAGTATTTCGTAGGTGAATGATGTCTGAAACCAATAGTTTGGGATGTGTAATTTGCTATTTCCGACTTTTCATAACCGGATTTCTTAGTCTTTCGTAGGTGTGTGGTGTCTGAAACCTATGATTCGGGATGTGTGGGTTGCTATTTCAGGCTTTTCTGAGTTGGATTCTAAATCTTCTTAAATTCAATTCCGACCTTTCTCAAAGAGATGAAAAAAATTAAAGTTCTGTTCCAAATATTTTCCCGGAAGAAGAAAAGTTCAACTTCAATTCTGAATTTTCTCAAGGAAAATGAAAAAGTTATTGATCAAATCTTTTTTCCCAAAAATAATATAAAAATTTCCACTTCAGTTCAGATTTTTTCTCAAAGAGATGAAAAAATTTAAAATATTGTTCCAAATTTTTCATAGAAGATAGGAAAAGTTATACTTTGATCGTGAATATTCGAGTTCTAATCTGAATTTTACCAAAGAACACAATTCAATTCTAATTTCCCCAATAAAAAATATAAAGTTCAATTCTAAATTTTTCGGTGGAAGATAGAAAAAGTAATACCATACTTGTGAATATTTTCATGGAAGATAAAAAGTTCTAGTTCAATTTAAAATTTTCTCAATGAAGTGAAGAAGAACTCAAGTTCTCTTCTGAATTTTACCAAAGAACACAATTCATTTCTAATTTCACCAGAGAAAATAAAAATCTTCCACTTCCAGTTCTTTATTTCACAAAGACATAAAGAAATTTAAAGTTCAATTCTAAATTTTTCGGTGGAAGATAGAAAAAGTAATACCATGCTTGTGAATATTTTCACAGAAGATAAAAAGTTCTAGTTCAATTTAAAATTTTCTCAACGAAGTGAAGGAAAGTTCAAGTTCTCTTCTGAATTTTCTCAATGAAAAAGAAATTAGTCATTTATCATTTCTATTTTTCCAAATAATATAAAAATTTTCCACTTTAGTTCAGATCTGACTCGAAGAGATGAAAAATTTAAAATACTGTTCCAAATTTTTCACTGAAGATAAAAAAGTTCAATCTGTCTCGAAGAGATGAAAAATTTAAAATAGTTTTCCAAATTTTCTCAACGAAGTGAAGAAAAGTGCAAGTTCTCTTCTGAACTTTACCAAAGAACACACTTCAATTCTAATTTCTCCAGAGAGAATAAAAACCTTCCACTTCAGTTCTTTATTTCACAATCACATAGATAAATTTAAAGTTCAATTCTAAATTTTTCGGTGGAAGATAGAAAAAGTAATACCATACTTGTGAATATTTGCACGGAAGATAAAAAGTTCTAGTTCAATTTAAAATTTTCTCAACGAAGTGAAGAAAAGTTCAAGTTCTCTTCTGAACTTTACCAAAGAACACACTTCAATTCTAATTTCTCCAGAGAAAACAAAAATCTTCCACTTCAGTTCTTTATTTCACAAAGATATAAAGAAATTTAAAGTTCAATTCTAAATTTTTCGGTGGAAGATAGAAAAAGTAACACCATACTTGTGAATATTTTCACGGAAGATAAAAAGTTCTAGTTCAATTTAAAATTTTCTCAACGAAGTGAAAAAGTTCAAGTTCTCTTCTGAATTTTACCAAAGAACACAATTCAATTCTAATTTCTCCAGAGAAAACAAAAATCTTCCACTTCAGTTCTTTATTTCACAAAGACAAAAAAATTTAAAGTTCAATTCTAAATTTTTCTGTGGAAGATAGAAAAAGTAATACAACACTAGTGAATATTTTCACGGAAGATAAAAAGTTCTAGTTCAATTTAAAATTTTCTCAACGATGTCAAGGAAAGTTCAAGTTCTCTTCTGAACTTAACCAAAGAAAACACTTCAATTCTAATTTCTCCAGAGAAAACAAAAAGCTGCCACTTCAGTTCTTTATTTCACAAAGACATAAAGAAATTTAAAGTTCAATTCTACATTTTTCGGTGGGAGATAAAAAAATTAATACCATACTTGTGAGACTAAAAATGAAGATATTTATGCAGAGTTTCAACTAGCTATGGCTAAGTTTGCTAAAGACAAACTATTTTCTTGCGAAAACACACAAACTCAGAAAAAATGTTCAATGTTGCTTTAGTACCTACGCAATTAGACTAAAAATGAAGATATTTATGCAGAGTTTCAACTAGCTATGGCTAAGTTTGCTAAAGACAAGCTATTTTCGTGGGAAAACACACAAAATCAGAAGTAAAATGTTCAATGTTCCTTTAGTACCTACGCAATTATGCTTAAATGAATATAATTATGCAGAGTCTCAAATACCGATGTATAAGTTTGATAAAGACAAGCTATTTTCGTGCGAAAACACATAAAATCAGAAGTAAAATTTTCAATTTTCCTATAGTACCTACGCAATTGTTCTTAAATGAAGATATTTATGCAGAGTTTCAACTAGCTATGGCTAAGTTTGCTAAAGACAAGCTATTTTCTTGCGAAAACACACAAACTCAGAAAAAATTTTCAATGTTCCTTTAGTACCTACGCAATTAGACTAAAAATTAAGATATTTATGCAGAGTTTCAACTAGCTATGGCTAAGTTTGCTAAAGACAAGCTATTTTCGTGCGAAAATACACAAAATCAGAAGTAAAATGTTCAATGTTCCTCTAGTACCTACGCACTTAGGCATAAATGAAGATATGTATGCAGAGTTTATAATACACAGGGATTAGATTTATAAAGACTATCCATTTTCTCGCGAAAACATACACCCTAAGAAGTAAAATGTTAAATATTCCTTTAGTAACAATTCAATTAGTCTTAAATTACTATAGATATTAACAGTTTAAACTCTATATGGATCAGTTTAATAAAGACAAGATATTTTCTTGAGAAAACACACAAACTCATAAAAAATGTTCAATGTTCCTTTAGTACCTACGCAATTGGACTTAAATGAAGATATTTATGCAGAGTTTCAACTAGCTATGGATAAGTTTGCTAAAGACAAACTATTTTCTTGCGAAAACACAAACAAAATCAGAAAAAATGTTCAGTGTTCCTTTAGTACATACACAATTAGGCTAAAAATGAAGATATTTATGCACAGTTTCAACTATCTATGGCTAAGTTTGCTAAAGAAAAGCTATTGTCTTGATGAAACATACCAACTCCGAACTAATTTTCTGGGCACAATGATTAAATATGCTATTAGGCTAAAAAGTAATATATTTAAGCACAGTTCCAAATAGATATTTAGAATTTTTATAGTTAAACTCTATTTTCTTTCGAAAACACACAAAAACAGACATAAATTAAAATTTTAATTTACAACCTACGCAATTAGGCTTAACTGAAGATATTTATGCAGAGTTTCAACTATCTATGGCTAAGTTTGCTAAAGACAAGCTATTTTCTTGCGAAAACACACAAAATCAGAAAAAATGTTCAATGTTCCTTTACTACCTACGAAATTAGGTTTAAATGAAGATATTTATGCAGAGTTTCAACTAGCTATGGCTAAGTTTGCTAAAGACAAGCTATTTTCTTGCGAAAACACAAACAAAATCAGAAAAAATGTTCTATGTTCCTTTATTACCTAAGCAATTGGACTAAATATGAAGATATTTATGCTCTGTTTCATCTATCTATGGCGAACTTTGCTAAAGTCAAGCTATTTTCTTGTGAAAACACACAAAATCAGAAAAAATTTTCAATATTCCTGTAGTACCTACGTAATTGGACTAAAATGAAGATATCTATGCAGAGTTTCAATTATCTATGGCTAAGTTTGCTAAAGACAAGCTATTTTCGTCCGAAAACACCCAAAATCAGAAGAAATGGTCAATTTTCCTTTAGTACCTACGCACTTAGACTAAAAATGTAGATATTTATGCAGAGTTTCAACTAGCTATGGCTAAGTTTGATAAAGACAATCTATTTTATTGTGATAACACAAACAAAATCATAAAATTTTATCTTTTCTACTTGTTGCCATTCGCTTTGTAGTTAAATCTTAAGATATTTATTTAGAGGTTCCTCTATCTATGGATTAGATTGAGGAATACAAAATATTTTCCGTTAAAAAAACAAAAAATCAGAAAAAATGATCAATGTTCTCTCTGTACCTACGCAATTAGGCTAAAAATGAAGATATTTATGCACTGTTTCAACTAGCTATGGCTAAGTTTGCTAAAGACAAGCTATTTTCATGCGAAAACACACAAAATCAGAAAAAATATTTGTAGGTTAGGTTAAGTTAGATTAGGTTAGGTTAGCCTACGTACGCGCGCATATAGGTTAGGTTGGATTAAGTTAGGTTAGGTTAAGTTAGGTTAGGTTAGGTTAGATTAAGTTAGGTTAGGTTAAGTTAGGTTAGGCTAGGTTAGCCTACGTACGCGCGCGTACGTAGGCTAACCTAGCCTAACCTAACTTAACCTAACCTAACTTAATCTAACCTAACCTAACCTAACTTAACCTAACCTAACTTAATCCAACCTAACCTAACCTATCTGCGCGCGTACGTAGGCTAACCTAACCTAATCTAACTTAACCTAACCTAACAATATTTTTTCTGATTTTGTGTGTTTTCGTATTAAAATCCATAGCTAGTTGAAACTGTGCATAAATATCTTAATTTTTAGCCTAAGTGTGTAGGTACTAAAGAAACATTGAACAGTTTTTCTGATTTTGTGTGTTTTCGCCAAGAAAATCCATAGCTAGTTGAAACGGTGCATAAATATCTTCATTTTTAGCCTAATTGCGTAGTTACTAAAGGAACATTGAAAATTTTTTATGATGTTGTGTGTGTTTTATAAAGAAAATAGATTGTCTTTAGCAAACTTAGCCATAGTTAGTTGAAACTCTTCATAAATATCTTAATTTTTAGTCTAATTGAGTATTTACTAAGGGAAAAGTGAACATTTTTTCTGAGTTTGTGTGTTTTCGCAAGAAAATAGCTTGTCTTTAGAAAAATTAGCCATGGATAGTTCAAAATCCGCATAAATATCTTCATTTCAGTCTAATTGCGTAGGTACTAAAGGAACATTGAACATTTTTTCTGATTTTGTGTGTTTTCGCAAGAAAATAGCTTGTCTTTAGCAAATTTAGCCATAGCTAGTTGAAACTGTGCATAAATATCTTCATTTTTAGCCTAATTGCGTATGTACTAAAGGAACACTGAACATTTTTTCTGATTTTGTTTGTTTTCGCAAGAAAATAGCTTGTCTTTAGCAAACTTCGCCATAGCTAGTTGAAACTCTGCATAAATATCTTCATTTTTAGTCTAATTGCGTAGGTACTAAAGGAACATTGAACATTTTTTCTGATTTTATTTGTGTTTTCGCAAGAAAATCCATAGCTAGTTGAAACTCTGCATAAATATCTTCATTTAAGACCAATTGCGTAGGTAGTAAAGGAACATTGAACATTTTTTCTGAGTTTGTGTGTTTTCGCAAGAAAATCCAGAGATAGTTGAAACTCTGCATAAATATCTTAATTTCAGACTAATTGAGTAGGTACTAAAGGAACATTGAACATTTTTTATGATTTTGTGTGTTTTCGCAAGAAAATAGCTTGTCTTTAGCAAACTTCGCCATAGATAGTTTGAACTGAACATAAATATCTTCATTTTTAGACTAATTGAGTAGGTACTACAGGAACACTGAACATTTTTTCTGATTTTGTATGTTTTCGCAAGAAAATAGCTTTTCTTTAGCAAATTTAGCCAAAGCTAGTTGAAACTCTGCATAAATATCTTCATTTTTAGACTAATTGTGTATGTACTAAAGGAACACTGAACATTTTTTCTGATTTTGTTTGTGTTTTCGCAAGAAAATCCATAGCTAGTTGAAACTCTGCATAAATATCTTCATTTAAGCCCAATTGCGAAAGTACTAAAGGAAAATTGAACATTTTTTCTGATTTTGTGTGTTTTCGCAAGAAAATCCATAGCTAGTTGAAACTCTGCATAAATATCTTCATTTAAGCCTAAGTGCGTATGTACTATGTGAACAGAGAACATTTTAGTTCTTAGTTTGTGTGTTTTAGCAAGAAAATAGATTGTCTTTAGCAAACTTAGCCATAGATAGTTGAAACTCTGCATAAATATCTTCATTTAAGACTAATTGCATAGGTACTATAGGAACATTGAACATATTACTTCTGATTTTGTGTATTTTCGCACGAAAATCCATATCTAGTTGAAACTCTGCATAAATATCTTCATTTTTAGTCTAATTGCGTAGGTACTAGAGTAACATTGAACATTTTTTCTGAGTTTGTGTGTTTTCTCAAGAAAATCCATAGCTAGTTGAAACTCTGCATAAATATCTTCATTTAATAACAATTGCGTAGGTACTAAAGGAACATTGAATATTTTACTTCTGATTTTATGTGTTTTCTCAAGAAAATAGCTTGTCTTTAGAAAACTTAGACATAGGTAGTTGAGACTCTGCATAAATATCTTCATTTAATAATAATTGCGAAGGTACTATATGAAAATTTAACATTTTTCTTATGATTTTGTGTGTTTTCGCACGAAAATCCATAGCTAGTTGAAACTCTGCATAAATATCTTCATTTTTAGTCTAATTGCGTAGGTACTACAGCAACATTGAACATTTTTTCTGAGTTTGTGTGTTTTCGCAAGAAAATAGTTTGTCTTTAGCAAACTTAGACATAGCTAGTTGAAACTCTGCATAAATATCTTCATTTTTAGTCTCACAAGTATGGTATTAATTTTTCTATCTCCCACCGAAAAATTTAGAATTGAACTTTAAATTTCTTTATGTCTTTGTGAAATAAAGAACTGAAGTGGCAGCTTTTTGTTTTCTCTGGAGAAATTAGAATTGAAGTGTGTTCTTTGGTAAAGTTCAGAAGAGAACTTGAACTTTCCTTGACATCGTTGAGAAAATTTTAAATTGAACTAGAACTTTTTATATTCCGTGAAAATATTCACTAGTGTGGTATTACTTTTTATATCTTCCACCGAAAAATTTAGAATTGAACTTTAAATTTCTTTGTCTTTGTGAAATAAAGAACTGAAGTGGAAGATTTTTATTTTCTCTGGAGAAATTAGAATTGAAGTGTGTTCTTTTGTAAATTTCATAAGACAACTCTAAATTTTCTTCACTTCGTTAAGAAAATTTTAAATTGAACTAGAACTTTATATATTCCGTTAAAATATTCACAATTATGGTATTAATTTTTCTATCTTCCACTGAAAAATTTAGAATATAAATTTAAATTTCTTTATGTATTTGTGAAATAAAGAAATGAAGTGGAAGATTTTTGTTTTCTCTGAAGAATTTAGAATTGAAGTGTGTTCTTTGGTAAAGTTCAGAAGAGAACTTGAACTTTTCTTCTCGTATTTTATAATATTTTATATTGAACTAGAACTTTTTATATTCCTTGAAAATATTCACAAGTATGGTATTACTTTTTCTATCTTCCACCGAAAAATTAGAATTGAACTTTAAATTTCTTTATGTCTTTGTGAAATAAAGAACTGAAGTGGAATATTTTTATTTTCTCTGGAGAAATTAGAATTGAAGTGTGTTCTTTGGTAAAGTTCAGAAGAGAACTTGAACTTTTCTTCACTTCGTTGAGAAAATTTGGAACACTATTTTAAATTTTTCATCTCTTTGAGCCAGATTGAACTTTTTTATCTTCAGTGAAAAATTTGGAACAGTATTTTAAATTTTTCATCTCTTCGAGTCAGATCTGAACTAAAGTGAAAAATTTTTATATTATTTGGAAAAATAGAAATGATCAATGACTAATTTCTTTTTCATTGAGAAAATTCAGAAGAGAACTTGAACTTTCCTTCACTTCGTTGAGAAAATTTTAAATTGAACTAGAACTTTTTATCTTCCATGAAAATATTCACAAGTATGGTATTACTTTTTCTATCTTCCACCGAAATATTTAGAATTGAACTTTAAATTTCTTTATGTCTTTGTGAAATAAAGAAATGAAGAGGAAGATTTTTATTTTCTCTGGTGAAATGAGAAATGAATTGTGTTCTTTGTTAAAATTCAGAAGAGAACTTGAATTCTTCTTCACTTCATTGAGAAAATTTTAAATTGAACTAGAACTTTTTATCTTCCATGAAAATATTCACAAGTACGGTCTTACTTTTTCTATCTTCCATCGAAAAATTTAGAATTGAACTTTAAATTTTTTATTGGGGAAATTAGAATTGAATTGTGTTCTTTGGTAAAATTCAGATTAGAACTCAAATATTCACGATCAAAGTATAACTTTTCCAATCTTCTATGAAAAATTTGGAACAATATTTTAAATTTTTTAATCTCTTTGAGAAAAAAATCTGAACAAAAGTGTAAATTTTTTTATTATTTTTGGGAAAAAAGATTTGATGAATAACTTTTTCATTTTCCTTGAGAAAATTCAGAATTGAAGTTGAACTTTTCTTCTTCCGGGAAAATATTTGGAACAGAACTTTAATTTTTTTCATCTCTTTGAGAAAGGTCGGAATTGAATTTAAGAAGATTTAGAATCCAACTCAGAAAAGCCTGAAATAGCAACCCACACATCCCAAATCATAGGTTTCAGACACTACACACCTACGAAAGGCTAAGAAATCCGCTTATGAAAAGTCGGAAATAGCAAATTACACATCCCAAACTATTGGTTTCAGACATCATTCACCTACGAAATACTAGAAAACTTTAGCTCAGAAAAGCCTGAAATAGCAAACTACACATCCCAAATCATAATGTTCTGACAACACATACCTATGAAAGGCTAAGAAACCTAGCTCAGAAAAGTCGAAAATAGCAAACTACACATCCCAAATCATAGGTTTCAGACACTACACACCTATGAAAGACTAAGAAATCCAACTCAGAAAAGCCCGAAATAGTAATTTACATATCCCAAATCATAAGTTTCAGACAGCATTCACCTACGAAATACTAAGAAACCTTAGCTCAGAAAAGTCTGAAATAGCCAACTACTCATCCCAAACTCGAAGTTTCAGACAACAAACACCTATGAGTGACTAAGAATCCTAGCTCTGAAAAGTCCAAAAAGCAAACTACACCTCCCAATTCATAATTTTCTGAAAGGACACACATATTATATGCTAAGAAATCTATCTCAGAAAAGTCAAAAATAGAATATTAACCATCCCAAATCATAGGTTTCAGTCAACACACACCTATGAAAGACTAAGAAATCCAACTCAGAAAAGTCAAAAATAGCAACCCACACATCCCAAATCATAGGTTTCAGACATCACACACCTGCGAATGACTAAGAAATCCGGTTATGAAAAGTCGGAAATAGCAAATAACAAATCCCAAAACATATGTTTCAGACACCACACACCTAGGAAAATCTAATAAATCAAACTCAGCAAAGTCAAAGGTAGCACTCCACCCACCCCAAATCCTAGGTTTCAGACACAACACACATATGAAAGACTAAGAAATCCAGCTCATAAAAGACTGAAATAGCAACCCACACATCCCAAATCATAGGTTTCAGACACCACACACCTACGAAAGACTAAGAAATCCGGTTATGAAAAGTCGGAAATAGCAAATTACAAATCCCAAACTATTGGTTTCAGACAACACATCCCAACGAAAGACTAAGAAACCTTAGCTCAGAAAAGCCTGAAGTAGCAAACTAAACATTCCCAAATCATAGGTTTCAGACAACACACATCAACGAAAGACGGGTGCACGGGGAGAGCCTTTGAGGGTCTGTGGGTCCCTTGAGGGTCGGTGGTCCTTTGGGAGCTCGGGGGGGGGACCTTTGGGGACCGGGGGATGGGCTTTGGGGGTCCGGGGATGGTATTTGAGGGTCTGGGTGGGCCAGGGGGGCGCCGGGGGGGACCTTGGGGGGCGGTGGAGACAGTTGGGGGCCTGGTGAGGGCCGTTGGAGGTCTGGTGTGGCAGTTGGGGCTCGGTAGTGGTCCGTTGAGAAAACGGTGGTCGGGTGTGAACTCGATCGGTCGTTGGCGACCGGAGGAGGACCTTTGGGGGCCCATGGGGGGGCGTTTGGGGCACAGGGAGGGCCTTTGGGGGTCTGGAGGGGCCGTTGGGGACCGGTGGAAGGCCTTTGGGACCCCGTTGGTCCTTTGGAAGCTCGATGGGCCTTTGGGGACCGGAGGAGGGCCTTTGGGGGCACAGGGAGGGCCTTTGGAGCACAGGGATGGCCTTTGGGGGTCCGGGGGGACAGATGGGGCCGGGTGGGCCTTTGAGGGCCGGGGGCTTCCTTTGGGGTTGGGGTAGGAGGATTGGAACCCTTTGGGGTTGGGTTAGAGGACCTCACAACACTGTTCAAATGGAACTTGTGTATTATAACGACCACAGAGTTTCACCCTCAAATTCTCTTCTAAAACCTTTCCTAAAATCTTCTTTCAAAATGTCTCTAACTGTTTCGCCGAAATAGTTCCATAACCTGTCTAAAACCGTTTCGCCCAAATAATCCCTCAACGTAATTTCAGCGTGTTCCTTTTGTTTGGCATCTCTGCGCTAACGCATTTCAAATTTCTAGGAAACCCTTTCCTACGTTAATCTCTTCATCTCATAAATTTTCCTAGCTAAACTATTAGGGTTTCGTTAGAATATCAATTTACCTCTCCGACTTAAAGCTCCGTGAAGCCGTATTTAAAAATAGAATTTCTATCTCTTTAGACTCCCGCATAATTCCAAGATAACAAGTGATGGTAATTATGATTCCTGACACTAAAGATCAATGAAGCCCTATTTAAAAATAGAATATTAATTTTTCTCTCTGTCCTAAAGAATGTTTATCCCTCAGACCTAAGATTAAAGAATCCTTAATGTTTCTTAATTCTTCCCTTCGTGAATCAATAATTTCCCCTAGCGATTATGTAAATCAAGTTCACTGGTTAAGCTAACCAAACAACAATGAAGCCATTTTTGTTTCTTAATTCCCCCTTCGTGAATCAATAATTTCCCCTAGCTATGATGTAAATCCAAGTGAGAAAATTCACTTCCCCCTCGAGTCCTAGATCAATAACATTGCTCCCGTTCGAATTCAATGCGCATGTGCAACCTTCGCCCCGGAGTTATTACACATAAAAACATCAAATAAATCGAACTTGGAAAAAGAGGTCATTGACCCGATTACGCACTTTTTCTCCCTAGGGAGGCTTGGCCATTATTAGGACTCCCGTCAGAATTAAAAATGCCGACAGAACCACGTGGGTCTATGCCCATATATGGACTCCCGTCACGAGCTCATGATAGGGTTCTACTATCGCCCGTTTTAATCGGTCACTACTCAGCTTCTCAGAGCTTTCCCTCAGAAGCCACAACAGCGTGGATTTTTTTATTGGTGTTATGGAGCCGTCAGAAGTCTTGACAAGACAAAACCTAGAATTCTTCATGTTCGTCACAGGCTCACTAACCCAATTTTTCTCAACTTGGTGTTTCACACAATGAGCAATCACTGGCAAATCTTCAAAGATGCCGTCACTTTCCGAGCCCGATTCAGTGTCAGTCACGGAAGCCTTTTCCTGCTTGTAGGACAGAGTATTTTCCTCTGAGTCATCGTCTGAGTCACTGTCGTGAAGTACAGAAAGACGAACATTCGGTACTTGGTGACCGAAAGCAGAAAGTACGTCGTCCGGTATCAAGGCTTTCATTATTCGCTGGCTTTCAATACGAGCTCGCCCTAGCTCGAGCTTGATTTCATCTTCCCCGGGCAAAGAAAAATTGGAACTGACAGACAGAACACTAATGGATCTAACTCGCTTGGCCTTGGGCAAGGACAACTGTTCATTAGAATATTGAGCTTCAAAATCCGTTATACTTTCATATCGACGAATTCGATGTAGAAGTTGGAGGAAGGAAAAGTTTATTACAGTACTGTAAGTGCTGGTTTGAGACCGCATCTTGCTAAAAAAATCTTCACACGGTTGGCTATTCATGTCGGAGAGTTTGAAAAGACGTTCGAGCCCAAGCCGTTTGAATCGACGAATGAGAAGCATTATGGCATGCATATTTATCTCTAGGCAATGATAAAGGTTTGTGGTAATAAAATTCTCGTTCAAAGCATAATGTCCACTTCTTAGGACCCAGGATCTCTAATGTCGAACGCAGTAAACAACACGACCAAGTAAAGATAACCTCTCAAGAGGAGAAAGTTTGCCCTCGTAAAAACGCGCCGTACGCTTTCCATAAGCCAAAGATAAAACTGTGTTCCTTCGTTTCCAGGAACACGCTGTTTCAGGTGTGCCGGAGGCACGTGCCTCCGTGCCGGAGGCACGGAGGCATAGCCAGAGGCACGAAGGAAGGGACACCTACGACGGTCAGTTATTAGCCCCTCGAATTTATTTTCTCTGTGTTTTATGGCATTTAGTTTGACACTATCAAAAAAAAAGGAAAAGAAAAATATCGCTAGGAAGATGGGGTCTGAAATGAAAGGTAGTCGACTATCCAGTCTTAAAATTACAATCTTGAAATTGTCATCGGGGCTTTCAAGTTATACTTTATCTCAGGGTTGATGCCCCCTACTTCCTTCTCACATCTGTACATGAAAGAATACAATTGTAATCTCCAATTTTGCAATTACTACCTTTCAACAATTACAGGAGGGCTGCAACCTCCTCAGCACAAGTTATCGTACTTAGCTTAAATATATTCCATCAAACGAAGTCTAATTCGAACATAGTTTAAGATACAAGTGTTAAAATGTAATTTTAAGGCTTCATGGGCTCCCCTCACCTGGGAAAAAAGCTATGCAACCTCTCCATCTTTTTTCGCTTAACAGTTATCGTCAAATTGTTTAATACTCCATATAATTGCGGTAAGTCACAAGTAAATCAATTCGTTCAAATTAAGCTCTATCGTTAAATCTATTTTTACTGCATATAATTGCGGTAAGTAACAAGTAAATCAATTCGTTCAAATTAATCTCTATCGTTAACCTATCTATTAACTCGATTCTTTTTTTAAACCACTTTTACAATTAATATAGTAAGTAAATTACGCTGAAATAGAAAAGAAAATACAGAAAGCAAATAATACACATAACTCTTACAAAAACAACTTAGGTAATTAATACTAAACAGAAAAAATAAACACAGTACAAGAGTCTCATTGCCAGGATTAATCAAAATAACTGCATTGAAAAAAGAGAGAAAAAAGGAAGATCTTCCAGACCTCAAATGCAGCTTTTCATACTAGTCAATACATCTGTTGTACCCAACTACCAAATAATCTTCCGGTTTTTGTACCAAAGAGGTTACAATGATGGAAACATATAGCTTGGATCCATGGGCGTAGGCAGCATATTGTCTGGGGGGGGCAGTCGATAGTGTGATGGAGGGCCTTTTATCAACTGCTTTTCCAACCATCTGCTTTTTCAGCCATATCTAATGTAAATTTGAAGGTCTAGGGGGGCAGCTATTCCCCCTCCTGCCCCCCTCCCTACGCCCATGCTTGGATCATGCATAAGACTAGTATAAAAAAAGACACGAACTTGACAGAAAAAGAATGGGCTGGTCGCAGCACGGTGAAAAAAGGCTTTTCAAGAGATGTTGCGGAAAAATCAATTTAGGACTTTTGTGCAAATAAGAGGCAGTTATGCGAGAAAGCCAGGGATAAGGATTCACATTGAAAGGATATGATGACACGCCACCACCCTGTCCAGCTACAAACCAATTGGGTATATTTCCAATAGAGCTGTTCCCCAACCAAAGCCTAACATATGAATTAGTATACCTGAGCCAAACGACAAATATAACAGAAGAATCTATGCCTAACAGGGCTACAGTATGCCATAATTGACTGTGACAAACCGAAGAGTCATCTAGGGCATATTAATAGATTTTAGAGCCATCATTATGTGCTAGGAGAGTAACGAGTTGAGCGCGAGGTGTGCATGTGCATAAAATGAAGCTACTGATGCTAACAAACTATTCTTTATATGAACTTCATACATGTTTAGGCAGGGCCAGATAAAACGCGATTGGGACACTTCATGCCCCGCATTTGAAAAGACCCCACGTTACAATCAAAATAGAAAAAAATATTTGATATTTAAACCAAAATACTTTTGACAAAATATATTATAAATTGGCACTCTTCTATTAAACGGACTCTTTTATATAGTGCTAGTTTGGTTAATGCTATTGAAATAAAATAAAATAGGATGAATATATAATAGTTTAGAAACAAATTTGGGCTATATAATTGTACATTAGGTGGGGAGGGGGGGGAAGCATAGCATATATTAAATACGTAACCTAACCTAACCTAGGTACATCCCCCCACAAAAAAAGAACACTTTTAATATCTTATACGCAATTAAAACCAGGCTATACATTGTATTTCTCTACAGCGGTGTCTTGAATCATCCCGTAAAAATGAGTTTTTCGTCGTGTCTCCATTTTGACATTCAATATACACTAGATAAAAGAGTCCGTTTAATAGAAGAGTACCATAATTTTTTTATATTTATAACATTTAAATTGAAAAATAAATTATAGTGAAACTAAATCTTTCATTGCTGAGATTTCCAGGAGTCTATGTTATCAAGTGAACAAAAAATTGTTTGAAATTTAAACCAAATTGCTTTTGACGATAATGGGAAAATTATGAATAATTTAAATAACTAAGAATATATTTATATAAGTGTGTATAAGCTATCCGATATTCAGTTTATTTTCATTAGCTCTTCCCAGTTCAACTCCTGTTTGTAGTAGTTTTTCCTTTCGTTTAGGAAAGCTTTTCTTTCCTTTTACTGGGTTAAAATTCCACACAGGAACTTAAGAAGACCGATTGAGTTTTAAGAAGGTATAGTTACCTTCGTAGGGTTTAAGAAGGTGTTGACTTCCCTTTCTGGCGCATGCTTAGGGAACAATGCGGTTGGTTCACAAAAATATGTCACAAAACATGTGATTTTAAAAATAATTTACACTTCTAAGTTTGTTGGAACTTATGATGCCCAACTCCCCACCCCCAAAATCGATTTATGTGAACACGCCTTTGTTAAAGCCCCTGGATTCGAACCCACCAGTGACACCAAATCACGAAAATGTTGGTCTGACATGGAGTTTTTCGATTTGTTTGAATGCAGTTGTAAAGATTAGGACTATTAGTAGACATCTTATATATATATGTATATATATATATATATATATATATATATATATATATATATATATATATATATATATATATATATATATATATATATATATATATATATATATATATATATATATTATATATATATATATATATATATATATATATATATATATATATATATATATATATATATATATATATATATATATATATATATATATATATATATATATATATATATATATATATATATATATATATATATATATATATATATATATATATATATATATATATATATATATATATGTATGTATAAAGGGTAGCCTACTTATCTGTTATGGCGACCCCACTCAAGAAGTGAAATTAGGTTAATCCTACTGAAATATACCAAAAATTGATGAAAATATAATACTTTGGAAACAAATTTGAGCTATATATTTGCAAATTAGGGGAGGGGGGTAAAGTATAGCAGATCTGCACGGAAAATATGCTAGCAAGAAATATTCCGCATATTATGAAGTAAGAGTTGTTTTTTTTAATTCACGCTGTCCAGATACTTAAATTCCTCCTCCCTAATGTGCAAATATATAGCCTGATTATATAAGAAAAATGTATTCTGTCATCCGCCACTTGTTTTCCACTGAGCGACAGCTAATTGTCTCTTAATACAGACAGATGAAACCGGTTTGTTCTGGAGTTTTACACGGATTCCTGAGGGGTATCGCTATAACAGATTAAATCAAAAAACAAAGTTTTTTCAATTGAAAGTAAGGAGTAGCATTAGAACTTAAAAATATAAAAAATAAACACACATCCGTGATCTTTCTTCTGACAAAAAAAAACAAATACAAAATTCCATATTTTTGCTGATAGGAGCTTGAAACCTCTACAATCAGGTTCTTTGATACGCTGCATCTGATGGTGTGATTTTCATTAAAATTATATGACCTTTAGGGGATGTTTCACCTTTTTTTCAAAAATAAGGCAAATCTTCTCAGGCTCGTAACTTTTGACTGGTAAGAATAAACTTGATGAAACTTATATACTTGAAATAAGCATAAAAATCCAATTCTTTTGATGTATCTATTGGTATCAAAATTCCGCTTTTTTAGAGTTTCGGCTACTATTGAGCTGGGTCATTCCTTTCTTAAAGTTCATTACCATGAACTGCTTGATAAGTATCAGAAAACTTTTCCGAACGGAAGTAAGGAGCAGTCTTAAAATTTATAATGTATAGATATTGTTAATGCCAATTTTGTTATTTATCTTTTGCCTTTGAGGCGTTTGATATTAAAATTATATTGGTTAAATCCTGTGTAAATAAATCATCTATTTCATTCTCGAAACCATATGATAAGAAAAATAGTTAATATTGATTTCTAATGTCGTATTAAGAGAATTTCTAAATATCAGGGGGCTGATACCCCTCTAGATTCTCCTCCCCGCTCTTTGCACTGTAGCGCAGCACCGTCATCCCTCATCATCCGTATTCAAGACCGTACCCAGAGGGGGATTAGAGGGGTTTGAACCCCCCTTCCCTCGAAATGTTTTTTTTTACTCGTAAAGCGTAACAAAAAGGGAAATAAACAAATTTTGTATGTGTTTTTGAACTTTTTTGTGTAAAAGCCCCCCCCCCAAAAAAAAAACTTTGAGTAAAACCCCCTCCGAAAAAAAATTCTGGGTACGGCCTTGTCGGTATTGCCACCAACTCGGTACAGTGGTTAACACAAGCCTTACAAGAATTACATGGCGCTATTAATTGTTAGTTTTCAGTGATATATTCCTTGATATTTCCATTTTTTGCAAAAATGCTGAGATTTGGGAAAAGACAAAGTTTTTTTTTTTAAATTACTAGTTTTCATACGTAAATTTCATGCATAATACAATATTTTTCAAAAAATATTTTCTAGTATTTCTATGAGCGCAAAAAGAGGCCATGGAAAATTTTGGAAAAATGGTATTTATCTACCTCCTGTTTTTTATGTCTGTCATACTGATTTCAAAGAAAAACAAATGAAAAGTTGTCGAACCAACATTTCAGTTAGGCTACTGAACCTTTTTGCAAGGACAGGTAGCAAGACTGTTGCTCAACCTCGTGGGAGTTGGAACCGAACCCTGGGTCCCGTATTGATAAAAACAATATCAGTCCAATATGCTACCATATGGAATTAATTTCCAAACAATTAAATTAATTATTTTAAAATTTAATTCGATATGATTTTTGCACGAATTGATTTATATTTTACAGAAGAACGAATAAAACTCAAACAAAGTAACTCAAGTTTTTTTTTTTTACTGCTACTAAGAAATATTTTTTTAGGTTAAGATTGTTTTAAACAAAAGAAATAAGAATGAAGATCCTCCAGGTCCATTGCTGGTACGTCGACATTTCAGGTATTGGGTTATTTTCATGGTTGCAGCGGCAGCTGCAACCTAGTAAAGAGCGAACCACAGCCAATAGTAATCAAAATTTGAAAAACGTGTTTTCAAGAAAACTGTCTAGTGAAAAAAAAATTGCCATCTAAGACTGAACCAGGACTGTAACTATTTTTTCGGTTAATCTTAGAAGTAAAAGTTTATTGCGACAAGAAACTTATGGTGGTTTAAAAAAAGAGCCTGAAAACCCTTGGAAATGGTGTCAAATCGAAATAAAAAGTACACCATTGGAATCAACATAGTCGAGAACATTTTTAAGGATAATTAAAGTCCCCCAGCTTGAACATCAAGGGAAATGACTTTTTTGCATGGGTAGCACTCAGTCCCTTTTTTTTCTTTCTTTTTTTTCTAGAAGGGCTAGGGGGTGGCCAGAGCATCATAGAGAGGCGTGTAATAGCTCATTCGAAAGGGAATTAAATTTTTAAGAGCTCTTTTTAAATGACCAACAAGATTGGAGGGCAAATAGCTCCTCCTTACAGACCCCCTCCTCCCAACTAGTCCTATAAAAATTTTGAAATAGCCATTTTGCTTAACATAGTTCAAAGGTCCAATATATATGGTTTTGTTGATGATACAGCCCTCGATAGTCCCTGGGGAAGGGCTGTATGTGGTATCTGGCGTATCGATATCGCGCGTATCGGTATCGTGCGTATTGGTATCGCATGTATCGTATCGGGAATATCGGTATCAGTATCCGCTGTTTTTTTTTCAGTCATTTTCTAGGCTGATTTTTCTAAAGAACATCCCGGCAAGGTATCTTGGTTGCAGTGGTAGTTGCAACCTAGCAAAGAGCGAACCACAGCCCATAGTAGCTAAAAACTTAAAAACGAGTTTTGAAAAAAACTGTCTTGTGAAAAAAATTCCCGTCTGACACTCAACCAGGAGCGTCAATTACTATTTCGGTTCGTATTAAAAGTAAAAGTTTATTACGAAAAGAAATTTGTAGTGATTTCCAAAAAAAAGCCTCATACCCCTCAAAAGTGTCGTCATGTAAAAATGAAAAGTGTGCCATTGGAATCAACGTGGTCAAAACCTTGTACAGGTAAGTTACAGTCCCCATCCCTGAACAACAAGGAAAATCACTTTTTTGCATCGGTAGCACTGATCTGTCTCCCTTCTTTTTTTTTTTTTTTTTTTTTTAAACAGGTCTAGCGGGCTACCAGAACATCATAAAGAGATTCTTAATGGCTCATTCAAAAGCTATTTCTCGAATATACTTGCTTTTTATAAGTTTCGCCATCTGCAAGTACCTTATGGCACTAAAATGACACTTTGTGTGCCATTTCTCAAAGGGTGGCACTAGCAGGCTACCAGAACATCGTTGGTAGATATTTTATAGCTCATATAAAAGATACTGCACATATCTACTTCTTTCATATAAATTCCACCATCATCAAGTTTAAATTGCACTAAAAACGGCACTTTTGGTGTCGTGTCTCAAGTGGAAAAGCTGCACTGTAAAAAAAATGGGATTTCCAACAAAAAGTTTGGCTCGAATTCAAACAAGTAAAAATCCGATTTTTCTGTTGGAATTGCGACTGTTGGATTGTGACTTGCTTATTGAATTCCAACAAATTATTGAAATTATTCAGATTTATGTACTTTTCCTTATAAAAAAATGTAATTTTCACCGTAAATAGGCTATATCAATCAACACGGTTTGAACTTCAACAGTAGTTTGAAGTTTCTTGAATATCATTTTAAATTTGACCATTGAAAGTAATATGTTCAGTATAAGTTCAATTCAAATATTTGAATTATAGCAGAAAAAGGGGAATGCTAATTGAATTTTGAGCATAAAAAGATAATCATCAAAATAAGGAAATATATTTTTGCTTTGAAATAAGTTGAGCTTTCTTGCCTGCAAAATGAACACTCAGAAAATTATGTACAAAAATTATCTTTTAGCTTTTACAATCGCTTTTTTTAAATACATTTTTTGTGAGTTTCTGTTGGTAAAAAAATTTCTTAAGATGCTACCCTAACCTTAACAGTACTAACGGTGAAAATATATTGCTTTCTGAATTCAATTTTTTCTAATTAAGAACGAAAATCCTTTGTGGGAGCAACTTATGTTTTTGCATTGAACGTCATTTTTGTAATGAGACTCAAAAAGCGTTTAAAAAAAAAAAATCTTCCCTGGATTTGCCATAAATTTGCTTCTTACGCTAAATAACCAAGCAAGCAAATATCATAGGCAGCGCGCTAGCGCTGCCTAAGTAATGAACGATGTGGCCACAATGTTTTTTTTTTTTTTAAAGGCTCATTCGATTGGAAATTCAAAGGGCTGGTACCATTTTTACTAGTCAAAAGTAATTGGATGGGAACTAGCTGCCCTCCCGCCCACGCCCATCATTCCTCCAAACACATCCATTCGAAATTTTTAGATAGCTATTTCGTTCAGTGTAGTTGATTTCCAGATAGAAAATATGTTTTTGAGCAGGACACCCCCCAACAACCCTCGAGGCGAGGGTTTTAAGTTATGCCCTGGGGGCATACAAGGTTTTCATAGAAGGCGTTTTCGTAGAAACTTCAATAAAGGCTCATTCGATTGGAAATTCAAGGGGCTAGTGCCCTTTTTAATAGTCAAAAGTGATTGGAGGGCAACTACCCCCCCCCGCCCATCATTCCAACAAACACATCCAATCAAAATTTTGAGATAGCATTTTGTTCAGTGTAGTTGATTTCCAGATAGAAAATATGTTTTTGAGGAGGACACTCCCCCACAACCCTCTGGGCAAGGGTTGTAAGTTATGCACTGGGGGCATATAAGGTTTTTATAGAAGGCATTGTCGTAAAAACTTCAAAAAAGGCTCATTCGATTGGAAATTCAAAGGGCTAGTGCCCTTTTTAATAGTTGAAAGTGATTGGACGGTAACTAACCCCCCTCTCACGCCCACCTTTTCCCCACACACATCCAATAAAAATTTTGAGATAACCATTTTGTTCAACGTAGTTTTAAGTTCTGGAAATTAGGTCTGTGAGGATGACAACCTCCTAATAGCCCTTAGGACTATGATTTTAATTTATGCCCTGGGGGCATCTAAAGTTTTTTAGAAAGCGTTATTGTAGAAACTTAAAAACGGGCTTAATTGATTAGAAATTAAAATTGATAGGGCCCTTTTTGTTAGTTAGAAGTAATTGAAAGGCAACTATCGCCCCTGCCACCCCCACCATTTCCCCAAACACATGTAATCAAAATTTTGAGATAGCCATTTTGTTCCACGCAGTTAGGGAAGTTCAGGAAATTATACTTTTGAGCAGGACACTCCCCCCACAGTCTTCAGAGCAAGGGTTATAATTTAGGCCCTGGGGGCATTTAAGTTTTTATTGAAATCTTTGTCGTAGAAACTTGAAAAAGGGCTCATTCGATTGGAGATTCAAAGGTCTAGTGCCCTTTTTAATAGTCGAAAGGGATTTGAAGGCAACTAGCCCCCCTCTCTCGCCCACCTTTACCCAAACGCATCCAATAAAAATTTTAAAAAAAATAGCCATTTTGTTCAGTGTTGTGGATTTCCAGATAGAAATTATGTTTTTGAGGAGGACACTCCCCCACAGCCCTCATGGCAAGGGTTGTAAGTTATGCCCTGGGGGTATCTAAGGTTTTACTGACCGCGTCGTCGTGGAAACTTCAAAACGGGCTCATTCGATTGGAAATTGAAATGGCTAGTGCCCTCTTTAATAGTCAAAAGTGATTGGAAGGCACTAACACCCCTTCCACGCCCACCATTTCCCCAAACTATCCAATCAAAATTTTTAGATAGCCATTTTATTCCACGAAGTTTAAAGTTCAGGAAATTATAACTTTGAGCAGGACATCCCCCCCCCACAGTCTTCAGGGAAAGGGTTATAAGTTATACCCTTGGGGCATATAAGGATTGTATTGATATGTTTGTCGTAGAAACTTGAAAAAGAGCTCATTCAATTGGAAATTCAAAGGGCTAGTGCTCTTTTTAATAGTCAAAAGTGATTTGGGGTCAACTAACCCCCCTCTCATGCCCACCTTTCTCCCAAGCACATCAAATAAAAAATTTTGGATAGCCATTTTATTCAACGCAGTTGAAAGTTTTGGAAATTAGGTCTTTAAGGATGACAAGCCATCTCCCCTACAACCCTCAGGGCAAGGGCTTTAAGTTATGCCCTGGGAGCATGTAAGGTTTTTAGTGAAAGCGATGTTGTAAAAACATCCAAAAGAGCTCATTCCAATGAAAATTGAAAGGGCTAGTGCCTTTTTAATAGTCGAAAGTGATTGAAGGGCAATTAACCCCCCTCTCACGCCCACCATTTCCCCAAATACATCCAATCAAAAGTTTGAGATATACATTTTGTTCAACGTAGTCGAAAGTTCTGGAAATTAGGTCTTTTAGGATGATAACTCCATCAGAGCTTTCAGTGCAAGGGTTATAAGTTATACCCTGAGGGCATATAAGGTTTATACAGAAAGTTGTTTTAGAAATTTCAAAAGGGGCTCATTTGATTGGAAATTGAAATTGCCCTTTTTAATAGTCGAAAGTGAGTGGAAAGTAATTAACCCTCCAGAACAAAATTTGCACTTTACTGAAAAATACAAATGAGTATGCATTGTCAGTATAATATACTCGTACATACACTGATATTTAGTAATAAAAATGTTAAAATTATTTCATTTATTAAAGTTATAAAAGTAAAAACATTTATATTTTTTTCAGTAAAGTGCAAATTTTGTTCTGGCCGGGAAGGCATTGGGGTTTTACGCCCGACAGTAGTAAGTACATATGGAGTTCTGAGCCTTGTATACACCTTTTCAAAGAGAGTGAGTATCCTCTCACATGGCCTTATACTTCTAAGACTTTATGTTCCTTTCTGTTAATCTGGTTTGGTGAGTATAATCTGGTTTAGTGGGTATAGTCTGGTTTGATTTTTCAAAGAGAGTGAGTATCCTCTCACATGGCCTTATACTGGTTTGGTGAGTATGGTCTGGTTTGGTGGGTATAATCTGGTTTGGTGGGTATAATCTGGTTTGGTGGGTATAGTCTGGTTGTATCTTTTAAAAGAGCTTTAAGGGGTTTGAGAGACTCAGTTGCCTGATTCCGTGTGGTTTTTATTTACTAGGTTGTAATTAAAAAAGAAAATTTTTTTGTAAAAAATTAGTTTTTTTTATATTTTAAAAGATCTTTTATGGGTTTGAGAGACTCAGTTGCCTGATTCCGTGTTGTTTTTCTTTACTTGGTGGTCATTAAAAACGAAATTTTTTTGTTATATAAGTAGTTTTTGTATCTTTTAAAAGAGCTTTAAGGGGTTTGAGAGACTCAGTTGCCTGATTCCGTGTGGTTTTTCTTTACTTGGTGGTCATTAAAAACGAAATTTGTGTGTTAAATAAGTAATTTTTGTATCTTTTAAAAGAGCTTTAATGGATTTGAGAGACTCAGTTGCCTGATTCCGTGTGGTTTTTCTTTACTTAGTGGTCATTAAAAACGAAATTTTTGTGTTAAATAAGTAGTATTTTTGTATCTTTTAAAAGATCTTTACTGGGTTTGAGAGACTCAGTTGCCTTATTCCGAGTGGTTTTTCTTTACTTGGTGGTCATTAAAAAAGAAATTTTTTTGTTAAATAATTATTTTTTTTTATATTTTAAAATAGCTTTACGGGGTTTGAGAGACACAGTTGCCTGATTCCGTGTGGTTTTTCTTTACTTGGTGGTCATTAAAAACGAAATTTTTGTGTTAAACAAGTAGTTTTTGTATCTTTTAAAAGAGTTTTAAGGGATTTGAGGGACTCATTTGCCTGATTCCGTGTGGTTTTTCTTTACTTAGTGCTCATGAAAAATTAAATTTTTGTTGTAAATAAGTAGTTCTTATATCTTTTAAAAGATCTTTATGGGGTTTGAGAGACTCTGTTTTCTGATTCCGTGTTGTTTTTCTTTACTTGGTCCCCCCCCCTTTTTTTTTAAATGATATATTTTTTTGAACTTTTTTTTACATGTCTTCGAATCAGATGAAACAAACTTAAATTACTATTCTAGTTTTTCTAAACCAGTATTGCCTATAACTTAATATATTCAAATATTTTTTTGATAGCCTGATTGGTGAGATCTCTTTCCGTAAAATCTGAGCTAATAAGGGTTTTTGGCCGTAAACTCTAGTTTTTTTCTAAGAAAATTATGGAAAATACAATTCTCTGGTTCAAATGTGAAACATAAGTCCATTTATGGATCGAAAAGTAAAACTATTTCCGTAAAATCTGAGCTAATAAAGGTTTTTGACCATAAACTCTAGTTTCCTGTATAAAAATTATGGAAAATACAATTATCTAGTTCAAATGTGAAACTTAAGTCCAGTTATGGATACACCTAACGATGAGGACTGATGGATCTATTCCAGTGTTTTTTTCATAAAAACAAACTATTTTTTTTATAACTTCGATACTATTCAACTTTATTTATTTTTATTTTTTTGTACGTCTCTTAAAATGACAAAATATGCTTACGGCTCTAACAATTGTACTCTATGATTGGTCAAAGACGCGATGTGGCTTTCCCAATGGTATTCTGTTTCCGATTATCGACACTACCTAGTCTATTGCATGTATTAAATCAGTATTTTGTACGCAGTGGAACGATAAAAACATAAGTCATATCTTAAAACAAGTGAAGATGGAGCATTTTAATAAAGTGTGTTCACATAACAAGGTTATTATAGCATTGACTGCCAACAAGGAGAAGTATTTGAACTATGAAACAAGTACAAGTGGTAGCACTATTGGAAATGTATGCATGCATTGTCATGACAGTAAGTAATTACATTTCTTTGGAATACCGAAAAAATTCAACTCTTATGTTGATGGTTATGTAAGATTGAGAGCTCCAGATATGATTTTACTCAAAGAGAATGCCAACATATAAATGATCATTGATGATAGAAGACAACTCCTTGCTACTGTCGCAGTTAAAACATTACCTGCTGATACATCCAATCGTCAGCTTTCGGGTATTAGCATTCAACGGAAGGTCAATAAAAGAAAGGCCTACTCTTCTACTAATATCGTAAGCCAGATCTTATCTTCGTGCCGAAACTGTTACCTGTGTAAAAATTATGTGATTATAGACAGTGAAATTGCCAGAAAAATAAACAGGGTATTGTGAGAAAATATCACTATGGAATATAAAGATGAATCGATGAAAAACAAAGCACCAGCAAATGTTACTGCCATTGATCAAACAGTCAATGGACCAAATAATACCAAAGACGAAAAGCATATTGAGCCTGTTGATGAGACACCAGTAATAATTGTGTATGACTCAAAATGGAATAATGATTATTCTACTGATTACGAACTAAGAGAAGACAATACCTACAATATCAAGAGAGAACATGGGGAACTATTTTATGGAACAGATTCAAAATGTCCAAAGTTAATCATTGATATTAATAATGTATCATAATATATTTTTGTATTAATATTCTACATAACAATATTTCATTAAAAATATTACATTGTTATGTGTTCATTATTTTTAGAGTAAGCTCAGCTATCATATCAAACGTTTAGAATATCTATTAAAATATTGGAGATGTAAAAAAAGGAATATGCATACATCTATTGTCAGACACATGGAATAACATTGACAAAATCTAGGTATCACAATGAATAAATTCATTATCAACATCCTTTATCGGATATGTCGAATAAAATTGATAAAATATAAGTGTCAGAGTGAATAATTTTTTTTTATAAACATCCTTTGTCAGATACATCAAATAAAATTGACAAATTTAAATTTCAGAATGAATAAATGCTTTAAAAACATCGTTTATCGGATATGTCGGCTAAAATTGACATAATCCAAGTATCAGAGTGACTAAATTCTATATCAACATACTTTTCTCAGATAGATAGGATAAAATTGACTAATTCTAAGTGTTAGAGTGAATAAATTTTTTTATCAACATCCTTTGGCAGATACATCGGATAAAATTGACAAAATCTAAATTTCAGAATGAATAAATTCATTATCAACATCCTTTGTCTGATATGTCGGATAGAAATGACAAAATCTAAGTATCAGAGTTAATATTTTTTTTAACAACATCCTTTGCCAGATACATCGAATAAAATTGATAAAATAAAAGTGCCAGAGTGAATAATTTTTTTTTGTTATCATTGTCAGATACATCAAATAAAATTGACAAAATCTAAATTTCAGAATAAATAAATGCTTTAACAACATCTTTTATCGGATGTGTCAGATAAAATTGACAAAATGTACGCATCAGGGTGAATAATTTTTTTTTTATCAACATCCTTTTCTCGGATACATAGTATAAAATTGACAAAATCTAAATATCAGAATAAATAAATTCATTATCAACATCCTTTGTCGGATATGTCGGATAAAATTGACAAAATCTTAATTTCAGAATGAATAAGTGCTATAACAATATCCTTAATCGGATATGTAGGATAAAATTGATAAAATCTAAGTATCAGAGTAACTAAATTCTATATCAACTTCCTTTTCTCAGACACTAAGTTTAAAATAGACCAATTATAGTTGTCAGTATGAATACATTTTTTTTTTATCAATATCCATTGCTAGATTCATCAATTAGAATTGGATAAATCAAAATTTAAGAGCACATAAATTCATAATCAACATCTTTTGCAGAATTTGTAAGATGAAATTGAAAAAATATAAGTGTCAGAGTGAATAATTTTTTTTATCAGCATCCTTTGTCAGATACATCAAATAAAATTGACAAAATCGAAATTTCAGAATGAATAAATACTTTAACAACATCCTTTATCGGATATGTCGGATAAAATTGACATAATCTAACTATCAGAGTGACTAAATTCTATATCAACATCCTTTTCTCAGATACATAGGATAAAATTGACAAATTCTAAGTGTTAGAGTGAATAAATTTTTTTATCAACATCCTTTGGTAGATACATCGGATAAAATTGACAAAATCTAAATTTCAGAATGAATAAATTCATTATCAACATCCTTTGTCGGATATGTTGGATAGAATTGACAAAATCTAAGTATCAGAGTGAATATTTTTTTTAACGACATCCTTTGCCAGATACATCGAATAAAATTGATAAAATAAAAGTGCCAGAGGGAACAATTTTTTTTATTATCAACATTGTTTGTCAGATACATCAAATAAAATTGACAAAATCTAAATTTCAGAATAAATAAATGCTTTAACAACATCCTTTATCGGATATGTCGGATAAAATTGACAAAATCTAAGTGTCAGAGTGAATAAATTTTTTTTTATCAACATCCTTTTCTTGGATACATAGGATAAAATTGACAAAATCTGAATTTCAGAATGAATAAATTCATTATCAACATCCTTTGTCGGATATGTCGGATAAAATTGACAAAATCTAAGTATCAGAGTGAATATTTTTTTTTAACAACATCCTTTGTCAGATAAATAAAATAAAATTTGCAAAATCTAAATTTAAGAAAGAATAACTGCTTTAAAAACATCCTTTATCGGATATGTTGGATATAATTGACATAATCTAAATTTTAGAATAAATAAATGCTTTAACAACATCCTTTATCGAATATGTATGATACAGCTAAAAAACTCTAAGTGTCAGAGTGAATAATTTTTTTTTTATAAGAATCCTTTGGCAAATCCATAGGATAAAATTTACAAAATACAATTTTCAGAATGAATAAAATCATTACAAACATCCTTTGTTGGATATGTCAGATAAAATATAAGTGCCAGAGTGATTAATATTTTTTTTATTATCAACATCCTTTGTCAGATACATCAAATAAAATTGACAAAATCTAAATTTCAATATAAATAAATGCTTTAACAACATCCTTTATCGGATATATCGGATAAAATTGACAAAATCTAAGTTACAGAGTGAATAAATTTTTTTTATCAACATCCTTTTCTCGGATACTTATCGGATATGTCGGATAAAATTGACAAAATCTAAGTATCAAAGTGACTAAATTCTATATCAACATCCTTTTCTCAGATACATAGGAAAAAATTGACTAGCTAGGTTCATTTATTTTTTACTAAAGCAATAGCAACCATCTATTTCAATTAAGGTATAGATGGCAGCACAACTGATTTTTTCTTCCCTTAGCGTGGCCCACGCTAAGGGAACCTAAATGAACCTAACGTAAATACAGATATTTGAAAAAAGGGTGATATTGTTAGTTGGCTGCAGGTGCCCGGATGAAGGAAAAATCAGTTGTGCTGCCATCTATACCTTAATTGAAATAGATGGTTGCTATTGCTTTAGTAAAAAATAAATGAACCTAGCTTTTTGCATGTCTCTCTCACTAGGCCCCTGGGGAGAATTCAAGAAAGTTTTTTACTTTTTACTTACAATTTTGTTTTTCATATGATAAAAAAAAATATTCACTCTGACACTTAGATATTGTCAACTTTATCTTTTGTATCCGAGAAAAGGATGTTGATATAGAATTTAATCACCCTGATACTTAGATTTTGTCAATTTTATCCGACATAGCCCGACAAAGGGTGTTGATAATGCATTTATTCCTTCTGGTACTTAGATTATGCATTTGTCAATGTGTTTTTGTCAATGTTATCCCATGTGTCTGACAAAAGACGTATGCAAATTCCTTTTCTTACATCTCCAATATTTTAATAGAGATTCTAAACGTTTGATATGCTAGCTTAGCTTACTCTAAAAATAATGAACACATAACAATGTAATATTTTTAATGAAATAATGCTAAGTAGAATATTAATACAAAAATATATTAAGATACATTATTAATATCAATGATTAACTTTGGACATTTTGAATCTGTTCCATAAAATAGTTCACCAGGTTCTCTCTTGATATTGTAGCTATTGTCTTCTCTTAGTTCGTAATCAGTAGAATAATCATAATTCCATTTTGAGTCGTTCACAATTTTTACTGATGTGTTATCAACAGCCGCAATATGCTTTTCGTCATTGATATTATTTGATTAATTGACTGTTTGATCAATGGCAGTAACATTTGCTGGTGCTTTGTTTTTCATCGATTCATATTTATATTCCATAGTGATATTTTCTGACAATGCCCTTTTTATTTTTCTGGCAATTTCACTGTCTATTGTCACATTATTTTTACACAGGTAACAGTTTCGGCACGTAGACAAGATATGGCTTACGATATTAGTAGAAGAGTAAGCCTTTCTTTTATTGACCTTCCGTTGAATGCTAATAGCCTAAAGCTGACGATTGGATATATCAGTAGGTAATGTGTTAACTACAACAGTAGCAAGGAGTTGTCCTCTATCATCAATGATTATTTTTATGTTGGCATTCTCTTTGAGTGCAATCATCTCTGGAGATCTCAATCTCGCATAACCACCAACATAAGAGTTGAATTTTTTCGGTATTCCAAAGAAATTTAATTACTTATTGTCATGACAATGTAATCAGACATGTCCAAGAATGCTATCGTTTTTTCTTGTTTAGTAGTTCAAATAATTCTCCTTGTCAATATTCAATGCTACAATAATCTGATAATGAGAACGCAGTTAACTAAAATGATCCAGCTTCACTTTTTTTTATATATGACTTATGTGTTTATTGTTCCACTGCGTAAGAAATACTGATTTAATACATGCAATAGACTAGGTAGTGTCGATAACCGGACATAGAATACCAGTGGGAAAGCCACATCGTGTCTTTGACCAATCATAGAGTACAATTGATAGAGCCGTACGCATATTTTGTCATTTTAAGATACGCACAAATAAAAAATAAAAAATAAAGTTGAATAATTTCGAAGTTTAAAAAAAAAATAGTTTGTTTTTATGAAAAAAATATTGAATTAGAACCATCAGTCCTCATCATTATGAGTATCCAAAACTGGAATTAAGTTTCCAATTTGAACTAGATTATTGTATTTTCCATAATTTTTATACAAGAAGCTAGAGTTTACGGTCAAAAAGCCCTATTAGCTCAGATTTTATAGAAATAGTTTCTTTCTTCTATCCAAAAATGGACTTAAGTTTAAAATATGAATCAGGGAATTGTATTTTCCAAAATTTTCTTACAAAAAAACTAGAGTTTACGGTCAAAAACCCTTATTAGCTCAGATTTTACAAAAATAGTTTATTTTTCGATCCACAACTGGACTTAAGTTTCAAATTTGAAGCAGAGAATTGTATTTTCCATAATTTTATTACAAGAAACTAGAGTTTACGGTCAAAAACCCTTATTAGGACAGATTTTACGGAAATAGTTCTCACCAATCAAGTTATCAAATAAATATTTGAATATATTAAGTAATAGGCAATACTGGTTTAGAAAAACTAGAATAGTAATTTAAGTTTGTTTCATCTGATTCGAAGACATTTAAAAAAAAAAGTTGAAAAAAAATATATCATGTTAAAAAAAAAAGGGGGGGACCAAGTAAAGAAAAACCACATGGAATCAGGCAACCGAGTCTCTCAAACCCCATAAAGCTCTTTTAAAAGATACAAGAACTACTTATTTACAACAAAATTTCATTTTTATTGAGCACTAAGTAAAGAAAAACCACACGGAATCAGGCAACTGAGTCCCACAAATCCCTTAAAGCTCTTTTAAAAGATACAAAAACTACTTATTTAACACAAAAATTTCGTTTTTAATGACCACCAAGTAAAGAAAAACCACACGGAATCCGGCAACTGAGTCTCTCAAGCCCCTTATAGCTATTTTAAAATATACAAACACTACTTATTTAACACAAAAATTTCTTTTTTATTGACCAGCAATTAAATAAAAAACACACGGAATCAGGCAACTGAGTCTCTCAAACCCATTAAAGATATATTAAAATATAAAAAATTTAGTTATTTAAAAAAAAAATTTATTTTTTAATGACCACTAAGTAAAGAAAAACCACAAGGAATCAGGCAACTGAGTCTCTCAAACCCCTTAAAGCTCTTTTAAAAGATACAAAAACTACTTATTTAACACAAAAATTTTGTTTTTAATGACCACCAAATAAACAAAAACCACACGGAATCAGGCAACTGAGTCTCTCAAACCCCTTAAAGATCTTTTAAAAGATACAAAAGTTACTTATTTAACACAAAAATTTCGTTTTTAATTACCACCAAGTAAAGAAAAACCACACGGAATCAGGCAACTGAGTCTCTCAAACCCCTTAAAGCTCTTTTAAAAGATATAAAAACACTACTTATTCAACACAAAAATTTTGTTTTTAATGACCACCAAGTAAAGAAAAACCACACGTAATCAGGCAACTGAGTCTCTCAAACCCCTTAAAGCTATTTTAAAAGATACAAATACTACTTATTTAACACAAAAATTTCGTTTTTTAATACTCACTCTTTTTGAAAAACCAAACCAGACTATACCCACCAAACCAGATTATACCCACCAAACCAGATTATACCCACCAAACCAGACCATACTCACCAAACCAGTATAAGGCCATGTGAGAGGATACTCACTCTCTTTGAAAAAACAAACCAGACTATACCCACTAAACCAGATTATACTCACCAAACCAGATTAACAGAAAGGAACATAAAGTCGTAGAAGTATAAGGCCATGTGAGAGGATACTCACTCTCTTTGAAAAGGTGTATACAAGGCTCAGAATTCCATATGTACTTACTACTCCCGACTTATGTTGATTTCTGCTCGTTTTGCGTTTGACTCGGTTATTTATTTTAATTTCTATTCGTTTTTGGTTTCATTTATTTATCGATGCTGATTTTTGGTAGTTTCACGCTTGGTAGATTATTTGATTTTATTTTTGCTCATTTTTTGTTTAATGGAGTTCTTTACGTTTATTTGAAAAACTTATTTTGTGGAAATTTTTTTTTAATTAATATCGGAGAAAAGAAGACGCCTGTAAGGGTATTTCAGTCCTTTACGTACGCGTAAAGGAGCCAAAAGCTTCCCCAAAAACGAGAATTTTCTAAGATGAGTAGAGTAGTAGGTTCCATTTCTAACAGCCATATAGCAATTTCGACGTTATTTGCGTACGTCTCTACAGCTTTTCAAAGAGAGTGAGTATCCTCTCACATGGCCTTATACGTCTGTACCCTGTATAGCAATTTCTAAGTTATTCTATCGCGTCTCTACACCTTTTCAAAGAGATTCAGAGCTCCCTCACAAGGCCTAATACTTCTGTACCCTGTATAGTAATTTCTACGTTATTCTATAGATGCTCTACACCTTTTCAAAGAGATTCAGAGCTCCCTCACATGTCATTATACTTTGGGTAGACTATGTTCCATCTTGTGCTAGTTAGGACCTTGCATAATATGTTATGAAGGACAAGTTTTTCTGACATAATTTACGTAGACTAGATTTCTACTTCATGATATATATTGTATACATGTCTTTTAGGGTAAATCTGTTTCAGAAAACCGGCGCGTCTTGTTCAGGTGCTAATATATTCAATTATTTTGTTGTATATATTCAAGTTTCAGAATAGAATTTTATATAGCTTGAATAGTTCATTCATTCTACAACTATCAATATTTTTGTAATTATTGACTTAGATAGAGATATAGAATATTCTAAGAGACTTCTGGTAATTAAAATTTCCTCATTATTATAATAAAAAGAAATCTATTTTTGTCTCTTCATTAAGCCAAGGAACAATTTCCTTTACCCACCTTACTTACGCTTATTTTATCTGTGTTGTTAGCTCTTTTAAAAAGCTTCCTTCTTTTAAATGTTAATTAAACAGTCCATGTATTTCAATTTTATTAAATATTCAAAAAAAAGAGAGGCGGGTTCACTTTGATTTTGACTCATTGTATATGAAAAATTAAAATAGAATTTGCATATTAGTTTCGGCAGATATGAAAGGTCGCCCCCCCCTCCTCAATATCATGCTCTTTACACTAAAGTTCAAATTTTGTTCGAATCACAAACTCTTGAATCACAAAGGTCGGTTAATTAGAATAGATATCTCTTTTGAAAATGCTAAAAAAAATAAGCGTATAGGGTGAGATATAGCTAGAGGGCGAACCCTTTATATACTTAATAATTTTTAGATTAGGCTATGTCCAGGAGTCTTTTTCTTCCTTTTTCTGTGATTTTAAGTATTTCGTAATTTAGGTATATAAGTTTTAATAGCTTTGCATATAAAAAAAATCTATAATTGTCAACTTTTTGTGTTTGATACTATGGAATTGAAGGCCCAATACTCTCCATTAATATTCTGAATAAGTAAGAATTGAGCTAGGTAATTAAATTGTGTCATTTTTTCAACTTTTGGGGGTTTGATAGTGATATTGAAGGGGGCAGCACCCTTCCGTAAGCTAAATAGTTTGAAAACTGAAAATAATTTTTATTTTAGAAGGTTATTGATCAGCCATCACAGCGAAAGCGTGCAGAGTTGAATAAAGCCCAGGACAATACCGAGACAGGAGTAATCAAACCATTAAATTCAATCAATCCAAATGTAAGCTCTGCACAGACCACTATGCAACCTGGCAGGTAATTTAAGAGAGACTGGATGCTTTCATATAACGCGTCAACCTTATCTGGTCAGGATGGGGAGGACACTCCTCTTCATGCTTTGCCAGGGACTTCAGATGTACAAGTGCAGTCAGAATTTGTAAATGTATATATTTTTTTTTTCTTTCCATATTTTTGAAAATAAGGCAAATTTTCTCAAGCACGTAACTTTCGACGATTTAAACTAAATTCAAAATTGTTTCTAAACTATTCAATAATAATACTATTTAATTTTTTTTCCTTAGTATTAACAAAATTAGTAGTATATAAGAAAGTGGTTATTACGCAGAAGTACCAAATAGCTTATCATACTTTTCTATATATTTATAAAACTTTACCTGTAATTTCTCTTTTAAGCAAGATGTTTTCTAATGCAAAAATCCATTATTTCATTAAACAAACTCTATATAAACAAAAAACTAGTATTTCACAGTTGACGGTTGAAGAATTGTTCTTAAACTAAGATATGTTTTTGCACTTAGCTTTGCGTCTATTTAATCCAAAATAACCCATCGGAAAGGTTGAAAATTTGAATGTTAATCTGACAGGTATAATTTGAATGTTAATCGCTCGTTACAAAGTGGGTTTCAAATAATAGGATGTTTTTATCTTAGATGAAGAGATATTAACGCGAGAAAAAGGTTCTTAATAATTTCAAATGTGACAATGCAGTGATGTCAAAAAATTATTTGGGCGAAACCGTTTTAGACATTTCGGCGAAACAGTTAGAGACATTTTAAAAGATGATTTTAGAATATGTTTTCGAAAAGGATTTGAGGCTGAAACTCTAGGGTCGTTATAATACACAAGTTCTATTTGAACAGTGTTGTGAAGTCCTCTACCCCAACTCGAAAGGGCTCCGACCCTCCTACCCCAAAGGAAGCTCCCGGTCCCCAAAGGTCCTCCCCGGGGCTCTAAAAAAGGACCATCCAGCTCTCATTCAGGTAAACATACAACTAAAATGAACATGATTTTTTCAACTTTATGAAATAATGCTTAAATCACATAGAAAATATAACCTTTTTTCTACAGATTAATGAAATAGCACTGCCGTTGGATGATGGAACATCAGAATTTACGGGACAAATACTATCACCGCCAATGGAGTTCAGAGACGAACCTACATTAGTTGTAGATAATATGGAATAACAAGGGGGTTTCCTTAACGATGTTTTTTGGGACATAGCTAGCCTAGATGATTTAACTTGTGATATTGATAGGATAGAGGACTCGGACTGGGTATATAGATTTATGCATGGATATTTAGGTGGTGTAGGTAGAATAACCGAACCTGATCTTCGTATAAAAATTACGCTATAGGATAATACTGGCTGTCTCGATTGATTGTCCCAGAACATTGTGGAATATTTACTAGGGGACCTCGTGTCACCTCCAGCCATTGCGGTTGAAAAGACCGGGGATATTGAACATTCTCTGTCACCCCCCCCCACCATTCCGCTTAATGATACAGATACAACAATGCAAATTGTTGGGCCTAATTCTTCTGGGGACATTTTTGATGACAACTTTACTATTAGTGAATTGGATCCTGTACAAATAGGCGCAGGACATGAAAATAGTGCTATGTCCTCGGAATTACGTGAATTTTATTTGTTAGAGTCTGCTCTAAGTCACATACACAAATATAGGGTAGATTTTAACCCTCCCAAGGAAAACGTGGTTGACGGGAGTATAATTATAACCGACCCTGTGAATGTTCTCCATAGCTACATCGAGAGAATTCGAGCGCAAATTGAGATTCAGATTCAGAAATGGGGGGGTCAAGGGGGAGTTAAAGCATCAGTGAATCAAAAAGTTTATTTACAAAAGGGAACATCTGGGGATATTTTTTATTTTCATTTTTCAACTGGCAACCAGACTTTTTACCTATGTCTAAACGAATTTGAGGACAACTTTTTCAACTGGGTAAATAAATTGATATCAACTTTGGACACATTTAATTAGAGGGGATGTGGGTCAACCATTTTATACATTGAACACATGGATCTGAATCTCAGTAGATTTAAAAAAACTTTATTTTAAGGGGAGGGCGGGGTAAAAAAATAAAATGCCACCCAGATTTGTCGACTACCAAAGGAGTTCAGGGTTTCGAATTTGACACGGGGCTGCAATGCTTTAAATATGCATTTTTAGCAGCAGCCCATAAAACATTAAACAAAGAATCGTCAATGAAAAATCTCGACGTACTTGCATGTACTGGTGGAAAAATTTCCCTAAAGTAAATTTTTATTGTTTAGAGGGGAAGCATCCAGTGTCCTTTAAAGAAATAAGCACAATCGAAAAAGCAAATTAAAATCTTGGGGTGGGGCTGGTTGTTCTCCAGTATGACACTGAATTTGTAGATGGGCGAAAAAAACAAATAAAAAAAAGGTTTTGTATTCAGTGTGGACATCGATGGTGGATAATGTAAAAAATTGGATATGGGCTATTTACGAGCCTCCCAAAGATGTAAATTCCCATGGTCATTTTTCCCCGTTACAGCAATAAGTCGACTCATATCCCAATGTATTCAGAAAGGGGAACGTCTCTATTGCCCCATGTGCCTTTCCCCATTTAGATATGAGCGAACATTCTCAGACCACATGAACCATTGCAAAATTCATGGCAATCAACGAATTGAAGTGCCGGCAGAAGGCAAAGACAGTTTAAAATTTAAAAATTTCCGAAATTCCTTGCTAAAAGTAGATAAAGTAGCTTTGTATTGTGCAACAAGAATGTCTGAGGTATAAGATCCATCAAAGCAAAATTTAGTAACGGAACACAAACTAGTTGTGACGTTACGCAAACGCCCTTTGTAAATTCAATAATAAATTGCCGTTGTAAGAGTTTTTTTTTGTTATGGATGAGGAGGGTAGCATGGAAAAGTGGTATCTTTAATAAAAACAAGGGGTTTTGTATTCAGTGAGGACACCGATGGTGGAAAATGTTAAAAATTGGGTTTGGGTTATTTACGAGCCTCCCAAAGATGTAAATTCCTATGGTCATTTTTCCCCGTTACAGCAATAAGTCGACTCTTATCTCAAGGCGTTCAGAAAGGGGAACGTCTCTATTGCCCCATGTGCCTTTCCCCATTTAGATCTGAGCAAACATTCTCAGACCACATGAACCATTGCAAAATTCATGGCAATCAAAGAATAGAAATGCCGGCAGAAGGCAAAGATACTTTACAATTTAAAAATTTCCAAAATTCCTTGCTACAAGTTGATAAAGTGTCTTTAGACTGCGAATCAAGACTGGTTGAGGTATCAGACCCATCAAGGCCAAATATAGTCAAGGAACACAAACTAGTTGCGTGTTCCTATGCGCACGCCTGTCGTGAATCCAACAATAAAATGCAGTTGGAAGAGTTTTTTTTGACTATGGATGAGGAGGGTAGCATGGAAAAGTGGTATCTTTAATAAAAACAGCAAACGGCGCAATTTCACGATTGCGTCACACCAACTACCCAATGACATTGGCAAATAAGGAGCAACTGGCGCTAGAAAAGGGGACGATTTGCTGGGTTTTTAGGGGTGCTCTTGCCCCAAAAGACGCGGTCTAGGATCATGATCACCTTATTTGTCCCAATTCAACGGGAAAAAGTAACTTTCGGGAAGGGCTCACAATTCATGTAATTTAAAAATTAAACATCAGCTTTTCCTTCCGGTTTTTATGCATAACACTAACTGCGATCTAAAGTATGTGCTACCAGAAACAGTATATCTTCAAAGAAATGGAACAGTAGTTAATGCATAGGCTATAGATAGAATCACCTAAGAATTCAGTCCTAAGTGAGCGGAAATGTTACTGGTGTTGGACTTCATTTGGAAATTTGTTGAAGCCGATGTTGATCACACGAATAAATTTCGCTTTTTAGATTCCTACAGTTTTTCCCCAAATCATTGAGCGAATTAATTCAAGTACAGAAAAACGATGACGGCTGCAATGCTTTCCTTCTTCTCAAGCAACGATTTCCAAATGAATTATATGATTTGTTGACGGTCAAGGGAATATATCCTTACGACTTTTATTTTTCCATGTAGAGATTCGCCGAGGAAACTATTCCTCCGATTGAATCGTTTTACGATAGTCTTCACGATCGTTGGTGCACCCTCGATGAATACAGGTTTGCTAAAAAGTTTGGGCAAAGGGAGGGCGTAAAAATGGGTTTGACTACTGCAAGTTTTATTTTTCGAGTGATGTGTTATCTTTGTTAGAAATTAAGTGTAAAACTTCTGATAAAGTAATTGGGGAATTTAATCTTAATTTGTGCTAATATTTTCATCTCATCTGGGAATGGACCTCTTTCTAAAAAATGATTGGGGAAAAAATTTGGTTAATAACAGGCATTGATCAACATCTGTTCATAGAAAGGTCAATGAGGGTTGGATTTGTTTTTGAAGGGTATCGTATCTTGAAAACTGATCCAACTGGAGAGAAGACGGGGACAAAATCGGATGCAGTTTTCCTTGATATGAATTCTCTCTACCCATTGGCCATGTCCCATTATGCGCTACCTTGCGGTGACTATAAATGGCTCAATGACCCTCAAGCTCTCCATTTCCCCAACATTGACAGTGTTGAGGAGAATGGGCCGGTTGGATGGTTTTTTTGAAATTGACAGGAAGATAAAAGTTGAGTTTCATGACTCAGTAAAAGATTTTGTTTTCCCGCGCATCAATAAACCTATGATAAGGGATCCTTTTAACCCTCGCAATAGGTGTTTAGTTAAGGTGGACGGATTTCATTTGAAACCTTCAAAACAAAAACTTATTGCTGACTTCCTACCCAAAGGAGCCATAGTTCGACGAGTGTCTTTAAAATATATTCAAAACAGAGATTTTAAAGTTACAAAGGTTCAAAGGGCACTCTAGTTTACTCAAAAATCCTATCTGAAAACATTTGTTGACACTTTTGTCAACAAACATTCTTAAACGCAGACGGAAGCCGAAAAAGAAATTTAAAAACTCATTTTGAATTCGGCTTTCGGCAAAATGTGTGAGAGTGTTTGCAATAGGAATCGTTGTGACGTCGTGACCGATCCCGAACAATGTGTTCGAATTATTGCCGATCCAATTTACACTTCCTTCATAATCATTGGCCCGGACAAGGTACTATTGCATAGGAAAAAAAGACACATTGTCTTGAATAAAAATATTGCTGCAGGCAGTGCGATCTTGGAGATCTCTAAAAAGATCATGTTGGAATTCTACTACAGTGAGGCTAGGGTACAGTGCCCGGAGCAGGGGCAAGTAGAGGTCTTCTACGGGGACATGGATTTTCTACTGTTAAAAGTAAAAACCCGAAATCTAATTGATGATTTGGCGCACGGTGAAATTATCAGCTCAATGATGGACTACACCGATTGGAGTGGTCTTTACCCTGAGCTAGTGAAACGTCGGGCACCAAATCAGCTTTTATTTTTTAAATCAGAAACGGGAAGCGACATGATTTCCAGTGGTATGTTTTGAAAGTCTGAAGGTGTACTTTATGCAGACACAGGACCAGGAAATCAAAAAACATTGCAACGGAGTACCAACGCGCTATAAGGATAAGAATTTTGACATGGACATTTATAGGAATTGTATTGTTCAAAATACAATTCCAAGAGTCAAATTGCTGGCAATTCGTTCTCTCAACTACAGAAACTTTACTGTAAATGTAGAAAAAATTGCCATGAGTACCATTTCCAACAAGGTCTATGTTTGTCAAGATGGTGTGACCACCCTCCCTTTTGGACACTATTTAACTTCAGACCGGGCCGAATGTGTTATCCATAGGAAAAGTCTCGGTTTGAATAAAGTCATGTAAATTATTTCCTAAAACCTTTGGGGGGGGGCCTCGCGGCCTTTGGGGGGGGGGGGAATCGCGGCCCCGGGGGGGGGGGTGGGCGGCCGCCAGCGGGGGGCGCACCGCCACTAACAAAGTTATCTTTTTTTTTTACTTAGACAAGATTTTTTTGTAAATGTTTCATTCAAAAAAAGTGATATTATTTAAAGTGGTTTAATCTAATGTTGTATTTTTTCTCTATAAATAAACAAAAAAAAGTATTTATTTAAGTGTTTTTTCACTGTGTGCCTATGTAAATGTTGTATTTTTTTATTATAAATAAACTTAAAAAAGTGTATTTTTTCATTTTTAATGTGCTTTTTTTAATGTATTTTTACCTTTTTTTTATGCATATAATAAAAGAAAATATGATTCTTTAATCTTCTTCTTCCTATTATTATTCTTGAACGGAGTGGTAGTAGGGAAATTTTTTAGTCATTATATAACTAAAGCTTATGGTTAGTTGTTCAGGTGAGCTGGTCAGGGAAACACGTATCAATTTAAAACACCCTTTAGATCATCTTAGTGTGGGCCCTCAATGTCGGGCAAAACAACACTCTTAACTAAAATAATTAAAAAATTGCGATAAAATGTTTGTGGAAAAGCTGAAAAAAATCTACTATTGTTACAGTATTTGGCAGGAGTCATACGATAAAATAAAAGCAATTGCTGCCACCACGGGTTTGGTGCAGATACAATTCATACAGGGACTTGATGTTTTTAGCATTATTGAACCAAACTCTTGGCTGATCATTGACGATCTAGCTGAATCTATTGAACAATGGTCCCAGGAAATGCTGCAATTGTTCACTGTTCGCTCTCATCATGAAAAGATTTCCGTTACTCTGGTTCTACACAATCTCTTTCATCAGAGCAAATGTATGTGAACATTTGCTTTGAACTACAACTTCTATATCATCTAAAGAGTTGTTCGTGATTCTAGCTCTTTAATAACCCTCAATAAACAAATCTATCCAGGTGCACCTAAATTTCTGCTTTCAGCATACAATCAGGCAACTAATAAACCCTACGGTTATATCCTATTGGACCTTAACCATAATACACACGAGGGTCTGTGTGTAGTCAAAGATATTTTCGACAACGAAATAACAGTATATCTCCCTGTAAACACTAAGAAGACCTATTAGTCACTATCATGACACTGAAGAAACTACATGAAAATAGACATTTGTTTTCAGTTCTAAGCACTTCAAAACCACAGCTTAGGAAAGCAATACTCAAACATGGTATTGACAATGATTTCATTAATCTAATATCTGAACTTTGTTTAAATTTGACCGAGGGTAATGTTCAACTACCAGAAGTAGTTAAGCAACAGGCAAAGCAACATCGTTCCATTGTACGTACATTGGCCTCTAAAAAGTAAGGAAAAATTTTTAAAAGGAAACGACTTCTTCCGGCGGGCGGTAGCTTTTTCACACTTTTACTGCCAATAATTGCAGGACTTGTAAACAGTTTTCTCTAGATGGAAAAACCCTATAAATTGACTCCAATAGAACTCGCTCTCTCACCCGTGGAACACTTTGAGAACAATCTGAGTAAATTCCTTGACAATGAAAATATTGAGGATGATAAAAAACTGATTTTACTTCAAGATGCACTTCGCCAAGTGGACAAACACAGGTCCTATCGATTGAAGCCCATTGCTGCTGGTATTGACCTCAAAAATGAATCATCTCCTCAAGAGTCTGCTTTTGGAACGCAATTTAAGAAGGAGGAATTGGATTCATTTGTATTTAAATTTTTAAATATATTGCCCAAATAATTTCTTTAAAAAATAAAACGACTCCTAACCTATCTCTTGGAAAGTGTTCAAGATCATATTCAAGTTGAGAGCAATGGGAAAGGGATTATAATTCAGGGCAAGAGCTATAATCTACTTGATTTAATCTATGACATGGTTACAAATCGTAAAGGACTATTATCATTTGACGCTCATCTATACAATTTTCTAAATACATTAAACTTCCCCAAAAGTCTTATTAGCAATAGACAAATTCAAAAAAAATTAAATGAACATGCATCATCATCATCATCAACAACATTGACACCATTAAAATATGAACATGAAGAAGAAGAAGATTTTAAATCAATTTTGGAAAATACTAGCACACCACTGATAGCTAGACAAAAGAGAAGACATATCAAGTCAGCGTCACCACCACCACTATCACCAGCCAGTATACAAAAGAGTAGCGGACATTACACAACGTGTTTACGGTCAAAATGGCTGAAGTTCTGAAAGGTGTTTATGAAAATATTGGTGAGGCGGGGAGTTTAAGTTCCCCCGCAACCCTTTCCAAAGTCACTGGTGTTCGCACTAAAAGTGTACAAGACTATCTACAAAATGAATCAAGTTACACTCTGCATAGAAATAATAGACTTTGTGCCAATCAATATCAAAAAACTAAAGCCTTTTACCCATTACATATAATGCAAGCAGATCTCCTGACTCTAGATGAGCTTCAAAGACGTCACAATACACCGTACAAATACGTTCTACTTGCAATCAGTGTTTTTAGTCGCTATGCATATGCAATTCCATTGCGATCAAAGAGAGGTGTTGAAGTTACTCAGGCCATTGAAAGTATTCTCGAACAGGATTCATATAAAAAAATTCTAACGGATCGGGGTAGTGAATTTGTTAATCCCCATGTCGCAAAAATACTAGAAAAATATAGTACACAGCTCTATCATAGTGACAGTCCTATAGAGGCCGCATTGGCCGAACTATTGATAAGAACTATTGGAATTTTAATTTCAAGATATTTCACATTGGAAAATACATTGACTTTTATTCTCGATCTAGATAAAATCATGTTGATTTATTTATATCAACCTTATCGATCATTGTCCAACTCTACGCCAATGGAAGTTCAGCATTCTGATCACGATACAATTGACACCTTTTTTAAACAGTATTCAAATGAAACAATTGACAAGATGAAAAATAAACTCACTTTTGATGATACTGTTCGAATCAATAGAACAACTAATGTTTTCGAAAAGGGGAATTACTTTTGGTCCACCGAACTTTTTAAAGTGGCAAAAATCCTAGACACTAAACCCATAACTTATCGCCTGCGTGATACCAAAGATGAAGAGATTCTCGGTGGCTTTTATGACTATGAACTGAAAAAAGTTAAAAATGCTAGTGAAATCTATCAAATTGAAAAGATATTAAAGACACGTACTCGCAGGGGTAAGAAACAGTTACTTGTTCGGTGGCTAGGATACAACTCTGATTTTGATTCTTGGATCGGTGTTGAAGATATTGACAATGCCCAATTATTTCTATGTAACTTTCATGTCCAACGTTTCCGATCCTCTCTACAATGACTTGAATACGACAAGTGATTTTTGGACAAAACTCTCCCCCGCCATCAAATTTGACGGTGCGTATGAAGTGGCTCTTGTCGACTGTATTCTCAAAAATACCTATGACATCCTGAGAAAGGATCGAGTGTATGATATAAAAGTTATACCATTCGATTGGACTATGAATGGGTTGACCTATTTCGACTATGAATGGGTTGAAGCACTTAAATCTAGTGAATATCCACATGCCAAATTGAAATATATTGAATATGATAATATGGGAGATTTGTGTTCTACAATCAGTAGAAAAATCTCATATCGTAGGAATGGTACATTCCATTTTAATTATTCATTGGAACATGATAGGATTTACATTAGCTCACCTGTTGACACTGAAATAATTATTCTCAATGATAATGTGAGAGACGTTCGTGGCTTTAAACAGAATATGATCAATGGGAAAAATGCTGGTACCGTTTACGGGATGGATCAAGTTATTTTTGCTGATTATCCACCTGGTTTCGCCTCGGACTCTTGCATATTTCTCTATGCATCCTTTGTGGAAATATCGAGAGTCGGTGATTCAAATGTCCCCCTCCTACGTGTTCTTGAACGAAAAACAACTCATGAACTTGTTCATCACTATAATATAAAGCATCTTCAGTATGTTCCTGTAAACACTTCGTATTTGGAACTCTGTCAGTTAACACAAAGAAGTGAATTGGGTGATCCTCTAGCAATAACAAAAGGCTTACCAGTGATTACATGTTATTTTCGACCCATTGTCAACGACAGCACAATCAACTAAAATGAAAAAGAGAAAAATTCCATTTGTCTGTCCCGATATTGATTGTTATGTTGGTGCTTTGAGTCCACCTCAAATAGGCATTGGATTGGACTACTACAAGGGTCGTACTACAATGTCTGGGTATGGTCTTGGTAGCTGGTTTGCTAGACTATTTTGTTCTGCAATACCCCTTGCCAGAAAATATATTATGCCTGCTGCATCAAATTTTTCTGCCTCCACACTACAGGACTGGGGGTTGGGCAAGAATTTCAGAAAGAGTGTTAAGGAAAATATTAGATCTTCAGCAAGAACCGTTGGTGAACAACAAAAATCTCGACAAAATGGGGAGGGATTGAAAAGGATGCGTTCGCGTCATTCACTCATCAGTCTCCACCCAAGCAGGAAGCAAAGGACATCAAAAAGGACTTAGGGGAATAAAACAACGAAGGCCAATAAGCAGAAGAAGAAAAAGAAAAAGATTGTTAGATCAAAGAAGGATTTCTTCTCTTGAGATGACTTATCTCCCTCCCAAGGAATCATATCCATCAATCAGTTCCTCATTGAATTTATTCAATGCTGAAAATGTTGATGTCAGTGTCAAGTATGGCTACTATGAATAATTTTAATCCCCGAAAACCCCTCACGGAGTATATACCCTTTCAAATATTTTCTAATGAAGACTATTTCATTGATTCGTCATCAACATTTATTCATTTAAATGTTGTGGTGAAGAAAATGTAAGATAATACAACTCCAAATGCCGGCGATGGTCTCTCCTATGAGAACTGTATTCTACACAATCTATTCGAACAAATTAATGTATTTATTAATGGGACATTGGTGAGCACTATTAATTACTTATCAAACTATGCAAGCTACATACAATTTATGATGATGACGCCAAAGGCGTACAAGGAGTTGAGAGGACAGTGATTGGGCTATGAATATCGGTCAGGTGTTGATATTGATGGTGAGTTGACTACTGCAGTGGCCCAGGAGTATCATCTGGTTGGAAAATTCAATCATGAGATATTCAATATATCCCAATGGCTACTCCCCAATTTCAAGATTGACATAAAGTTACAGATGACCCCATCGAATTTCATTTTGAGAAAAACCCTTCCTGCAGCACCCGATACAAATGTCATTATCACATCGGCAATTTTCCACGTCCGAAAACAACAGGTTATGAGCTCTGGTGCATTGGCAGTGGAAAAGCTAAGAGACAATGGTAACAACATTAAACTTCTTGTTCCCCATACAATCACCAATCAACGTCACATTGCCACCGGCTCTCGTAGCTATAGCGATTCATCATTTATCAATGGTGAAATCCCATCAAAACTCGTTTTCGCTTTTGTAAAATGTGTCAGCGCCGTTGTATCCTGGACGGCATCACTCCATTTTTTATTTTTTTTGGTCTGTTTATTCTTGTGTTCAAAGGGGATAGAATTCTATTGTACACTTTATCTTTTGATAAAAAATCCTACAGAGCTTTGTATGAGTTGACCTTGCAGTTCCTAGATTATGATTCCCAAATAATTGAACATGAGATAACCGATTCAATATTTTCGAAAAATCATGGTGTAATTGTTTTGGATTTGTCAGGCACACAGGATATGAGTTTAGTACGAACAGGGAATGTACGTTTAGAGTGTACATTTGCCAATGCTCTGACTGAGAGTATCACGCTAATATCACTGAGTCAATTTGAAACCTATTGGGAAATCACGCCCGACGGCAGTGTTCTACTAGACCTAGCACCATAAACACAAACCAAATAATCAACGTATTTAGTATGGATCCATACATGTCCATGTACAAGTTCTATTGCCTACCTTCGGACTTCATTGAAAAAATTCCAAGTGATAACAACATCCTAATTATTGTTAATAGCAGTCCATCGACTTTGACGACCGGTCATTGGCTAAGCATCTTTCAAACAGCGAAGAATATTGAATTTTTTGATCCTCTTGGTCTATCGTATAAATTCTACGCACCATACCTCAGCAAATTGATTGAAAGCAGGAGGAAAACCATTATTCAAAATCAACGACGAGTACAGAATTTAGCGACTAAGACATGTGGCTTTCATGCACTTCTCTTATTCTTATTAAGATGTCGTGGCACCATCTACAAGCAGTTTCTCAACATCTACATTGACTTACCTCAATTGAAAGACTTTCTAGTTTATAAAATAATTACAATTTTATTTAATATTTTTTTTTGTTCCCTAATAATAAAATGTTCTAAAGTTTTTTTTTAAATTTTTTATTAATAAAAAAAAAATTATATAAATGATAAAAACGACTTTTCTACTCATTAGATTTCATCCACTACTAGGTATTTGTCGACAACAACTAGTGCAGGTAGATAGTCTGAATTCACTGTGTACTGATCCTGATGTAGTGCAATGTCAGGGTCACATTTTTTACAGTAGAGTGTGACTTCACTCTTGTCATATCTCTTTGTATTGTCAATGATACTATTCTCATTCATTCTATAGAATTCACATGTTTCAATTTGCTTATTTGAAGCAATTTCACAAACTGTGTCCTCAAATGTCGAATCACATTCCGTCACAGCCAAATAAAAATCAGTGGGCTTATAATCATAACACCCAGTGTCTTCACAACGATGACGTAGAAACCATATTCTTTTGTTGTTCCAACAGTTGAATCGTTGACCGGATTCCTCCTCCCAGAACAATCTAAAACCACGACGATACCAATCTCGTAGCAATAAACTAAAATCACGGTTAGGATTCTTTCCAATCATACCGGGATATGTACTCTCCCACTGCTTGCATTTATCATAATGACAATTGGAGCATAGGTGACCTCTAGGATGAGAGTCACACGCCTCTTCAAGACAGGAATTACATCCTTTAATTTGTATAGCATATCCTCTATGCAATTTACACGGGTTGCATAATGTACACTTTTCATCATACTCCTCAGTTATTGTGCAATTTTCACATGATGACCAGCTGTCCTGTGTGTACATACATAACGGACATGTATGGAACATTTTGTCATGTGTTAACGCTCTCACTACCACAATGAAACTGAGCTAGCAACAAAAAAAAAATGTCTGAGAGAGAAAGAGAGAGGAGTAAATCATCCTTGAGCGCCATCTTTCTCATGAAAAAAGTCCTAAATTTCTAAACTAACGTTTAAAAGCATATCCACAATATCATTTTGCCGTGTCGTGATCAATATATAAATAAATTGTGTAAATGCATTTCGACCACGACGTAGAAGTTTCATACAGTAGTCTAATGATGCAAATCATTTTTCATTATATCGACAAGCATTCCTCGAGAAAATATCTTCCTTTGAATAGACAGCTGTAGAAAATCGTCATCTAGAATCAAACGTTTTTCCATAAGAACTAGATTTCCCATGATTCTCTCTTTCTCGAATCTATCCAGTTTTTTAGAGTCCTAATCCTCTCACAACCAACTTCAGACTAAGCAGAATTTTTTCTACTTTAAAAAATATACGCTAGTCTACTATAGAAAGAAAATATCTTTGATTTAGAAGCAATTTTATTGAACATAATTACAATAATAATCATTGATTCATTTTGTTTTCATCAATATATTTCGATAGGACATCCAATGGTGACCGAAGTTTATTTATATGGAGAATATTCACTTTTCCAGCAAAACATAGCTGCTCCTCCTGTTTAAATTTGCTTAATGATATAATGTATCTAGCATACATAGTGTCCCATTCAAGACATAGTCTACAACCAGCGGTTATTTCCACAGCCACATTGGGTACTCGTATATCGTTGCTACTATTGTCCGCTCCATCATTAATCTCCAATAATGTAAATGCGCTTTTCATTTTTCTCTACTAATATCTTCTCAAATAAATTATTCTCTTTGAATTCAAGTCTCATACTAATATGAATTGTAAAGAAAACCATTTCTTTTATTCGAATCCCAACCACCACTCAAGTTAGACTTACTCTTTTTGAATAGGTGTATATGCACTGTAGAAATGATTACCTATATGCTTCGTAAAAGCATAAGGCCATTTGAGAGAGCAGTCACTCTCTTAGAAAAGGTGTTGATGCTCAAGCAAATAACGTTGAAATTGCTATATGGCTGTTAGAAATGGAACCTACTACTCTACTAAGATGGTGCACATTTCAAGTGGACTCAGAAATACTACACTTTAATAGCATGAATTGGGCTTCAAAAACTCCGGTTTGCTACAGGATTAATAAAAAAATAGGACGTTAGCCCAATAATTTTTATCAAACAGTTCATAGTGTTAAACTATAATTAAAGAGGGACTCAGCTCAATTGTAACCAAAACTCAAAAATGGAATTTTGATAACGATTGATAAGAATTGGGTTTTTATGCATATTGCAAATATATAATTTCATTATGTTTAATATCTACCCACCAAAGGCTCCTAGCCTCAGAAGAAAAAGGGAGTTTGAAAAGAGGGAGCCTGATTTTCGAAAAATGGAAGAATACTCCCCAAAAAGTGAATAAATCTTAATGTAACTCAGATCTTCAGATTCAGAGTATCAAAAAATGTTATTGTGGTGGTTATGATCTCCTATCTGCGCAATTGTGGAATTTATGTTTTTGCCAGAAGACCGATCACGGATGCGTTTCTATTTGTTTGTTTTTTTTTTTTGTTCTAGTGTACTTTTTTAGAGACCGTAAATATTGGAGGGCAACTAAATCTCCTCCAAAGACCTAATTTGTCTCTTATTTTGTTTTCGAATGTTATGACTTAAGATCAATTTGACAAACAAAAAAAATCATCTCCTTCAACTACCTACAAACGTGTAATACAGAAGTAGATTTAATGTTAAGACCTTCAAACGACGAAGAGACGAATTTACATAGGGGGCATTCAGATCAGAGAGAGAAGACATTCTGATTGTGATGGCAAGTGTTGAGTTTAGTCTATTAATATTGATAACTTGTGTCTTATGTTTCCCAAAATGTTTAAGATAGTACATTTTTATAAATAGAAAAAAGTTTGGTAAAATTCGACGGTACTATTCTATTAGCTGTAAACCATGCAAGAAGTGAAGTTCGGTTAATGCTAATGAAAAAAAAACAAAATAGGATAAAAATTTAATAGTTTAGAAACAAAATTCGGCTATATATCTGCACTTTAGGGGGTGGGGGTAAAGCATAGCATATATTAAATACGTAACCTAACCTTGGTACTTTTTCCCCCTAAACCCCAAAAAACTAACGTTTAAATATTGTAAACGCAGTTAGAAACCACTGTTTGAAATCTAATTCTCCGTTGAAAATAACTATCTGACTAGTTTCTTTTATTATCTATTTTGCGTGGCTTACAGCTAATAGAACAGTACCAATTCTGATTTAGCTACTTTTGGCTATCTTGGAAAGAGGTTAGGTTAGGAAAATGAAACTTTCAGGATTGGATCTACAGGCTAAAGTATCTGCAACATACGCGAAAAATACAGTTTGGTTGATGCTAATGAAGTAAAACAAAATAGGATAAAAATATAATAGTTTAGAAACACATTTTGGCTATATATTTGCACATTAGTGGGGGGGGGAGATGGGGGGTAAAGCATATCATATATTTAATACCTAACCAAACCTAGGTACCTTTTTTCCCCCTAAACCCCATAAAACAATAGCATAAATATTGTAAACCCAATAACAAACCACGCTTTACAATCCATTTCTCTATTGAAATAAACCCGCATCTTCACTATATAATATAGCGCATGTGTTCCAGATAGTACCTAAGTATCAACGTATATCCCGGGAGGGAATTTGGAAGCACCTACCTCCACTCTTTGTCCCACTAGAGGGTACTTAAATTCGCCTACATGGCAAGTCTATGCTTATTGAAATTTTGACAAACCAACATTTTGCCTTAATTTTCAGTTATAAGTTCCTTTTTCTCAAGGTTTAGTTCCAAAATACAGTTCCTGTTATTTGATTAGAATTATAAGCCATATCAATGTTTTTTTTTCTTCAAAATTTAGGAAATGTATTTGCATATCTTTAAAACCTTATAAATTGTGATTGAGCAAAGTTGTGAAGCTGAAAACAATTTTGTTATTCTTCATCTAATCAGAAGATCTATTTTGCAAGGTTTCAATTTTATAACACACAGATTTTATGAGGCGGCTAACAAGAGATTTGATGAGATCTGATGAGTAATTTAAAGGTATTCAGAAAAGACAGGATTCGTGGCATTATTATTGCAACCGTTCACCTCTGGAGGTAGAAAAAAGGGGGGAAGTCTTTCTTTTATTTGTGCCTCGATTTGATTTCATCTTCACTTCAGGTCCGAGTGTCACTGTTTTCCTGATTGGAAGATATTTCTTACTCAAGTCTCTTCAGTCGGCCTGCTACTACGCCATTGATTTACTGATTTCCACCATGAAAAAATGCAGCCGTTAAGAGGTATCATATTATCTGGGAGAAATTTTTTGTTGTAATTTTCTGTTCTTGTATAAATAAATGAGATTATTTTTTTGTATTTATTGATGGTTCGGAAAGAAGAAAGGGAAACTGAATCCTGAGGACTAGATATTAGACTCTAGACCTAGGAAATTGAACAACGTTAGTGATGGAAATTCAATAAAAGAAAGGGAAATCCAGCAAATAAGATGGAAATCCAATAAGGATCTTAAAATCCAACATGCTGTTTTGTCAGCAAACTGAAAATTCAATTAGGGTATGGGAATTCAACATTTTTGTTTCTCAACAAATTGGAAATTCAATAATGACCATGGAATTCCAAAATAATCTCCAATATTCAATTTCAGCTGTTGAAATTCAAATTTTGTTGTTGATAAATATTACAAACAATTTTTGTTGAATCTCAAACGATTTTTTTTACAGTGTGGGGCTATTAAAGCAGAACTTTAAAAAGTGATGTTTAATGGTACTCATTTTTAAGGCATATCCCGGGAAGGCAGATTTTAAACCTATTATTCATATGTACGTGCTTTTTATCAATTTTACCATCCAAAAGTGCCATATAGCACTAAAAACGGCACTTTTGGTACCACTTCTTAAGTGGAAGAGTTTGGAAGCATGAAACTGTACCATTGCAATAATTTTGTCCAAAGCCCTTAACTGGAGGCTTATAAGAGCACCTCATATATATTCCCCATCCAGACCCTCTTAGTAAGTTTCATAGTTCAACTAGTCATATTAAAAGTGAAATATTATAGTGAAAGCAAATTAACAAAAACTAAAAACTTATCAACTAAACATCTACCAAAAATTAAGCTTGATTGATCAACAGTTTTGAATTGAACCTTCAAACTTCACTCTGTGATGAAGCCTGTGTGCTAGTTCTAACGGTGGTAATTGAGGAGAAGGGACGTCATTGCCCCCTTAGTTTTTGCTCTTGCCTAGGTCTTGAAATCACCTTTTTTTTGGTCATTTCATTGGAAAAAGGCACTTGTTTCATTTAAAAAAGTCGGGAAAACAACCGAAAGTGCACTTGGTAGGAATGTGCTATCAAGTCAAATTTATAAAAAGCCATTAAGTATAAATATAAGCTTTTAGAAGCAGAAGACTTTTAGTTTCTGCTAGTCAGTAGGTGATTTATAAAGGCCTGTCTTCATTATGGCTTTTTTCAGGCGAAGTCGGCCGAGTAAAAACAGCTTTTTGCTCGTCGAAAAACAAACGTTCCTGAAAAACATGGATTGTTTTGTAAAGTATGGATAATGAACTTTATGTTATACACTAAAATTCTTCTTAGCTTGCAAGGTTGTTTGCAGTATTTTTTAGACCTGTCTTATCTCCCCTAGATCGGTGATAATTAGAAATTATATCAAAAATAAGTTTTCAACTGAAACTAAGAAGTGACATTAAAACTTAAAACGAGCATACATTATTCCGTAGAAATAAAAAGATCACGGCAGCATTGTTTCTACATTAACTTTGAATCAAAAACGAACAAAGATTAATTTTAAAAAAACTAAGTTTTTCCAAGGGATGTAAAAAGCGAAGTTGAAACTTAAAACGGACAAAAATTATTACTTCACAGCCTATTTAATATATATTAATATAACTAGTACAAATAAACAAACTAATGATTTTTCCCTACGCTTTTGAGATTACTGAGATCCTGCGCATTTCTGAAAATACAATATAATATAATATTTTTGGAGAGTAAATACGAACCAATTAACGACATTTTTTTCAGAATCAAGATATTATCAATCCCTTTTAAGATAAAGCAGCAATCCAGTTTAGAATTTTCTTTATTTTTTACGTTTGATTCGGTGTCACTTCTGCAAAATGGCTCAGTTCAATGACTGGCTCTCGTTTTGGTTCGTAAAAGGACATGTCATGATTAGTTTGTACACAAGTTCAAAGTAAGGCCATATTGATAGTATTATGACTATAGACTAGCTTTAGAATTTGTATCATAGCTTGAAATTCACTCTTGTATAGAGAGAAATAATCGGATTTTCAGAGTTCATATTATGTCTTATTTCATCTTCATTTAAGGTGATACTAAATCATATTTCTTACAATTTAAGACTGTATATTACCCTCTATTTGTATTATAGCTGGTGAGAGCAAAATGCTGCTTGATAAATCAATCCAATATTTCTTTATGCTGTTCAGTTACTTTGCGGTTATTAAAAAATATTTAGTTTTACGCTTATGTTTTTAAGATAATTTTAATTGTATACTGCTGCCTTATATTTTATATTTTTGTTTTGAGATTTCTATTATACAGCATTGTAAGTGCCGATTAGACCAGCTAATCCGTCCCCCCTAAAATTCAGCTTATGGGCGCCAATGTTACACAACCATAATTATCTTGAAATATAAGGAAATTTTTCATTTTTTAATGTAATTTTTGCAAAACTTAGAAATTGTTGGTGAAATCATCTTTCCTCATCATCCGTATCCGTATATATCCGTATTTTAAAGAAATTGCTAATTCTCTGTTAAGTATTCTCTTTCTTTAATAATAGATAAGTTTTGATCCCTCAGCATTAGTATTCCACCCTTAGTGTAAATATAATCTTCAAAATGAAAGGAGCCCTAGGGCAAACTTCCTCCCCCACATTAATCTACAATACACATGATATCATGGGAAGCTTGCGAAAATATGCGGGTCCAAAAGTCAGTAGGCCTAAATATTAAGGGAAAAAAGATTAAACACAGACCAAGAATCAGCCTTTTATACGTATTTATGCTTTTGCAACTGCAACTATATTGAACTATGTTGTCAAGCCAGAATGCTATACTAAATAGCTATAGAGATGTTTTGGGGAGAAGGGGAAGCCTCCTAGAGAAATATTAGATTTAGGGAAGAGGGCTTCACTCATTTTTCTGATTGAGAGCCGTTGAAATCAATTCCTGAGTATCTCTGGTGTTATTAAGAAGAAGGACAATATTCATTATGAACCTGGTTTTCTCTATAGAAACATTTGATGATACCCAAGTGAGGCAGACAGAATAATGGCGAGTTCACCCCGACAAGCTGAGGAGGGCAAAATGATCTGCAATCGTGAAAAATCACTAATATTAACATTTTCTTTTCTGAGGGACAGTTCATTCCTTGCTTTACAGAATGTTTCAGGCATCGTGGATATCAAACTCTTGGGAATATATCTCACACATGACCCTGAAATGGGAAAAACAGACACAGGAGATGATCAAACAGGCAAACTTGGGTATCCTTTCTTTAAAACTCCTTGCTCGTCATGGTGTCCCATAGTCGCACCTAGTACAAGAATGTTTTGTAGAATTTTGATTATGCATAACCATATATTAAAATTTTGAGCCTCCTTGAGCCACCTAGTCTGGAATCATGGACGAAAGCACGATCAATAAGATTTTACTCTTTTATTGCTGTATCACAAACATTGTATCACAATGTATCGCAAAGTTTGTGATACCCAATTATTGGACTTCTCCACCACTTACCTCTCACAGTTAAACATTTTTATCGAACTAAAGATCTTTTTCCCCATTCTTCAGTCAATTACGTACTCAGGAGAGGGGTTAGGGGGTTTGCCCCCTCCCCGGAATGTTTGTCCGACTCGTAAAAACGTAATAAAAATGCATGAAAACACAGTTTTGATGCGTTTTTAATAAATAACACCCCCCTAAGAAAAATCCTGAATACGGACCTGTGCTCAGTGCAATCAGAGGGCTATGCGTCATTGTTTCCACCACTCCCTCTCTAGTTAAATAGTTTTGAAATTATGATTTTTAGTAAATGAGTCAGCGTCATGAGCTTTTCGCAAGTAAATGCTTGTTTCACAACCTTTTTAGTGTGGAAGGGGATTTTCCAAGAACAAAAAAGACTAAAAACGATCGTATTATTTTGGGGACGTTTCCCAATTCCACACATATTTTATGATTTATATGTTTTTGAGCCACAGAATGGAAGCCTTCTTATCACTGTTCAAACATCGTTCCTTATTAGCTGAATCCATTTGTTTTTTCTTTGCTTAGAGGTTCGGAAGTTTCAAAATCTGTTTATTCTTTGAAATTGAGAAGTAAATTATTGTTAATTTATTTTCAACTAATAAAAAGGAGAAAATACACGTTTAATCTTTGTTAAGCGTATGTTATATTGTCTTTTGCAACATCTTCAATAGATATTGTTGAATTAAGATTTGTTTGTTAGTCCCTTTATACATGAAGAGCGATTTTGAATTGTCTCCAAAGTTCTATACTTGGTAGAAATAGAAACATCCATTTAGAGATCATGGATCTCCCTTGAAGTTTCCAGGAAATATTCCAACTTGGAAACTGCAAAAAGTTTTACTCACTTTGATTAAAGGAGAAAATAAATAATTCCCATATATACAACGTTTTTGCAAAGACAATAAGGCGGAATAGGCAATTTAAGAGGATAAACTTGATGAAAAAATCTATAGGCTTCAAAAGTTAAGGGGCTAATCGAAGTTAAGGGGCTTAAATTAGAAATAAATGAGGGTAAGATGATATTTTTTTAGGACTTTGATCATCAGGAGCTTCACTTACCTATTTACTGTTATTTTATAACGAAGGTGCATGTATTGAAGATGCCTGCACTTCACTGCCAAGCACTGCCACATAGCACTGCCAAGACTCAAGGTCGTCTTTTCTTCTTTCATTTTGCAACTGGAGGTTTCAGTATGGTTATGAAACATGGGTACTTTGAAAAGATTTGAATACAAAGACAAACAAGTTTTTTCAACTGAAAGTAAGGAGCGACACTCAAACTTAAGACGAACAGAAATTGTTCCTTATATTAAAGGGGCTATCCCCTCCTCAACACCACGGTCTTTATGCTAAAAATTTTTATTAGGCTACTTCAAAAAGTAGAGTTATGACAAAGAGTCAAACTTTAGCGTAAAGAGCGAGATGTTGAGGAGGGGACAGCTCCTTTCATATAATGAATAGTTCTGTTAGTTTTAAGTTTTAATGTCGCTCCTTACTTTCAGTTGCTATTTTTTTTATTTAATTTCTGATCATTTTCAAATAATGCCGGGAAATCCATAAGACGCGAAGTGGTTTTTGAAGGCCATGTGGCAAAACTAATCCATCAAGAAGTAACAAATAAAATTATTTTTCAATATGTTGCTAATGCAAAGTAACTTTTGTTAAAAGATGTAAACTCTCGCTTACCTGACAAAGATTTCTTATTAACTTAAATCCTGGTTCTGAAGCCTCTACAATATGTCTTACCTCATACGGCAATAGGCGCTTTATGTGGTGCATAACTCCTGAACGACTGGAATTTCTCATATGGTATGAAGACATATGTCGTACCGTGTTTTCTTTGTTTTGTTTTGAAAGACAACCACTTGAGCACTGCCCATCAACATCAAACTTAAAAAAAGGAGAAGGTAAAAGCAAATAAGAGCAAAAATACCAAGAAAGTATTTAAAAAACAATGTTGAAAAAAACATTTCAGGCAATATTAATAATGCGTGAACTATAAATCTTGCTGATTTTATAACAGAAAAATATTGGCTAACATAGAACAACAGTGACACCAACGAGAAAAATGGCGAGATGGTTAATCCTATCTCACAGCAGCAGACCCATGGATCTGAGTGGTGGAGCATTACGTACAAAATTTTATCAAGGGGAAAAATTGACCTGCTCGGTTTCAAGCTTGTCATACAGACACAAATCTCCAAACAAAGGTTTTACGTTCATAAAGCAATCATAAAATAGATACACAGACATTGACATACATTATTACAGATCAATGTAGCCACAAAGCTGTCATTTGGTTAAATATGAGGCTACCAATGACAATTTTTATGGTTTTAGACTGTCGGTGTAATTGTCGATAGACAGACGTGAAGATCTTAACCAAAAAGTAGAAGAAAAGTATCAAAGAGCTTACACGGCACTTACTTCTAGTAGAAGAAGCTATATGTTCTATCAGACTCAAGCCCCCTGAAGGTGTAACAAAAACTTTAGCTGCTATCACCGGGCATTTTCAATTAAGATCTAATAAGCCCTTTCCGATGGATGCAGATGAAAAATGTGGCCATTCTCTCAGAGAAGACAGATCAACCAATGACAACCGAAATCAGAGCATTAGCTGTTGTCTGTGCTATATTAAATTGACTTCGCCCCATGTGATAGAGTTTGAAGCCCTCTATACCTTCTTTTGGGGTTAAATTAGGTAAATAGACTAAAAAAATTACTACGAGCCAAGCTCTTACTCTTTCCACCAGTTTGATAGAATACAATATATTATATTCACTGCAACAGCTGGAGCTAACATGGGCATGTCATGACACAAAAAAAAGCCTCATAACAAGGATAAAAAAACAAAAAGCACATAAATAGCAACAACAGAATAAATTAAGGCAGCAAGTGCTGCTTCAAGGTCAATAAATTAAAATGAGTAATTAAAAAACTAATATAAGTCAAGAATCAATTTCCACGTTTAAAATCGCAACCGTTTATACAGAATATATCAGAATATTAAATGTATTGATCTAATATATTTAAATAAAAATTATGTTTTAACCATAAATCCAAATTTTATTATATTTAAGTCAAATCATTGACAAATGATTTACAATATCTCTCGGTACTGGGGGCTGGGTAAGTCATTAACTGTGGATAATGATTTTCTATTGGTCGGAGTCTAGCGACTGGTCCTTGAGTAGGGTGGCTCTCAAGGTCGAGTAGTATACCACGATGAGCTAGGGAATTCAGACGGTTAAGTCCAAATCGATATGTCAACTCATGTGTGTATTCAAGTTGAGTTGTTTTAGTGCGTCATCATGTGTTGAGTAGTAATGTCCAATTATAATTTTTACAGCTCTTTTTTGTATCATCTCAAGTCTATCTGATTGACCTTTCGTCAAACTAGGATGCTAAGCTGGACATGCATACTCAAGGGAAGTTCTAAAGTAACTGCAGTATACAGACTTAAGAACCTCAGTTGGCATGCCAAATCTCTTCAAATTCTAAAATGAATGTAAAAGTGAGGCACCTTTTTTAGTCAGATAATGAACATAAGAGGTCCATCTTAAATCTTCGTCCAAAAGTACTCCAAGTACTTTAACAGTTTTCTTTGCGAGCAGTAGGGAAATAAGAGAAGAGTGGCTGTCGACCTTTTGGAAGGAAAAAGTTGTGTAAGAACTCTGAGTTACGCTGACTGTTAGTTTCACCTTTTCTAATTCAGGTCATTAAAACAATTAGAAAAGAAAATGGGAATAATTTAGTCCCTTGGGGCGAATCGTAATAATTTCTAAAAATCCAGATGGCTCATGATCAGGGAGTTGGACAGACTGAGATCTTTTAAAAAGAAAACTAGCAAGCATATGTATAACAAATAGAAGGGCACCCATAACCTTAGCTTCTTTCACTACTACATTATGGTCGAGACCATCAAAAGCCTTAACTATATCAGCAAGTAATGCATCAACAAAAGCCCCATTTTTTTTCGATATGTTTAAGGATGGTATCCAACAATGCAACCAAATAATGAACAGTACTATGTCCGGGTCTAAATCCAAATTGTTGGGAGTTAAATGAATTGCATTTAACTGGACCTGAGGAATATTTCAAAAGGTTAAGAAATACAATTGTGTACAAAATAAGATGTTCACGTGAGCAGTATGGTTCAATAATAATAATCAAAATGTATCAATCACACCCAAGGAAGTTCCATCATGCAGTTCAGAATATTATCGGTAAAAAAGTGACCAAAGTTGAAGTTAGAGATAATGATGGTAAACCCCTGCAACCTAATGACATTAATGAATTTTTTGCATCAATTTGTAAAATTCATCCGCGACTAACAATATTACCGCCTAATGACTCAGTTTCAAAAATCTTTATCCTAGAGATTAGTTCAGTTGATAAGAGGCTGAAGACACTTGGTCCTCGTAAATCTAGTTACCCAAGTGAGATACCAATTAAATTGATTATTGAGTGTGCTAATCTTTTATCTACTCCTTTAACGACAATTTCTAACCGATGTTTTATTGATGGTATTTTCCCTAATATTTTTGAACAGGCGTATGTTAACCCGATCGACCTCAGTTGGCATAGCAAATCTCTTCAGGTTCAAAAATCAATGTAAAAGTGAGGTGCCTTTCTTAGTCAAATAGTCAACTTGCGAGGTCCATCTTAAATCTTCGTCCAAAAGTACTCCAAGTATTTTAACAGTTTTCTTTTTCGGCAGTAGAGAAATAAGGGAAGAGCGGCTGTCCACATTTTGGAAGGAAAAAAGCTACATAAGAGCTCTGAGTTTCGCTGACCGTCAGTTTTACCTTTCCTAATTCAGGTCATTAAAACAATTAGAAAAGAAAATGGGCCTAATTTAGTCCCTTGTCGCGAATCGCAAAAAAAATATCTAAAATCCAGATGGCTAACGATCAGGGAGTTGGACAGACTGAGATCTTTTAAAAAGAAAACTAGCAAGCAAACGTAAAACAAATGGACGGGCGCCCATAACCTGAGCTTCTTTCACTGCTACATTATGGTCGAGACCATCAAAAGCCTTAACTATATCAGCAAGTAATGCATCAACCAAAGCCCCATTTTTTTCTAAATGTTTAAGGATGGTATCCAAGAATGCAACCAAATAATGAACAGTACTATGTCCGGGTCTAAATCCAAATTGTTGGGAGTCTATGGTATCTTTTATGTCCTCAAATAAACAATCTGAAATAAAAATTTCAAAGGCTTTTTAAAGAGCCGGTGTTTTTTAAATCGGCCTCATGTGAGCAATATCTTTAGGGGCCTTATATTTGGGGATCGGGGAAACATACGCCTGTTCAAAAATATCAGGGAAAATACCATCAATAAAACATTGGTTAGAAATTGTCGTTAAAGGAGTAGATAAAAGATTAGGACATTCAACAATAAATTTAATTCGTATCTCAATTGGGTAACTAGATTTACGAGGGCCAAGTGCCTTCAGCTTCTTAACAACTGAACTAACCTCTAGGATAGAGATATTTGAAACTGAGTCATTAGGGGGTAATATTGTTAGTCGCGGATTAATTTTACAAATCGATGCAAAAAATTCATTAATCTCATTAGGTTGCAGGGGTTTACCACCATTATCTCTAACTTCAACTTTGGTCACTTTTTTACCGATAATATTCTGAATTGTATGATAGAACTTCCTTGGGTTGGATTGATACATTTTGGTTATTATTTTTGAACCATACTGCTTACGTGAACATCTTATTTTTACACAATTGTATTTCTTAACCTTTTGAAATATTCCTCAGGTCCATTTAAATGCAATTCATTCCTCAATTTTATCAGATCCTGAATATTTTGAGTAATTCATGGTTTTTCATTAGATTTTCCATATCTTTTGTGGTTGAAAAATTTCAGAGCTTTTTTTGAACAATTCCCTACAAAATAAATGTGCTATTTCGTCACCATCAGACAATGAGAGGATATCACACCAGTCAAGATTTTTGAGACATTTGTTGTAGAGATTCACTAGCTCAGGTGTGCAGGGCCTGTACACCACACTGTTTTTTTGTCTATTCAGGATAAAATGATTAGGTATCCAAGCAACGCACATGTGGTTACTCCTACCTAGTGGGGATAATGCAACTGGGGTATTTTAATATTCCGAACAGTTGCTAAAGATGAGATCTAACATACGGTTACCTCTTGTTGGCACAATAACAATCTGATTAAGTGACAGTGAATTGCTTATCCATTTGGGATCCAAGTCATTAAAGTCGCCAGTCATTATGATACCAGCGTTAGGAAACAAGGATCGTAAATTGTTCGTGCAATTCAGTAAGTAATTCACAACGTCTTTACGGTAAGGGCCACGGGACGGATAGTAAACAACACATATCACGAGTGATGCCACTTCCTTAGGTAGCCTCTTAGGCCTGCATCACATCCATAAGACTTCGAGACCGTGTTTATTTGGTATATTGCTGAAATTGAGGACTTTTTTTTATAGATGATCGACAAATAATACCAAAACCACCACCATCTGTTACTGTAATGTCATCGGGTGTCATTCTTGGTTTGAAATAGGTATCATATCCATCAAATGCAACATTCTCTTCAGTCGCGGACCATGATTCACAGATACGAGCAATATCAATAAGTTCATTTTTCAAGCATAGTTCGACCTCTTCAATTCTGTTCATAAGTGATCGGACATTTGACGATAGTATTTTCGGAAATGAATAGGGATGAATTAAGGACTTTACACTGCGGTGTCGAGTTTGCTTGCCAGCGCACTGAATCTGCTCAAAGTTGGGAAACTTGGAAAGCATGGTTGGAGTGGTGGGTGAATCTTTGATTTCTTTAAAATGCCAACCCCGTTGGTTGTTTGGACCGAACAGATTGGCGGGAGGCTGGCTAATGTTGGTTCTGGCCAGTTTAAAGAGGGGGGGGGCTGGTATGATGGAGGAGGTATGTGCATTGGCTGATTTAAGACAGGCATCATGAGATTAAAACCCATAGGAGGGACTGGATATGGCCGTCTTTGGCAGCCCTGCATCAATAGAGGTGCATTTTTTCCCTCCCCGTTTTTTGGACTTCGCGATTAAGTCTTAAAACGTAGCTTTCTCCTTCTACAGAAAGTGAGATGCACACTAGGATGACAATTCATGAACAAAATCCATGAGCGAACTTTTTACACCGAGATTTGTGTGGCGGAAGACAACACCCGTCATGGCAACTACCTTTAAAAAAATCCACATAGACATGAACAAACTGTCATTCTGTCACATATAAGACAACTCAGTTCAGAACCTGAGCAGTCTTTTCTTTCTACCGTTATATTTTCTACAGCAGCCATAAGTATAGGTGCTATGCCAGGAGCCTCTAGTGATTTTGTCAACACGTTTTCACACAGGAAATAGTATACATTTTAAATTGATCATGGTTCTTCTCGTTGTTATTTGGCTGTTTTGGACTGTTATTTTTCGATTTCAATTTAGTCAGGATACAGTTTTTTGGAGAATCTTTTTGCGCACAAATTATACACACAAAGGTTTTCTTCAAGTCATTTGAGTACTTAATTTTTTCACAGCTAAAATGAGACCATTTAATGCATTTAATAAACTACATGCCACCTGTTTTACTGGTTGTTTCTTTTAAGCAGATGCCGCCATAAATCAAGTTCAAAATTAATAAATTAATTAAATCTCTTAGTCCATGTCTCTGTAGTTAATAGATCACTAGATCCCAAGGGAATTTATATTAAGTAGCGAAAATTTCAATAGCAAGTAAATAGAATCATCCAATTATAAGTGTCTCTGAGGAAATCACACCGGTTGAAACCTCACTTTATTAAAAGGTTAATATCCAAAAATAAGGATTTCACAAAACAAACTCTCAATCAACACTGAATAATGGAAAATAGTCCCTAACAGTTTCAATGAAATTTGTTAAAATTTGACGTGTCTTTCCAGTTGATACCCTGAACATAAAAACTTAGGTTCTCATTTCCTATATAGTTAGGGTCAGAACCAAGCAGGACACTAGCATTTAAAGCCCATAAGTACTAGTTGCATTTGCCAATGGCAATAATAACATATAAACGAACTATATATAAAGTAATAATACTTGAAGAAACAAAGGAAAAAAGAACAAAAACAACATAATAAAATACAGCAAGATACACTCGAATAAGAAAAAAAAGGAAAGCAAAATCTCGCAGAAATCAACTGAAACAAACCAAAACAGATCGATGCCACTTTAAATAAATAACACTAAATTATAAGGACAGGGAGCTGTTTTATCTTATCCTCTTCCAATAGAAGGCGCAGAAGTATAAAAATAAATAAGTTAGGCAGAAGATGAGTGTTAATAGGGAATTCATAACAACGACAAGCATTTTTTGTTCTTGCATAAAATGCAACAGGAGCCGAAAAATGCGATTCGAAATAATACGCAACCGGGAGACCTAGGTCTCCTAGGTCTAGCAGAACAATTATTTACATAATTAGTAAATAAAAGACGGATTTCTCAGGGGAGGAAAACTTTTCTTCAATTGAGAAAACAGTCTGCTTTTACTCATGGTATCGTCCGTATAATTCATTAACGTCATATCTATTCCAAGGAACACAGTACTCTGCAAAGCAAACTTTAACGGCTCAATAACTCTGCTACTCTACAATTTGAAGCAAACTCTCCTGGCTTGCCTTTACGCGTAGAAATTAATGCAGCAGGTCCATTTTTCTGAGTCTATGACTAGGAAAATTTCAGCTGCACTTTAACCTATTGTAATGGATTTTAAGCGCCTTAGCACAAGGCCGTATTCAGGAGTGGGTTAAGGGTGTTTGACCCCCCTCCCCGAAATTTTTGTCTGACTCGTAAAAAAATAACAAAAAGAATATAAACAAAATTTTGATGCGTTTTTTAAAGTTTATTTTGCCAAAAATGCCCCCCCCCCCGAAAAAAAAATGTATTTTGAAATATATATTTGACTCTCGAAGACGGTACCCTGTGATCCATTTCACCATTGAAATAATGCACAAGATGTCAGAATTTGTGATAGAATGAGCCCTCTTCAAACTGTCCGTGATATTTTGTTATAAAATATACAAAGTATATACAAAATATGCTTTGTTTTCAGCAAAGGGCAAATCACATTTGCGTCCATAGAAGACATAGGGGGCGTTAGTCCAACTCCTCTTGAGGTAGTTCCCGCTTGATTTAAATTAGACTTCGTTATTTATTGTAATTTCTGTTCGTTTTGGGTTTCATTTTATTTCTTGCAAGTGATATAAAGTCGTTTTACGCTTGAAATATAATTTCACTTTTCTTTTGGTCGTCTGTGGTTTAATATAGATCTTCACTTTTCCTTCAGAATCTTCTTTTGTGGATAAAGTACTTTAAAATCAATTTCTCTTCGCTTTTAGTTAACAGTTTTTTTCATTGGTTAATAAAAGAGTATTTTTAAATCTTTTCGATTTCTCTCCATAAAAATCAAGATTTTGTCTTACTGTTCATATATTGGACACACTTTTGCAACATATTTTAATAATAGTTTTACTATAGAGCTTAAGAGGACTGAGTATGGTGAATAATATTCGAATAAGTGGGTCGAAACTCTAATTAACCCTTAAATTTCTATAGGACTGAAGGGATTCTGACCCCTATCATATTACAACCGTGAGCATAGACAAATATTAATCAACCATCCCCTTCAACATACCACGAAAGGATCCACATATTGTCTTTTGATTTAGTTCAGTTCTTAATGGGGTATCGCAAAAAGACACCCTTTTGACAATCTGGATACATATAATGAACACTGATTTAAGTTTGCATCCCTCTTAACTGTTCTGAAATTTTCAACTTAATACCCTAATCCGTTCCTGAGATATTGCACATCTGCCATTTTGACAACCTGGATGCACTTAAATTCTTTTGATTTAGTTAAATAGCAGTAGTAGTGGTAGTACCAGAAATCCTAGTCCAACTAATACTAGTAGTAGTAGTAGCAGCAATCGCAAGTAGTTGCAGTTGGAAGTAGTAGCATTCGCAGTGCGAAGTAGTCGCAGACGCTGTCACAAGTAGTCAGAGCAGAAAGTGCTCAGAGTCACTGTGTCAAGCAGTCGATATCACAGTCACAAGTAGTGTAGTTGAAGTTGTAAGGAGCTGCATACTCAAGCAGTTTATCCAGTCCAAGTAGCTTGTAATCACAACCAGTTCTAATTTGTCATAGTCGCAAGAAGTCTCAATCTTTAATAATCGTTGTTGCAGTTTTAAGTAATCGTTGAACTAGTATTAGTAGGAGTAATAGCAGTAGATGTAGTAGCTCTGAAAGCTTCAATTTAATACCCTAAGCCATTCCTGAGTCGGATAGACATCGTGTTTTTTTATTTAGTTCAACATCCCCGACCTCATTCTCTGGAAGCTCCAACTCAACGCTCTTAGCTTTCCCTGAGATATTGCACGTACATCCTTTTGAAAATCTTGATACATATAGTAGCTTTTGATTTAATTTAACAAACCCCTCAACTTTCTTCAAAATTAAACCTAAATATCATATTCTGTTCCTGGTATGTTGTATCAAGGTTATTTTGACAACTTGGATGCACTTAAACACTTTTAATTTATTCCGATAGTAGCAATGGCAGGAGTAGTAATCGTAGCAGGTTTCAACTTGATACCCACAGTAGTTTCTTGCACATTAATGATACACCCTTGTGTCAACCTGCATGGGCACATAGTTTGATATTAGCATAAGTGTCCCTGAAAGTTTCTACTTAATACCCTGTTCGGTTCCTGAGATACTGCATCTGTACCATTTTGACAACTTGGATGCAATTAAACTATTTTGATTTGGTTCCATGGAAGTAATAATAGCATTGGTAGTAGCAACCCTGAAAGTTAAAACTTACTGCTCTCAGCCGTTTCAAAAAATACTGTTAATACGCCCTTTCGACAACCTACATGCACCTAGCGTCTTTTCATTTAGTTTTACACACCCCTTCACTTTCCCTGAAAGTTTTAAGTTAATACCCTATTCAGTGCCTAAGATATTGCAACTATGCCATTTTGACAGTAGTAGTAGCAATAGTACCAGTATTAGAAGCCCTGCGAGTTTTAGCTTAATTCCCTAAGACATTCCAAGGATATTGCTGAAACACCCTTTTGACAACATGCAGCATATAGTGTTTTCAAAGTCCCTTTCCTGAAATACTGAAACTTTCGTTTTAATAACCTTAGTAGTAGTGACAGTAGTAGTTTCCAAAGTATCCAAATATTGACTTTTTGTTATTTCTACATCCTCCTCGACCTGCTCTGAAAGTTTCAACTAAATACTTTAAGCCGTTCCCGAGATATTGCTGATACGCCTTTTCATGCACATACCATGTTTTTATTCAGTTCAAAATCACCCTCAACATTCACTGCAAGTTTTACCTTAATACCCTTAACATTAGCAGTAGTTGCAATAGCAGAAGTAGTAGTATAAGATGAGTAGACCGGGCATTTGCAATAGTTGAAATCTTTAAGATTTACATACTTCACTTTTTTTGTCAATTCGACATCCAGTTGCGCTTTCAAAGCCATCGGGTAATATTTTTAGTAAAATTAAAAAAAAAGAAAAGTTTTTTTCAACTGAAAGCAAGGAGCAATATTAAAACTCTAAACGAGCAGAAATTATTCCGTATATAAAGGGGTAGTCCCTCTCCTCAATACCTTGCTCTTCACGCTATAGTTTTTAGCACTTTTTAAAAAAGAGTCCTATTCTAATTAAACGGCCCTTGTGTTTCAGGAGTCGTTCTTAAAAATTGGGACAAACAGTCAAACTTTAGCTCAAAGAACAAGGCATTGATGAGGCGGGCTACCCCTTTATTCACGGAATAATTTCTGATCGTTTTGAGTTTTAATGTTGCTCCTTACTTTCAGTTGAAAAAAATTGTTTTTTTTTTATTTATTTTCTGATCCTTTTTCAAATAATGCCGATGAATCTGGCTCACCGTCCATGAAAAATTCCTCCCCTCACGGGAAATTCCTCAGTGGAAAGTTCCTCCCACGTAAAATACACCCACATCGAAAAATTTTCCCCGGATAATTCTATCCTAGCTGAATCTACCCCCTCTCGCGCACAATTCAGCCTGAAAAATTCTCCTTAGCATATTTTCATTTGAAAAAGACTTGTATTTCTGATCGTTTTTCCCATCGCTCCGGAAATCCCCCCTTGCGTGGAATTTTTTCCGGAAATCCAAACACGCTGAAAATTTTTCCTGGGCAATTTCACCGGAACAGGGTTAGATAGGTAAGAGTTCGGCATCATCTCTCTCTTTCATTACTTTTGGCTCATCAGTTACGTTCTGTTTAGTTCTTCCACTATCCCCGAATTTTCGGGGATTTCCCGAAAATCTCTCATAAAGGGAGCGGCAAAAACGCTTGGGCCGTCAAAGCTTTAAATCTGGTCTTGTCTACGACCTTCAAAGTTTATGCACATCATGTGGTGGGTGCCATACTTGGTGTTAGTGTTCCTTGTGTTCCTGGTGTTAGTGTTCCATACTTAGTGTTAGTGTTCCTTGTGTTCCTGGTGTTAGTGTTCCATACTTGGTGTTAGTGTTCCAAGGGCGGAGTGAGAAGGCCCGGTATGCCTAAACATAGTGTATACTATAAATATATTCGTATATATGTTCTTTTTTATGATTTTAAAGCTTACCTTCTGACAAGAAATATGAAAGACTTTTCCGCAAGTTGTACATCGAGTTTTCTCATCTATCTCATTCCCACTTGTTTTTACACTGATCTTCGATATTTTGTCGATTTAACACTCTTATAGAGCTCTTTGAACACCATAATGTAAGTAGAATAGGTCTTTTGAATTTGCGTACGCCCCCGTACAAACAGGTTTTTCTGGTAGGTAATTCTATTCTGGAGGAGCATTACACTCTTTCTTTGCCAGGGGATTTACGCAATTTCAAATTTCAATGTCTTTTTTTAGTGATAAACCAAAACCAGCATCTCTTGTTTCACTGTTATGCAATTATTTTTTATATATATTCAGGTTTCAAATTAGATTGTTCAACAGTTTTGAATATTCCATTAAACTTATCAGTACTGACATTTTTGGAAACATTTACATAGAAAATAGACAATTCTAAGCAATTTCTGGTGATTAAAATTGTTCTCATTATTATAATAAAAAGAAATTGTCTTGTCATTAAGTTAAAGAAGAAATTCTTTCCTTGCACTGTGTGGTTACCTCTTTTTAAAAGTCTTTTGAATTTGCGTACGCCCCCGTACAAACAGGTTTTTCTGGTGTGTAATTCTATTCTACAGGTCATTACACTCTTTCAAAGAGGAACGATCATAATTTGAGAGGTGATTAGGATTTGAATAAAAAGAATAGTTTTCTTAACAATTCATATTAGTAAGAGACTTGAATTCAAAGATAATAGTTTTTTATTTGAGAGGATATTAGTGGAGAAAAAAAAATGAGTGGTGCATTGACACTATTGGAGATTAATGATGGAACCGACAGCAGCAGCAGCAACGATATACGAGTACCTAATGTGGCTGTGGAAATAACTGCTGGTTGTAGACTATGTCTTGAATGGGACATTATGTATGCGAGATATGTGATATCATTAAGCAAATTTAAGCAGGAGGAGCAGCTATGTTTTGCTGGAAAAGTGAATATTCTCCATATAAATAAACTTCGGTCAGCATTAGATGTCCTATCGAAATATATTGATGAGAACAAAATGCATCAGTGAATATTATTATTATTGTAATTATGTTCAATAAAACTGTTTCTAAATCAATGGTATTTTTTTTCTATAGTAGAGTAGCGTATATGTTTTAGAGTACAAAAAAGAGATTCTGTTTAGTCTGAAGTTGGTTGTGAGAAAGTTAGGACTCTAAAAAACGGATAGATTCGAGAAAGATCGAATCATGAGGAATCTAATTCTTATGGAAAAACATTTGGTTCTAGACGATGATTTTATAGAGTTGTCTATTCAAAGGAAGATGTTTTCTCGGGGAATGCTTGTCGATATAATGAAAACTGATTCTCCATCATAAAACTATTGCATGAATCTTCGACATCGTGATCGAAATTAATTAGCACAGTTTTATTATATATTTCTCATGACACGGCAAACTTACATTTGTGGTATGCTTTTTAAAAATTATTTTATAAATTTAAGACTTTTTTTTTCATAGGAAAGATGGTGATCACGGATGATTTACTCCTCTCTCTCTCTATCTCAGACAATTTTTTTTGTTTATAGCTAAGTTTCATTTTGTTAGTGAGAGTGATAACACTTGACAACGTGTTCCATACATGTCCGTTATGTATGTACACACAGGGAAGCTGGTCATCATGTGAGAATTGCACAATGATTGAGGAGTATGATGAAAAAAGTAGATTATGCAACCCATCTAAATTACATAGAGAATATGCTGTACAAATTAAAGGTTGTAATTCCTGTCTTGAATAGGTGTGTGACTCTCATCCTAGAGGCCACCAATGCTCCAATTATCATTATGATAAATGTAAGTAGTGGGAGAGTACATATCCCGCTATGATTGGAAAGAATCCTAACCGTGATTTTAATTTATTGCTACGAGATTGGTATCTTCGTGGTTTTAGATTTTTCTGGGAGGAGGAACCAGGTCAACGATTCAACTGTTGGAACAACAAGAGAATATGGTTTCTACGTCATTGTTGTGAAGACATTGGGTGTTATGATTATAAGCCCACTGATTTTTAATTGGCTGTGACAGAATGTGATTCGACACTTGAGGACACTGTTTGTGAAATTGCTTCAAATACGCAAATTGAAACATGTGAATTCTATAGAATGAATGCGATTAGTATCATTGACTATACAAAGAGGTATGACAAGAGTGAAGTCACACTCTACTATAGATAATGTGACCCTGACATTGCAGTACATCAGCATCGGTACACTGGGAATTCGAATAATCTACCTGCACTAGTTGTTGTCGACAAATACCTAGTAGTGAATGAAATCTGAAGAGTAGAAAAGTCGTTTTATCATGTATATAATTTTTTTATTAATAAACAATTTCACATACATCTTTAGAACATTTTATTCTTAGGGCACTAAAATCAATATTAAATACACTTGTAAGTATATCAAACAGTTCGTGGTAACGAACTGTAAGTAAGGAGCGACCCGGCTCAATGGTAACCGAAACTCTAGAAAACGGGTTTTTGATACCAATAGATATATAAAAAGAATCAGATTTCAATTCTGATTTCAAATATATAACTTTCATCTAGTTTAATGCTTCCCATCAAAAGTTACGCGCCTGAGAAAATTTGGCTGATTTTCGAAAAAGGGGGGAAAGACCCCCTAACAGTCATAGAAACTTGATTAAAATCACACCATGAGCTTCAGCGTATCTGATAACCCTACTTTAGAGGTTTAAAGCTACTATCTACAAAAATGTGGAATTTTGCATTTTTTGCCAGAAGAAATATCACGGATGCGTGTTTTTTTTTGTGTTTGTTTTTTTTTTTTTTTTAACCAGGGGTGGTAGTATAGACCCAGTGGTCCGAGAAAATAGTGGGAGGGCTCATTGGAACGGGAATAAAAAGTTCTAGTGCCCTTTTTAATTGACCAAAAAAAATGGAGGGCAACTAGACCCCCTCCCACGCCACGTTGCTTCCAAATCATCCGATCAAAATTTTGAGATGGCCATTTTGTTCAGCATGGTCGAAAATATGATAAACATGTCTTTTAGGATGACTTGATCCCCCACAGTCCCCCGGGGGAGGGCTGAAACTTATGAACTTTACTCACTGTTCTCTTATAGTAGTGGTTATTGGGCCGTATACCGCCTTTTTCAGCGGAGTTTTGTTCGGGGAGGTGGGGGAAGGCGAGGGTCGGGGGCTCTATGGAAGGATCTTTCCATGAAGGAAGTTTTCATGGGGGAAGGGAAATTGCCATGAAGGGGGCGCCGGACTTGCCAGCATTATTTATTGGTTATTGGGAAGTATACAACCATTTTCAGGAAGGATTTTTTTTGGAGGGGGGGGGCTAGAGGAGGGGATTACTCGGGAGAATATTTCCGTGGAGGATGTTTCTTTGGGGTAAGGGACATTTCTATGAAGGGGGCGCCGGATTTCCAAGCATTATTTAAGAAACGATCAGAAGTTAAATAAAAAAAACAAGTTTTTTCAACTGAAATGTAAGAAGGAATATTAGAACTTAAAACGAAAAGAAATTATAACGTATGTGAGGGGGTTCTCCCCCAAGTCAATACCTCACTCTTTACGCTATAGTTTTTTTAGTGCTTTCAAAAGAGCTATCTATTCTAATTAAACGGCCTTTGTGATTCAGGGGTCTGTGAATATATTTTTTTTTAACTTTTAACGTAAAGAGCGTGGTATTGACTAAGGGGAGAACCCCTTCATATAAGTAATAACATATACGTAATAAAAAAACAATAAAAAAACAAGCGATACGGCTCAATAGTAATCGAAACTTTTAAAAACGTAATTTTGATGTAAATAAATGTATCAAAAGAATTTGTTTATAATGCTGATTATAAATATGTAAATTATATTAAGTTTAGTATTACTCATCAAAGGCTACGAGCCTGAGAAAATTTACTCGATTTTTTAAAGAGGGGGGAAACATTCCCTACAAGTGAAAGAATTTTAATGAAAATCACACTGTCAGATTCAGCGTAACAGAAAACTCTATTGCATAGGTTTCAAGCCCATATCTGCAAAAATCTGCAACTTTGTATTTTTTGCCAGAAGAAAAATATACGAATATAGAAGTTAGTTACGTCAGTTGATTTGTAAAGACATACATTTAGCAAAAGAAAAGTAAAATTTTTATGCAAATAAAAGCTACATTAATTAAAAACGATCAGAAATTAAATAAAAAAAACAAGTTTTTTAAACTGAAAGTAAGGAGCGACATTAAAACTTAAAACGAACAGAAATTATTCCGTATATGAAAGGGGCTGTCCCTCCTCAACGCCTCGCTCTTTACGCTAAAGTTTGACTCTGTCTCACAACTTTATTTTTTAAAACAATAAAAAACTTTAGCGTAAAGAGCGAGGCGTTGAGGAGGGGACAGCCCCTTTCATATACGGAATGATTTCTGTTCGTTTTAAGTTTTAATGTCGCTCCTTACTTTCAGTTTAAAAAACTTGTTTTTTTATTTAATATAGACAGAGACTGCAGGCACTATTTGAATTGTTCAATACAGAAATACAAAAGTTAAAACAAAGTACCACGAGAATCTTCGAAGTATTTTTTCGAAAAAGCAAATACCGACGATCAGCTAGTCTAATACCAATCGTGGCAGAATTAGCCTCACGCTTGTTTGGGCTTTCAACTGAAGAAGATCTAAATATCCTAAGGGAAAACGTAGGAAAACTAAATAACGCCATGAATGTGACCTTACATGTCCAAAAAATACAAGCCAGTATAGCCAATTATCAGAGAGATAAAATTGAGGCAATCTCGAACAAAATATCAAAGACAGTAAACATAATGAATTATTTGAAAAATGAAGTAGATCGTGTGATTTCCGATTCAAGCCTCACCATGGTATCACGAGACATAGTGACGATGTCATTACTTAACCTGGCAACTGACGTTAGCAAGTTTGAATTCGCATTATTTGCCCTTACCGGAGGACCCTTGTCATATGACCTGGTGGATCCTTCGAAACTAAAAAGTATCTTTGATGAAATAAAAACACATCTAACGTTCGGTTTACATCTACCAACAGAACCAGAAGTAGCAAACCTGTTCCACTATTACACCAATCTAAAAGTTCATATAACAGAAATAAGCGAACAACTATTTGTAGTCGTAACAATCCCATTAATAAATCAACAATCTATATATGACTTATATAAAATTTCCACGTTTCCAGACAATATAGGTAGAACTAATTCGTTCATGACAATCACCCCCGAAGCTGAATACTTACTTGTCGATCAAGATCGAAGAAAATATGCCTTAGCAAATCCACAGGACCTTAAGGAATGTGTAGCATTCAAAAATCTAATATGTCAACTAACCCTGCCTATTTATAATGTAAAACCTGGATCCTGCATGTTAGATATATTCTTAAAAGAAACTCAACAAGATGAAATTCCAAGTTGATGCGAAGCTTTAATAGGTTGCACTAAGCGAGAAATATTTATTCATCTTAGAAATGACCTATGGCTATTCTCCGTTCCAAAAGAAACAGTCGGGACTATCTCTTGTTATAATAATACAGAAAGAATCGATCCAAGCTACAGAACCGAATTACTACTACAAGATGTAGGTACGATAACCATAAAGCAAGGATGCCGACTGGTGACTAAAGAAACCACAGTACGAACACCACTGATAACCACAAGCACGAATATAATAAGCCCCAAGGTGGTCAATTTTAGATCAATAAATTTATCAAACACAATTCCTAATATCGCGAACGAAGAAGGGAAAGCTGCAATATGGTCAAGAATAGAAAATATCAAGGGAACCTTACCACTAACAAAAATAAAAGAAGCCTTAAAAAATAAGAGAAGACTCTCAAATTCCCCTATTCACTGGTGAAGACCAAAGATTGATGTACATAGAAAGTAAATACGGAATATTTTCAACAATTTTTTGGTGGAATATTCTCCTTACGATAGGTTTATTATTCATGATTTCTCTAACTGTAAGAACATTATTAAGCCTAAATTACGGAAGAATTAGGATAACAAGTGGAAAAGGAGCACAGACAGATCAGATCGAGGTAATTGAGATGCAAAACCTAAACCAGGAACTCCCTGATAACCCGTAAGCAAAAAAATAAGGGTGGAAATGATCGGCGAAGGAGAAAAGAGGTCCTCATTCGTGCCACGTCCAATCCCAAAATCCCGCGTATTTTTTTGCAAACCCATGCAGCTGCAAAAGATATATTTCTTAAGCGGCATGAACGCGCATAAACAATAAAGATTTGTAAATTTATAGTAAGTCAAGACCTCTCATAAAAACCACGTACCTCGCAAGTAGTAATGTAATAGAAAATTAAATGTTGAAGTAGATGAGTGTTGAATATCAATTAAAAATGTATTGAATATAGAACATGTGCCAAATGCACATGCGTACATGTATACATATAATCACCAATCTTGAATATCTTATAGTGCCATTTTTCTTGTAAACATAATCATTTTTCTTATGATTACTTTGCTTATATCATAGTAATCTAATGATTGTGGCAGAATGCATGTAAAAGCATGAAATCTGCCCTTAATTTTTTCTATCGTTGACTTTAACTGTACCCATGCTAAATTGGTATTAATAGTCCCACTAATCACGACTATTATTTCAAACAATAGTCTACGCAAAATATTATGAAAACTGTATATCGTTGTTATATATGTTTTAACTTATGTAATTTTAAAGAGCATATGATTCTGCCCAGATATTTATATTTTAAGAAGCAGAGTAATCAGTGCAGATTAATTATTGGTGTACGAGCATGCAACACGGATACAACCCAGTAGCATCTATTTTCATCATTCGTCAACCACCGACAAGTACTCACCAAGGAAATACCTGAAGACGATACCCTGATCAGAAATCCCAATCATCAAAACCTTGTACCAGGTAATTTTATCTCAAGCAATGTCGGCAACCAAGGACCCCATACATAAGTATATATCGGAATTAATGATTACCTAGAGAACCGCCTCGACCAGTCATGTCGTAAAACTGCATAAATATCCGTCAAATTACTATCCTTAGACGGCAAGGTCCTTAAGATTAAATGTTTGGAGCACCAAGAATAACCCTAGAGTCAATCCCTCAAAGACTATATATCTTAAGCCTCATATCAGAGACAATATGTTAACCAAGATCAAAAGCTTAAGTTTTGACTCTATCCAATTATTATTAGATGTCACAAGACCAAACTATTTTCCCTGAGATGAAGAATCAATCATAATCAATTGTGTGGGAAATATAAACTGAACGTGCTAAAATTTTTCCAAAAATGAAGTGTTCAGAGAAAAGAACCAACCAATTATTATTACTTTAATCACCATATTAAGCCCTCAATGATTGTGAATCATTTAACTGAGAATCAAAGACAATGCGTCGAGCCAAGGCCCTTAAATCAAGTTTCAATCATGCCCTAGTTAATGTAAATATCGTAAGGCAGCCCATAGTCCAAATAAAAGATGGATTGAACGTGAACAATTTACGGGTAACACAGACTGTACGAGTATTTGATTTTCCCCGAGAATAAAAGTGTCAAAGAAGAGATACCCAGCCAGCGATCAAGATACCCATTTCATGTAGTCAATTCCCCAAGGGTTATGTACCTAATAGACATTTCAACAAATCTACAACATCAACCCCTCGTATATGACGTAAGAAACCACGCACGGACAATTTTGTGCATATAGTAATACTTGCGGACAACAGAAACACTTATCCCAAGGAACAAGTGACAGAAAGCAAAACACCAAGAAGACAAACCATAAACAATTAGCCAACCCAGTAATTAATTGAATGTAAGCCCAAAGTAAGAGTGAAAACGTATGTGAGTAATATAGACACGTAGTATGATGAAGTAAGTGTGAAGTCTTATGTATCTAGCTAATAACGTTAGTGAATATAGAGAAACTTTTCATTAAACAAGTGAAAACCAGTATAGACTACATAAACTCAGTGTTGCAATCAGACATTAAACTTAAAATCTATTAATGCGTCAAACTTTTTCTTGCAAATTATTTTAATTTCAGTGTGTTAAAAATTTAGATGTAGTTACGTGCTTTTGAAGTCAGATACTTATCGTACAAATATAGCATCAGGTGGAAGTATAAACTAGCATTAGAAGTAGCGAATATGTACCATATTAAGTAATAAAGCAATTACAAAAGCAGAACTTAATTAGTTGAAACCATGTAGAAATATTAGCATATCAGGTGAAGGAATTTTAATATTAGGTGAAGGAATAAATATATAATCGTGTCATTATAGCGTCAAGTGGAAGTATAGTCAAGTATTAGAAAAGGCAAATATGTACCATTTTCAGTGATAAGATAAACGTATTGGGTAAAGGTAATCTTAGTGTTAGGTGGAGGAAATAGTAATTATTATGTAATCATATAACCTACGGGGTTAGTCAATAGAAACTCTTTGGCTCCTTCGCCAAGTCGAGCGAGTAGGTGATGGACTTTAAAGTAATGTTGTTATATATAATCTAATAAAGCAATCGGGGATTTGTAGAATAAGTTTTACCAAAAACAGAGCTAATTCAAGTAATGAGTACTAAAATAAATTCTAAAAAAAAAATCAATCAAAATTTGAAAGTGTAAAGAGAGAGCATAAAACAACGATGAGGACATCGTTAAGAACGGGTAGGATGATATGTAATGGAATCAATTTCCAAGACTCCGAAATTTTCCAAGTAGAAATGCCCAGAACATAAACCCAAACAATTTAAGTAACAATTAATTGTCAAATTTAAAAAGTAGCGAAACATTGTGTTACAATTGTAACTATGAAAAAATCGTTCCCACAAAAGAAGATAACAGCAATAAATTTGCAGAATAACCAATTTCACTTGACATGCAACAACCATATAATCTAAATCTTGAGATGGATATTCCAAACGATCAACAGATGGTCTCTGGAGATAAGAAATAAAACTATGTATTCCTCTATCATTAAAAAGTATAAACCTTAAAAACATTTTCTTAAGATACAAAAGTAAAAATAAATATTCCGCTATAATTACAAGGTATAAACCTTAAAAACATTTTCTTAAGATACAAAAATAAAACTAATTATTCCGCTGTAATTACAAGGTAAAGCTCTAAAAATATTTTCTTGAGATACAATGTAAGACTATGTAGCTCGCTTTAATTATAGAGTACAAACTTTGTTCAACTCAGAAAAATTCCAAAGTGAAGTCTTAGAGAGTAATAAATCGTATCAAAAGTTAGCTAAAATCAAATAGCTGCTTGGTACAGCACTGTCCAATAGTGATGTAGGGCAAATAGTACAACCAATAGGAACTGTAAAATGTACTTTTAGTGAACGCCCGAACGTAACCTCTGGCGAAATCGGAGAGAATAGATGGTTAGGACTTAGTAATTTTGAGTCAGTCTTACATGAGTCTTACATGAGTCTTACATGAGTCTTACACAAGTCTTATTGGAGTCTTACATGAGTCTTACACCAGTCTTAGTGCAGTCTTACATGAGTCTTACACCAGTCTTTTTGGAGTCTTTTGTGAAATTAGTGGCAGTCTATTCATAATGAACTTTTGAGAAAACTTTTATCAGTGCATTAACTTTTGCGTTGCATTCGCCCCAGATGACAGTTTTGTATTAGTGTCTTATATTGCAAGTGGGTTGATATAACCGAAGCTCTGCGACAATTATGTGAGTAATAATAAACACATTACTTTCTTACTTTATTCTCTCTATGTTAATATTTCTCAGAATAACTAGTCCTTATGGCTCCACTCGCTCCCAAGGGAAATTGAAACCTTTCAATTTCGATTTAGCACGGCCGTCAGTATAAGCTCCCCAATTGAACCGTCGAATTAAGCTCCCCACTCTAGAAGTTTCACCTCCACTCAGGTAAGCCACTCGCGAACCGTCAGCTAAGAGCTTGATTAAATTTCCCCATTGAATTAATTAATTGAAATCTCCATATGAGGAAACATTACAAGATATAAGATCAAGTTAATTTGAATCCTCCCCATTAGACATAAAGCATATATGCCCCCATTAAACATATATATATAAAACATATATATATGTTTATATTAAACATATATATATATATGCTCATTAAACATATAAACATATAAACTCCCTATTAAACATATATATATATATATATATATATATATATATATATATATATATATATATATATATATATATATATATATATATATATATATATATATATATATATATATATATATATATATATATATATATATATATATATATATATATATATATATATATATATATATATATATATATATATATATATATATATATATATATATATATATATATATATATATATATATATATATATATATATATATATATATGTGTGTGTGTGTGTGTGTGTGTGTTTCTGGATTAAAATTTCATATGAAAACATGTGGGGAATAAAATACTTTTTTAAACCATCGTGGAGTTAAGTTACGACAACCACTGGATCTCTTTCCGTAATCAGCGATATATTGGTCTCTGTGCATATTTTGTACTTCATCTATGGCATCTTCTTTTACATTTTCTTGTATATCCTTATTATTTCTTCCTTGTTCAAACTTTTCAAACGCCACATCGTTGTCTACACTTTGAAGTGGAACCACACATTAGATTAGTTCTTTAGAAGAAATAATATTAGAAATCGTTTCATACTTTGAACTTTTTGAACTTTGTGGTATTGACTCTTCTGTTAAACTAGTATCTATAATACGAACAATAACACTTGGAACAACCATTTCATGCAATTTATCATTTTATATATAATGTTCGACTCTACCATTTACTCAGCTATGCTACTCCATGCAGCAAAACGTGGAGTGAGCCCTTCATATATCAGATCCCTTCGAGATATTTATTAGAGTCTTAAAGTTCACCTAATACTTCAAACATTAGATAAAGTTGACGGCTCTCTAGTCTATGCACCAGCCCCTATTGTTTTTGTCAATGTCGAAAAAGGTACCCATCAACACGCTGTTTCGTCCCCTTCACTCTCCAAGAATGGAATTCTTGATGTACATTCAGCTGTTCTCACATTATTCATCTTTGCCGGTTTTGATTTATCTCTCGTATGTTATGCAGACGACATTCTGAATTTGAGCCGCACTATCCAGCACATTAGCGAGATTTTTGCAATGCTACAATCTGAGTATGCAAAACTAGGTCTACAGTTCAATACTGAAAAGTCCGAAGTTGTATTCTTCAACTGGAAGCACGCGTCGTCTGGGGATATTCCTCTCGGAAATATTAAGATTAAACCAGTAGATCATATCACCTACCTCAGTCTTCCCATTGGTTCGTCAATACTGCACACGCGACAACTATTAATTGCTCACATTGGAAGTAAAATTGGCTTATCATATGCTTCTTTTGTAACTAATGAGTTATGCTTCAACCACCGTCTTCTTTCGAAACTTTTTAACTCTGTCGCTCTACCACATTATCTGTACGTGTCGCCGTTTTGGAAATGCTCACAAATTCTGACAAGTCAAAATTTAGCTCTGTTTTCTTCCGGTTTGCAAAATATCTTTTACCTTTTTGCTCATGGACCCGCAATTCTTATCTAATTAGAAAATTCAGCCTTGCTGACCCCATTATAGCCGTGAAAAAGCAAACTCGTGCTTATAATTCCTGTTTAACGAATTTGAACCTTCCTTGTTCGTCAGTCCTGGCCCAGTAGTTAAGATATATTTGTTGTGTTTTTTTTTGTTTTTTGTAGTATTTGTTTTAGTTTTTAGTGCAGTTGTTACAATTTTTAAACTGATTGATTATTTATTATGTTTTACTACGATTCCAATTTAATTGACGCTGGTTAATCTGAATTTTGGTGTAAATTTTTTTCTAATAATATATTACCTATATTACTAATAATTTAATTGTTTATTAATTATCGGTTCTTTTAAGCATATTGCTTTAAATAAAGATGTAAAAGGATCCTTAATTGAATAATTTCCTTGTATCTGATATCTATGTATATCAGAGTAAATTAATCATTCGTTGAGAGTGATCTGATTTTAAGATCAGCAGGCCAAAGTGTCGTTTAATTGTTTTACCGTTTACACTAGTCGCTTACACGTGTCATGTTTACATTAGTTGGTATGATTATCTACCGTATATTTTTTTACCAATTGTGGTTTGATGGAATGATGTTCACATTGCTTATGTTTGTTTGGTATTTAGGAGCCAATAAAAAAGAAACACATCGCGTACCTGCAGAGCCGTGTATAATTGAGTTTTTCTTTCTCGTTTTGTGTTGTTTGTTCAAAGCGCTGACTTAGATCCTATCTCAAGCATTTGTCTCTAGAACAACCTCATGTATCACCGCTAAATTTATGTGTATTTCTTTCTTTTTTTCACTTATTGCTCCGTCTTTTCCTTTTTTGTATGATGGTTTTAATTTTATTTCAATTATCTAGATATATACAAACTGCCATGAATATTTCAACTACATGTCATGAATTTTAAATGAATATGTGTGTTTTTTTTATATACTTGGCAGCCTTAATACAAACAATACTTTCTTTTTTTTGCAAGAAAAATATCCATTAATTTATTGTTGATCCTTGTGAAACATAATGCTTCATCCTCCTTTCTGAATAGCTGAGTTTCATCCCGTAAATTTTGCAACAAACTTGAGGAACAATATAAACAATAAGATTTATTTTAAAAAATTAGTAGTTCAAAGTCACTTAGATTTACTATAGTATGTACTAAGAGATAAAACAATGATCATTTTAATTGTTTGGGAAAATATTTCAACTACATTAATTTGTAGTAAATGTTGCTTTTATAATTCAACATTTCCATTTTTCTCTTTTAACGAATAACTTTCAATTTATAATCACAATTGCGTTTTCAACGGTATATTTAACATTACCCATCTTTATAATTATTGTGTACGCTCTTAATTCATTTTTTTTGGACGAGCATGCTTTTCCAAAATTGCCACGAAACATTTAAAATATTAGTTTACTTGCTAGATCAATATTTTAGTTCCAGAACCCTTGATTTTTCTATTCCTCCTTAACGAGCGCAATGAACCTCAAAAACATCTATAAAACTTTTCAAGTCTTCATTGGTTAGAAAGCTAAGTATTTTTTCAGAACAAACATAAGGTAACTCAGTTAAGTTCTTAAAGTGATAATTAAAATTCCTGTTGGCTATTTCAAGTAACTCATTCCTTTCCGCACCTATACTGAAATGACTTTTTAGTATGCTCGAATATAAGGGAAACTGCATTTCATAGTTTGCTGTTTTTGAAAGCTCAACTACATTTTCATTCCTCATGCATGCTGCTAACGAGCTTTCTCCTTTTACCAGAATGTCATAAAATGAGACACCAGAGTTAACAATTTTCTCACTCTCCAAGCTTTCTAATTCTCTCAAACATCTTTCCTGAAATTCTCTTTCATCATCATCATTTAACTGAATATACGATCTGCAATATTCCAAATTTTCCGATCCTACATTTTTTGGACACAAATATAAATTTGCTGCTTTCATTTTAATAATTCGGTAAACAATATCTTCAACAACTTGAATTTGTTCCCCTGCCATCATTTCATCAAAATCGTAGTGTCTCATCCAATTAGCAATCTCATCAAGAGCAGTACAGCTATATTTACTCATAATATTTATGTTAGATCCATATGCCAGAAGCGTTTTAGCAGCTCGTGTACGTCCTTCAGAATAAGCATAATTAAGTGTTGTTCTCGAATCTTTATGTGTAGAATTGACTCTGTCATCATTTTGTAGCAATACTTTCACAGTGTGTTCGCATCCGTGCTAAGCAGCTTTATGAAGTAGACTTACACCATCAGTTCTCGATCCATTAGTGTCAGACCCATTCTTTAAAAGTAATTTTGTAATTTTAATACTGTTTTTTCTTACTGCGCAGTAAAGTGGAGTTTCACCCAATTTGTCTTTTGCATTAATCCTAGCACCTTTATCGACAATCATCTTAATAACTTCTAGGTTTCCGCTGATAACTGCCAAATGAAGAGGCGTAATAGAATCTTTATGTGTAGAATTGACTCTGGCATCATTTTGTAGCAATAATTTCACAGTTTGTGCGCATCCTAGTAAAGCAGCTTTATGAAGTAGACTTGCACCATCATTCCTCGATACATTAGTGTTAGCCCCATGCTTTAAAAGTAATTTTGTAATTTTAATATTGTTTTCTCTTGCTGCACAGTAAGGTGGAGTTTAACAACATGTGTCTTTTGCATTAATCCTATCACCTTTATCGACAACCCTATTATTAACTTCTATTTTTCCACTGATAACTGCCAAATGAAGAGGCGTATTAGAATCTTTATCTTTACAGTTAACTTTCGCAACATTTTCTAGCAATACTTTCAGAGTTTTTGAGTATCCTACTAAAGCAGCTTCATGAAGTAGACTTACACCATCATTCCTCGATATATAAATGTTAGCCCCCTTCTTTAAAAGTAATTTTGTAATTTTAATATTGGTTTTTATTGCTGCCCAGTAAAGTGGAGTTTTACCCAATTTGTTTTTTGCATTAATCCTAGCACCTTTATCGACAATCATCTCAATAACTTCTAGGTTTCCACTGAAAACTGCAAAATGAAGAGGCGTATTAGAATCTTTATGTTTACAGTTGACTCTCGCACCATTTTCTATCAATACTTTCAGAGTTTGTTAGCATCCTAGTAAAGTAGCTTTATGAAGTGGACTTGCCCCATCAGTCCTCGATACATTACTGTCAGACCCATTCTTTAAAAGTAATGTTGTAATTTTAATATTGGTTTTTATTGCTGCCCAGTAAAGTGGAGTTTCACCCAATTTGTCTTTTGCATTAATCCTAGCACCTTTATCTACAATCATCTTAATAACTTCTAGGTTTCCCCTGATAACGCAGTAAAGTGAAGAATGCTGTTCTCGATGTAAAGTGAAGAATGCATTATGAAGTGCTGTTCTCCCATCTTTATCTTTACAGTTAACTCTCGCACCATGGTCTAGCAATACTTTCAGAGTTTTTGCGCATCCTAGTAAAGCAGCTTTATGAAGTGGACTTGCACCATCAGCCCTAGATATATTAATGTTAGCCACCTGCTTTAAAAGTAATTTTGTAATTTCAATATTGTTTTCTCTTACTGCGCAGTAAAGTGGAGTTTCACCCAATTTGTCTTTTGCATTAATCCTAGCACCTTTATCTACAATCATCTTAATAACTTCTAGGTTTCCCCTGATAACGCAGTAAAGTGAAGAAGAAGCATAATGAAGTGCTGTTCTCCCATCTTTATCTTTACAGTTAACTTTCGCACCATTTTCTAGCAATACTTTCAGAGTTTGTGAGTATCCTTCTAAAGCAGCTTCATGAAGTGGACTTGCACCATCATTCCTCGATACATTAATGTTAGCCCCATGCTTTAAAAGTAATTTTGTAATTTTAATATTGTTTTTTCTTACTGCCCAGTAAGGTGGAGTTTCACCCAATGTGTCTTTTGCATTAATCCTAGTACCTTTATCTACAATCATCTTAATAACTTCTATGTTTCCGCTGATAATTGCCAAATGAAGAGGCGTAATAGAATGCTTTCCATTTTCAATGTTAACTTTACAGCTGTGATCTAAAAGAAATTTGGCTATAGCCATAAAGTCGTTCAGGCTGGATGCACTTAAATCTCCATCAACTGGCATTTTTATGTTCTTTTTTTCTGTTATCTGAAAGGATATAAAACATTATTTTTATATCTATGCGCTATATAGTGAATATGACGTCATGACTTCTGTACTTTTATGATGTACATGCCCTTCGAAATGATTTATTTTAAAATGACGTCATTTTATCTGCAATAACGGATTTCCCCTTTTGTATTACATCATAACAACCAGGGGAAAACCCGGCAGGGGGGGGATAGATAACGGGGATATATCCCCCCCCCCTGCAATTTGGAAAATGTGTCCAGTAGAGTCGATGTTCTTATAGATCTTTATTCATGAAAAAAAAAAAAAAAAACAGTAAAAACTTTACTGATGTTGATAAAAACTGTATTATTTATTAATTTTTTATAATAAAATTTAAAACAAAACTGTCATAAAAGATTTTAGTTCATGACCTTATGGTGTAATGATATTATTTCATGACGACTTCAGAAATAACAACATAATGTTGTGTTTTTCTGTTCACGTCATAGTTCTAATAAAACTATTGCTATATTCATTATGTATCTTTAAGGGTTTCAGACAAGGTGGTTCTAATGATGTACTTTTGTTTTGATCTGACTTTATTTTTAGGAGTTCTGGGTTTTTAAATTTCTTAGCATTGGACGTGATCGTCTCCTACTAGATTGCTAGCTACTGCTGCAACCCGGATTCACATATATAGTTAAGAGAGGAAGCGCGGCTGAGTGGTCCAAGGCGCTGGTATTGGCCACCAGTCTCTTCGAAGACGAGGGTTCAAGTCTTACCGTGATTGAAATTCGGTCAACGTCTTCTTTCAAAGATCTAGCATTTTGTCCCGCCTTACGGTTTTTCGAACGTAATAGTCAGGGACCCGCGATGAAGAAAAATTTCTAGAAATAGTTTCAAGTCTTCACCGAGCTGAAGAGGGCACCTATGGAATCCAGGGCTGTAAACAAATTAGTGGTGGTGCAGATTTCATTTTCATTGTCCTTGGCACTTCGAGTGCTCAACAATCCCGCCCCTTGTAGAGCACAAGAGGGATTATGCAAACGAAAGAAAAGACGAAATATTCAAGTGCACTGCACACATCATGCGTGGGAAACTGGAAACAGACGATGGACAATTGAAAGCAGAGTTTCTTATCACTTGCTTGCAAATTATTGTTGTACTCTTAAGACTATTCCAGTTTAAAAGTAATTCAAACCTCGACCTTATTACATGATCTGAGAAGACAATCCCCAGAATCCTGATTTAAACCAAACTAAGCAAAACCGCTCTTGATAGGAAAAATAAATTAAGCAAGAACAGGCTTGAACCTCTAATGTTGATACAATTTTAAGGGTTTGTATTTCAGCACCATTAACGAAAGAAGTGTCTCATTTTAAACGACATAGGAAGAGCAATTATTAACTTACTGGATGTTTGGGAAGAATCTGACCTTCTGGATAATTGGTCAAAGGGATAACTATTTAATCGCAGTTATTTGTTTATATTGATTACTGTTGTGGCAGTCCTGATCATAGCTAAACGTCGATTTGACGCCCTTTTTGTCAAATATGACCAGAATTAAAAACGTTTTTAAAAATTGTTTTTCTGTTTATGAATTAACAAGACCTATGCATTAGCAATGGCTCTGGAAGAGCTTTATTAGGCCTGAATTAACAGCTGCAACCTAGTAAAGAGTAGTTCACTGCCTATAGTAATCGAAAGTTTAAAAGCGCCTTTAAAAAAGCCATTCAATAGTAATTCTGGAATGGAAGCTTTTATTTTGGTTCTTATTAATTGCGAATGTTCATGCAAAAACAAATTTACAGAAATTTTGACAAGAGCTTAAAACCGCTCAGAAATAGTCACACGTCAGAAATAAAAATGTATTATTGGAATAGTCAAAACACTTAAAACGGAAATTCTCATTCCCTAAGCCTGAAAACCCAAGGAAATCCCCGAGTATGTTTTACCTGCTGCTAGAATGACACTGGAAAATCGGAAGAGAGCTGTTTAAGATGATGTCAAAATAATTATTCAACTCTTTGTCAATTTTTTGCATAAGGATAAATTTTCTAAGCTGAAGAAGTTGAGTTAATCTCAGAAAAACCTACCAGTAGCGAAAAAAGCGAAAGCGAAAAAAGCGGTAAAACTAGATACTGGTTATAAGTTATTATAATAATAACTTTTTTTCTTTTTATTCTTAAAAAATAAGGTTCTTCTAATGGGACTAAATAGCAAAGATGATACTTGAAATGAAAAAAATTATTTCTTCAAAGTTTGCGTAATTAACTCGTGATAGACAAATAAAACTGAATGGCTGTTTTTAACAAAATAAACTTAGCCGTAATATTCCCCAATGTTTGTTAAACTCTGCAAAAATTACTGAGAACAGAACCGACGCAAATAACGGATTAGGAGCAGAAAAATCGGAAAGTCGTTGGAAGATCTAAGGAACCAAAGCAAGGTCAGTTTTTAATAAAGCACTAGTTTTACACAATTCTACAAACCAGCAATGTAGATATGTGCTACATAAACTTAGACCTCTAAAACATGTCTTAGATAATTTCTGTGGCTAGTAATTCCATATCAGTTTAAAATTTTTTTTCTCATTTTAACCTACATAACGCAAAGCACATACTATATAGCTTCACAAAAAAAAAAAAAAATAAAAAGTGGACATAGGAGTGACGCTTAATGATAACCTGGATTAAGAAAATGAGCTTGATCCAGTTCAAAATGTAAAAAAAACAAGGCTCTAAAATCAGGTCTGGATTTAAAGCTTTGACACTCCTAGGCCCAAGCGTTGTTGCCGCTCTATTTTTGCAAGATTTTTTGGGGAAATCCCAAAAATTCGGGGAATTCCTGTGCTGTTTTAAGATCACTATTCCGTGAATAGGTAGCAAGGCACTGGAGTGAACCTGGCGCTTTGACGATGGATCACATCAGTCCAGTTTTATTTAAGAAATTAAATTAAAAAAAAAAAGTTTTTTAACAGAAAGTAAGGAGCGACATTAAAACTTAAAACGAACAGAAATTATTCCGCATATGAAAGGGGCTGTCCCCACCTCAACGCCTCGGTCTTTACACTAAAGTTTTTTATTCTTTTAAAAAATAGAGTTTTGAGAGAGTCAAACTTTAGTGTAAAAAGCGAGGCGTTGAGAGGTATTGACTAGGGGGCGGACCCTCTCATATGCATAATAATTTCTTTTCGTTTTAAGTTTTAATGTTGCTCCTTACTTTCAGTTGAAAAAAACTTTTTTTTTATTTAATTCTCCACTAGAAAGTCGTTCAATTGAGGTAAGTCAACGTAGATGTTGAGAAACTGCTTGTAGGTGTAGCCACGACATCTGAACATGAAAAAGAGTAGTGCATGCAAGCCACATGTCTTAGTCGTTAAATCCTGTACTCTTCGTTGATTTTGAATAATGGTTTTCCCTCTGATTTCAATAAAGTTGCTGATGTATGGAGCGTAGAATTTATACGATAGGTCAAGAGGATCAAAAAATTCAATGTTCTTCGCTGTTTGAAAGATGCATAGCAAATGGCCGGTCTTCAAACTCGATGGACTGCTATTAACAATGATTAGGATATTGTTAAAACTTGGAATTTTTTCAATGAAGTCCGAGGGTATGCAATAGGACTTGTACTGGGACATGTATGGATCCATACTAAATACATTGATTATTTGCTTTGTGTTCATGGGGCATGGTCTAGTAGAACACTGCCGTCGGGTGTGGTTTCCCAATAGGTGTCAAATTGACTTATTAAGATGAACTTAAGGCCTTGGGCCAGATAATCTGTCTTTTTACAATCTTCTTATATATTCCCAGGTCGCACTACGGTTTTATCTTGTGGACCCGGCAGATACAATTCAATAACCATAATATTTTTTGAAACAATTAATCTGATTTGACCCTTCTCTAACAGCGTGGAATAAGGAGCTCGAGACTGTAGAGTCAGCTCGTACCGGGTTTTAGAGGATTTTTGCCTACCGACAGAGTATAAAGCGGAAAATCATTCACTTTGCACACATGGCTAGATAGACCTACCCAATCAAAGTCATGGGGGATTCAGTCCAGGATCCAACGGCACTGCCACTCGTCACAAAGGCCAATGCCGATTTTGATGGGATTTCTCCATTGATAAATGATGAATAGCTATAGTTACGAGAACCGATGGCAATGTGACATTGATTGGTGATTGTATGGGGGACAAGAATTTTATTGTTGCTACCATTGGCTCTTAGCTTCTCCACTACCAGTGCAACAGAGCTCATAACTTGTTGTTTTCGAACGTGGAGAATTGCTGATGTGATAATAACATTTGCATCGGGTGCTGCAGAAAGTGTATTTCTCAAAATGAAATTCGATGGGGCCATCTGCAACTTTATGTCGATCTTGACATTGGGGGGTAGCCATTGGGATATATTGAATATCTCATGATTTAATTTTCCAACTAGATGATACTCCTGGGTCACTGCTGTAGTCAACTCACCGTCAGTATCAATACCTGTTCGATATTCATAGCCCAATGATTGTCCTCTCATCTCCTTGTATGCCTTTGGCGTGATCATCATAAATTGTATGTGGCTTGCATAGTTGGATATATTATTGCTAGTGCTCCCCAATGTTCTATTAATAAATACATTAATTTGTTTGAATAGGTTGTGTTGAATACAGTTTTCATAGGAGAGACCATTGCCGGTAGTTTGAGTTGTATTATCCGAATTTTTCTTAACCACAACATTTAAATCAATAAATGTTGATGACAAATCAATGAAATAGTCTTCATTGGAAAATATTTGAAAGTGTATATTTTCCGAGAGGGGTTGTTGGGGGTGAAATTGTTAATAGTAGCCATACTTGACACTGACATCAACATTTTCAGCATTGAACAGATTCAATGAGGAACTGATTGATGGATGTGATTCCTTGTGGGGGAGATAAGTCATCTTAAGAGAAGAAATCCTTCTTTGATCTAACAATCTTTTTCTTTTTCTTATTCTGCTGCTGCTTATTGGCCTTCGTTGTTTTATTTCTCAAAGTCCTTGTTGATGTCCTTTGCTTCCTGCCTGGGTGGAGACTGATGAGTGAATGACGCGAACGCATCCTTTTCAATCCCTCCCCATTTTGTCGAGATTTTAATTGTTCACCAACGGCTCTTGCTGAAGATCTAATATTTTCCTTAACACTCTCCTTGAAATTCTTGCCCGACCCTCAGTCCTGTAGTGTGGAGGCAGCAAAATTTGATGCAGCAGGTACAAGATATTTTCTGGCAAGGGGTAGTGCTGAACGAAATAGCCTAGCAAAACAGCTACCAAGACCATAGCCAGACATTGTAATACACCCCTTGTAGTAGTGTAATCCATTGCCTATTTGACGTGGACTCCAAGCATCAAGATAACTGTCAATATCAGGAAAGACAAATGGAGTTCTTCTATTGTTAATTTCTTAGGTTATTGTACCATTTTCGTTGAAAATAGATCGAAAAGTACATGTAATCAATGTTAAGCCTTTTGAAATTGCTAGAAAATTACCCAATTCAGTTCCTAGGGTTAACTGAAAGAGTTCCAAATAGGAAGTGTTTACGGGACTATAATGAAGATGCTTTATATTGTAGTGGTGAACATGTTCTTGATTGGTTTTTCGTTCAAGAACTCGTAGGAGGGGAACATTTGAATTACCAACCCGAGATGTTTCCACAAATGAAGCGTAGAGAAATATACAAGTGTCCGTGGAGAAGGCAGGTGGGAAGTCAGCAAAAATGAAATTAGTGCTTCCAGCACTTCTACCATTGATTATATTGAGCTTAAAGCCAAGAACGTCCTTCAGGTTATCATTGAGAATAACCTTTTCATTGGCAATGGGTGAACCAATGTAGATCTTGCCCTCCTCCTTTGAATAGTTGAAATGAAAAGCTCCTTTTTTACGAGCAGAAATTCTTTTATTGATAGTACGACATAAATCATTCATGCAGGTGAGCTCCTCGTAGGATAATTCAACATATGGATAATCCATCCAATTGATTTTTTGAATTTGTTCTTGATCACCTGGTGGTGGCTGCCAATCATAGAGTCTAATTTTTATTTCATATTTACGATCCTTTCTCAGGATGTCATAAGTATTTTTGAGAATACAGTCGACAAGATCCACTTTATATGCACCGTCAAATTTTACGTCGGGTGAGAGTTTTGTCCAAAAATCACTTGTAGTATTCAAGTCATTGTAGAGAGGATCGGAAACTTTGGACATTAAATTTACATAGAAATCACGGGTCATTGTCAATATCTTCACCACCGATCCAAGAATCAAAATCAGGGTAGGATCATAGCCAGTAAACAAATACTGTTATTTAACTCCGTTAGAGCAGCTCTTTTATATCTTTTCAATAGGGTATATTTTAATAGCATTTTGAACTTTTTGCAATTCATAGTCATAAAAGCCACCGAGAATCTCTTCATCTTTGGTATCACGCAGGCGATAAGTTATGGGTTTAGTGTCTAGGATTTTTGCCACTTTAAAAAGTTCAGTGGACCACAAGTAATTCCCCTTTTCAAAAACATTAGTGGTTCTATTAATTCGAACAGTATCACCAACATTGAATTTATTTTTCTTCTTTTTGGCCTTTGATTTATTGGAATATTGTTTAAGAAAGGTGTCAATTGTATTATGATCCGAATGATGAACTTCCGTTGGTGTAGAGTTGGACAATGATCGATGAGGTCGTTGATTATAAATCAACATGATTTTATCTAGATCATGAATATAAGCCGGCGTATTTTTCAATGTACAATATCTTGAAATTAAAAGTCGAATAGTTCTTATCAATCGTTCGGCCAATGCATCCTTTATAGACATGTGACTATGATAGAGCAGTGTACTATATTTTTCTAGTACTTTTGCAACATGAGGATTAACAAATTCTCTACCACGGTCTGTTTGAATTTTTTTATACGAATACTGTTCGAGAACACTTTCTATGGCACGATCTACTTCAACACCTCTCTTTGATCGCAATGGAATTGCATATGCATAACGACTAAAAACACTGATTGCAAGTAGAATGTACTTGTACGGTGTATTGTGACGTCGTTGAACCTCATCTAGAGTCAGGAGATCTGCTTGCATTATATGCAATGGGTAAAAGGCTTTAGTTTTTCGATATTGATTGGCACAAAGTCTATGATTTCTATGCGGAGTGTAACTTGGTTCATTTTGTAGATAGTCTTGTACACTTTTAGTGCGAACACCCGTGACTTTGGAAAGAGTTGTGGGGGACCTTAAACTCCCCCGCCTCACCAATATTTTCATACAAACCTTTCTGAACTTCAGTCATTTTGAACGTAAACACGATGTGTAATGTCCACTACCCTTTTGTATACTGTCTTTTGCTGCGGGTGTTGACGTTGACTTGATACGTCTTCACTTTTGTCTAGGTATCAGTGGTGTGCTAGTATTTTCCGAAGTTGATTTAAAATCTTCTTCTTTTTCAAGCTTATCTTTTAATTTTGGTGATGACGATGCACGTTCATTTAATTTTTTTACAATGAGTCTATTGCCAATAAGACTTATGGGGAAGTTTAATGTATTTAGAAATTTGTATAGATGAGTGTCAAATGATAATAGTCATTTAAGATTTGTAACCATGTCATACATTAAATCAAGTAGATTATAGCTCTTGCCCTGAATTATAATCCTTTCCCCATTGCTCTCAACTTGAATTTCATCACTTTCCAAGAGATAGGTTAAGAGTCGTTTTATTTGTTCAACCAAAGAGTGGGGGAAAAGATTTAACATATTCAAAACAATAGTAACAAATACAACCTGCGTTTAATGTATTCAAACAGCAGCAGGAGACTCGTGAGGAGATGATTCTTTTTTTGGATCAGCAGCAGTGGGCTTTGATCGATAGTGTTTACCCTCTCCATGAGTTGTATCATGAAGTAAAGGCAGTTTTTTATCAACCTTTATAGGTTTAGTGTTGTAGGCTTGACTCGGCGTTTCCTCAAAGTTCCTCCCGGAGGGGAGAGCGAGTCGTATCGAAGTATAGCTATATGGCTTTTCCTTCTAGAGGTAATTATTTAAAATTCCTGCAATTATTGGTAGTAAAAGTGTGAAAAAGCTACCGCCTGCCTGAAGAAGTCGTTTCCTTTTAAAATTATTTCCTTTCTTTTTAGAGGCCAATGCACGTACAATGGAACAATGTTGCTTTGCTTGTTGTTTAACAACTTATGGTAGCTGAACACTACCCTTAGTCAAATTTACACAAAGTTCATATATTAGATTAATGAAATCATTGTCGATACCGTGTTTGAGTATTGCTTTTCTAAGCTAAGGTTTTGAAGTGCTTAGAAATGAAAACAAATATCTATTTTCATGTAGTTTCTTCAGTGTCATGATAGCGACTAATAGGTCTTTTTAGAGTTCACAGGGAGATATACTGTAATTTCATTGTCGAAAATATCTGTGACTACACGCAAATCCTCGGGTGTATTTTGATTAAGATCCAGCAGGATATAACCGTGGGGTTTATTAGTTGCCTGATTGTTTGACTAGAGTAGAAATTTTGGGGCAACTTGATAGAGTTGTTTATTGAGGTAAATTAGCTATCTAGAATCACGAACAACTCTGTAGATTATATAGTAGGTACAGTTCAATGCAAGAGTTCACATACATTTGCTCTGATGAAAAAGATTGTGTAGAACCAGAGTAACGGAAATCTGTTCATGATGAGAGCGAACAGTGAACAAGTGCAGCATTTGCTGGGACCATTGTTGAATAGATTCAGCCAGATCTTCAATGATCAGCCAAGAGTTTGGTTCAATAATATTGAAAACATCAAGTCCCTGCATGAACTGTATCTACACCAATCCCATGGTGGTGGCAGAAATTGCTTTAAATTTATTGTATGACTCCTGACAAATAATATAGCAATATTAGATTTTTTTCGGCTTTTCCGCAAACATTTTATGACAATTTTTAATTATTTTAGTTAAGAGTGTTGTTTTGCCCGACATTGAGGGCCCACACAGAAACGATCTGAACGGTGTTTTAAATTGATACATGTTCCTTTCAACAGTTCACCTGGACTACTAACTGTAGACCCTAATTGTCTAATGACTAAATAATTTTTCCCTACTACTACTACTACTCTGTTCTTCAAGAAGAAGACAAAGACAAAGACGAATAAAGAATCATATTTTTTCTTTTACTAAATGCACATAAAAAAGTAACAATACATTGAAAAAAATACACTTTTTTAAATTTATTCATAATAAAAAATACAAAATTTACATGGGTACGCACAGAGAAAAATCACTTTTTTTTGTTTATTTTTAGAGAAAAAAACATTAAATTAGAGAGAGCATTTTAAAAAATACACTTTTTTAAATTTATTTATAATAAAAAAAATACAGCATTTACATAGGTACAGAGAGAAAAAACACTTTTGTTTTGTTTACAGAAAAAAAAAACATTAAATTAGAGAGAGATGGCACTTGAAAAAAAAATCTGCTCTAAGTCCAAAAAAAAGATAACTTTGGTGACGGTTCGCCCCCCCCCCGCGCTGGCGGCGGCCGCCCCCCCCCCCGGGCCACGAGGCCCCCCCCCCCAAAAGGCCGCGAGGCCACCCCCCCCCCCCCAAAAAAAAGGGTTTTTAGGAAATAATTTACAGGACTTTATTTAAACCGAGACTTTCCCTGTGGGCAATACATTCGATCCGGTCTGAAGTTAAATAGTGTCCAAGGGGGAGGGTGGTCACACCATCTTGACAAACATAGATCTTGTCCGAAATGGTACTCATTACAATTTTCTCAACATTTACGGTATAATTGTTGGTATTCAATACATTAATTGCCAACAATTTGGCTCGTGGAATTGTATTTTGAGAATTACAAGTCGTATAACCGCCAATGTATCACATATTTTACACATAGTACATGAGCCCTCTTTCGCGATGTTTCTTGTTTTCCTCGTCTTGTGTTTGTAAAAAGTACACCTTCGGACCTACAAACATACCACGGGAAATCAAGTCGCTACCCGTTTCAGATTTAAACAGTAAAAGCTCATTAGGTGCCCGACGTTTCAGTAGCTCAGGGTAAATACCACTACTTGAACTTGTGTAGTCTATCCGTGAACTGATAATTTCACCTAGCGCCAAATCATCAATTAGACTTGGTGTTTTTACTTTGAACAGTAGAGAATCCGTGTCACCGTAGCAAACCTTTACTTGCCCCTTTGCCGGCCACTGTACCCTAACCAAATTATAGAAGAATTCCAACATGAGCTTTTTTGAGATCTCCAGGATAGCACTACCTGCTGCAATTTTTTTTATTCAAGACAATGCGTCTTTTTTTCCTATTCAATAGTACCATGTCCGGGCCAATGATTGTAAAGGAAGTGTAATTTGGATCGGCAATAATTCGAGCACATTGTTCTGGATCGGTCACAACGTCACAACGATTCCTATTGTGAACACTCTCACACATTTTGCCGAAAGCCGAATTCAAAATGAGTTTATAAATGTCTTTTTCAGCTTTCGTCTGCGCTTCGGAACGTTTGCAGACAAAAGTGTCAACAAACGTTTTTAAATGAGGTTTTCGACTAAACTTGAGTGATCGGTGGACCTTTGTGAAGTTTAAACCATTGTTGAACATCAATTTTAAAGCTAATTGATCAATAACTATGTTTTTTTTCGTAATAGTGTCATAAAAAAGTTTTTGTTTTGATGGCGCCCAATAAAATCGGTCCACCTCGAATAAAAACCGATTGTGAGTATTCAAATAGTTCTTTACATGTGCTCTAGTGAAAAGTGGACCACTACAATCTTTTAGTGATCGTGAAGCTCGACTGGTATCTCTCCATCAATTTCAAAAAACCATCCAACCGGTTTAGTCTCCTCAACACTGTCACTGTCGGGGAAATGGGATCTTGAGGATCATTGAGCCATTTATAGTCGCTGCACGGTAGTGCATAATGGGACATGGCCGAGGGGTAGAGAGAATTCATATCGAGGTAAACTGCATTTGATCTTGTCCCCTTCTTCTCCCCCTTTGGATCAGTTTCCAAGATACGGTCCCCGGGAAAAACAAACCCCCCCTCATTGACCTTTCTATGAACAGGTGCTGATCAATGTCAGTGATTAGCCCAATTTTTTCCCCACTGATTTTCAGGATGAGGTCCAGCACGAGATGAGGCGAAGAAAAATAATAACCCAAATCCAGATTAAATCCCTCATAGATTTTGTCTGTATTTTTACACATAATGTCTAACAAAGTTAACACGTCACTCGACAAATACAGCTTGCGGTAGTCAAATCCATATTTACACCCCCCCCTCTGCCCCAACTTTTTTAGCACAACTGTATTCCTCGGGGGTGCAACTACGATCTTGAAGACTGTCGTAAAGCGATTCAATTGGAGGAATAGCCTCCTCGGTGAATCTTGACAAGGAACAATAATGGTTATAAGGATATATGCCCTTGACCGTTAACAAATCATATAAATAATTTGGAAATTGTTGTTTGAGAAGGGGGAAAGCATTGCAGCCGTCATGGTTTTTCTGCACTTGAATTAATTCGCTTAATGATTTGGGGAAAAAACTCTAGGAATCTAAAAAGCGACTTTTCTTCATGTACTCAACGTCGGCTTCAACAAATTTCCAAATAAATTCCGAAACAAGCAACTTTTCTGATGATTTAGTTTCGATTTTGTACGTAAAGCTATCTATCACCCATGCATCATCATCTACTGTTCCATTTCTTTGAAGATGTGCCAATGCAGGTAGCACATACTTCAGATCGTAGTTAGAGTTATGTATAAAAACCGGTAGAAAAAGTTGTTTTTTAATTTTTAAATTACACGAATTGTGAGCACACCTACGAAATTTACTTTGTCCCATTGAAATATGGTCAATAAGGTGATTAGGGTCCTGGACCGCGTCTTTCGGGGCAAGGGCCCCATTAAACACCCAGCAAATTGTTCCTTTTTCCAACGCCAGTTGCTCCTTATCCGACAATGTCATTGGATAATTGGTATGACGTAATCGTGAAATTGCCTTGTTTGCCGTTTTTATTAAAGAAACCAATAGCTTTTCCATACTGACCTCCTCGTCCATAGTTAAAAAAAAATCTTCCAATAGCATTTGATTGTTGGCGTCGCGACGGGCGTGTGCGTAGGAAAACGCAAGTAGTTTTTGTTCCTTGACTATATTTGGCCTTGATGGGTCCGATACCTCAACCAGTCTTGTTTCACAATCCAAAGACACTTTATCAGATTGCAGAAGAGAATTTTGAAAATTTTTAAATTGTAAAGTGTCTTTGCCTTCTGCCGGCATTTCAATTCTTTGATTTCCGTGAATTTTGCAATGCCCCATGTGGTCTGAGAATGTTCGCTCAGATTTAAACGGGGAAAGGCACATGGGGCAATAGAAACATTCCCCAAATTTTCTGCCTTGAGATAGGAGTCGACTTATTGCAGTGGCGGGAAAAAAATGACCATAGGAATTTACATCTTTAGGAGGTTCGTAAATAACCCATACACAATTTTTAACATTTTACTCCATCGGTGTCCTCACTGAGTACAAAACCCCTTTTTTATTTGTTTTTTTCCCCCATCTACAAATTCTGTGTCGTACTGGAGAACAACCACCCCCACCCCAAAAATTTCAATTGCTTTCTCGAAAATGCTTATTTCTTTAAATGACACCGGATACTTTCCCTATAAAAAAACAAAAATTACTTTAGGGAAATTTTTTCCACCGTTGCGAGCAAGTCCTTCGAGATTTTTCACTCTTGACTCTCTGTTTAATGTCTTATGGGCTGCTGCTAAAAATGCGTACTTAAAGCATTGCAGTCCAGTGTCAAATCTGAAACCCTGAACCCCTCCTGTAGCCGACAAATCTGGGTGGCATTTTATTCCTTTACCCCTCCCACCCCTTAAAATAAAGTTTTTTTTAAATCTACTGAGATTCAGATCCATGCGTTCAATGTATAAAATTGTGGACCCACTCCCCCTCTCGCTAATTGTATTCAAAGTCGAAATTAGTTTATTTACCCAGTTGGAAAAGTTGTCTTCAAAATCGTTTAGACCTGGGTTAAAAGTTTGGCTGTCGGTCGAAAAATGAAAATAAAAATCATCACCAGATGTCCACTTTTGTAGATAAAATGTTTTCTTCAATGATACTTTAATTCCCCCCTGACCCGCCCATTTCTAGATCTGAATCTCAATTTTTGCTCGAATTTTGTCGATATAGCTATGGAGAACTTTCACGGGGTCAGTTAAAATAATGCCAGCGTTTTCCTCGGGAAGGCTAAAATCTACCCTGTATGTTTGCAAATGGCTTAGAGCAGATTCTAACAAATAAAAATCAGGCAATTCCGGGGACGTAGCACTATTTTCATGTCCTGACCCTGTTTGTTCAGGACTCAATTCACTAATAGTAAAGTTCTAATTAAAAATGTCCCCGGAAGAATTAGGGCCAACAATTTGAATAAGACTGTCCATTTCTTCAGCTGTAAATTGAAAATCCAGGGGGATATCAAATAACGTACCTTCACTAACATCTGGCGAGAGGGGGCAATTACCCATAATACTTTGAAGTCCTGGACCAGGGAAGGCAGAAGTTTTCACAGCTTCCCCCTGAAACTAGAAAATGAATGGATTAAGTTTATTTTTTTTTAACGAAAGTTTTATCACAATTATAACAAACTTTTCTTTTTTTTAACTAAAGCTCCAACCGCCACCAACCCCCCCCCCCCCCACCAACCCCCGGGGAGGACCCTTGGGAACCGGGAGCTTCCTTCGAGGTAGGGGGATCGATACCCTTTCGAGTTGGGGGTATCAGACTTCACAACGCTGCTCAAATAGAACAGGCTCAAATTATTTTCTCAAATGCATCTTTTTCAAACGAAAATAATTGCTTGAAAATGAGTTCATGCAAAATAATGTTTTCTTCGCATGTGAAAGACATAATCGGAGATTATTAAAAAGACCCTTCTTATCGCAAATACACATCCTGTTATTTAAAATCCACTATGCAAGACGCCCACTTAGAATTCACAGCGTACTAAAAAGCTATGGGAGATCTAATAAGGAGTAGATGCACGCAAATGGTTTAGTGCCAAAATACTCGTTTAAAAGTGCTTGCAAACTGTTAAATAGCAAATTGTTTTTGTTTTTTTTTTCAATTAGTTAGTTTTTGCTTAAAATGAATATTGGTATTATTTCATTAGAATGCATCTTGGGTAGAAATTACGATGTAAGGTTTTTTTTTGTTTTAGAAATTCATTTTAATCTTTCCATTATATATCACTAATTTTGTTAATTAAAGAAAATGAAATAGATTTTAGAAACAAATTTTAAGTTTTAATCATCAAAAGCTATGCGCCTGAGAAATTTACCATATTTTTGTAAATATTGATAGGAAAAAAAATATGTATATGCTTACAAATTCTGACTGGGCTTCTATGTCTGAACTCCTTAGCAAAACATGAATGGGTTCAAGCTCACAATCTTCAGTAGCCTGAGGTGAGGCATTATATAAAGCCGCCTATTCCCTTTTCAACTTCCTTCCATCTTGCGTGCAGCTGACACTGGGGTCAGAGGACCCTGCCATTAAAAGATTTGCGGCCATTGGCTGGTCCAGGTCATGTGTAGTTCTTCCAGCGAATTTGATAATTGAAGGTCTTGCAGCTTACATTAATATACCTTCGCTATATCTTGCTTTCTTTTAAGAAGGGGGGTTATTGCACGTAGCCATTTCCTTGAAAAAAAAGGCAAAAATTTAGCATGAAAAAAAAATGCATTTTGGGTTTGGAAAATAATTCAGTTTATGTTAGGCATCTAAAGTAGTGTAAAACATTTTTTTTTTCAATTAAATAAATATTTATATTTTCCTTTATTATCAAAATAAAATACTCATTGTTACAAATTTAGATTTTTTAGAATGATTTTCAGCTCTTAAACTAAGGTAAGCAGCATATATTCTAAATTTTTTTGGTTCTTCTTCTAAAGACTAAAAGCATCATTATGCAAGCCCTACTCCCTATCTATGTGCCCCATCCGTTCTGTCTGAGTATCTTTTAAAAGAAAACTTAAACCGACCATTTTGTGAATTAAAAACAAAAAATGCCAATTAGAATTTTTATCCACGCACTTATCGAAGACGAAAGAAGTCGTAATAGATTCTAAATTGTTTTGGCTCTTCTTCTTCTAAAGACTAAAAGCATCATTAGGCTACTATGATCTAAAAATATCACTGAAATACATTTTCCAGCAGTACATGGTAGCGAACTATAAGTAAGGAACAAACAGAAACTATAAAAGGGAAGCTTTTGTAACAATTAAAACATTAAAGGAATTAAAATTTTATTCTAACCCCAAATTACCGATCGAGAGCTAAGCACTTTTTCAAAAAAATCCCTAAAAAGTTTAACTTATCTTTATAAAAATCACACCTTAAATGCAGTCTGTCCTTTAATTATTTTAAAAAAAAACCCCTAAAAAAAAAAAGCCACTTATCTTGATAAAAAGGAAGCTTTTTTAACAATTAAAACATTAAAAGAATCAACATTTTAATCTAATCCCAAATTACCGATCGAAAGCTAAGCACTTTTTTCAAAAACATCTCTAAAAAGGCCCACTGATCTTGATAAAATCGCACCGTAAATTTCAGCCTATAAGAGAACTATTTAGAGATTTCAGCTCCTAAACAATAGGCTTCTAAGTGCATAAGTCCCCTTAGTTCTAGTGTCTGTCTTAAGTAGTCAAAAAGATTAAGCCATTAGCAAAGTGGTTGTTTCTACCATTCTATTTTAATTTTTCATATACAATGAACCAAAATCAAAGTGAACATGTTTCTCTTTTTTTTTGAATATTTACTAAAATTGAAATACAGGGGATCATTTAATATTTAATGATGAAGGAGGCTTTTTTAAAAAGAGGTAACCACACCGTGTAAGGAAAGAATTTCTTCCTTAACTTAATGACAAGACAATTTCTTTTTAATATAATAATGAGAAAATTTTTACTCGCCAGAAATTGATTAGAATTGTCAATTTTATAAGTAAATGTTTACAAAAATGTCAGTACTGTTAAGTTTAATAAACTATTCAAAACTGTTGAACAATCTATTTTGTAACCTGAATATATACAAAAAATAATTGCTTAACAATGAAACAAGATATGCTGGTTTTGGTTTATCACTAAAAAAAGACATTGAAATTTGAAATTGCGTAAATCCCCTGGCAAAGAAAGAGTGTAATGGTCCTACAGAATAGAATTAACTACCAGAGAAACTTGTTTGTACGGGGGCGTACGCAAATTCAAAAGACCTATTCTACTAATGTACTGCCATTAGTCAACTGAAGCTGATAACACGCATCCATCCTGTTGTCCTATCAAACATAGCAATATATAGTTTAATTAATAAAGGCTGTGAATCTAAAAAAGTTATCGAAAACAAGAGCGGTAAAAAAAAAAAAAAAAAATTTTTTACACATTGCTTACAATCTTAGCTTACCAACAATTTAGCTTAACAACTTTACAATTTTAGCTTAACAGCATTTTAGCTTACCAACTTTACAATTTTAGCTTACCAATACCAACTACACCAATTACAAACACTGCTTACCAACACCAATAGCCAGATCTATGTATAATAATTAATATTATTAGAAGTAGGAAATTTACTCATGATTCTTTTGGTTATGATTGTTACTCCTATGACATCATTCAAACCTCAATAACTCTCACATGTAACTCAGTCTATGTAACTCAGAAAAAAGAAAAGAAAAAAAAATCAAAATTCTTTTGTTTACATAGTGCTTAAGATCTTAGAGAGACTAACACCAATAACCAGATCTATGCATAATTATATTAGCATTTTTATTAGTAATAGCAAATTTACTCTTGATCCTTGTTGACTGTAATTGTTACTGCTTGCCCGTTAAGCGCCCCATTTTTTTGGGGGGTGGGGGGTGGGGAGGGGCTTTGCCTATTAATATTTTTGTACATAAAATTCCTCTTAGTCAAAGGACTTTCTTCGTTAAATTTCAAACAGATCGGAGATAAATAGTTTTTTGGCCATATTCTAGTCCTCCCGCTACAAAATATTTGATCTTTCAATCTCAGAAAAAAGTCATTGAATATTACGAGGCAATTACAGACCTAAGCACACACAAGCCTCCTATACTAAAGCCATTTGCAAAATTTACGTCTCTTGGCCTTGGGGCTCTGCGAGATGTCACCCCCAGCTGTATATTTGTTCTAACTTTTTATTATTTAAAGCAAAAGAGCTACCTACAAATTTTGCTTATGTCTTGGGGGCTTTCTGGAGAAGCCGTAAACGAAAAGGGCAGGAAACAAGAAGGGGGAGGGGAGGACATGCCCTTTAACCGATTTTGGCTGGTAAGAACGGTAGTAGGACTTTCGATAAAATGAGTCCGCTCCCAAGTTTCTAGGACCATCCCTTTCAAACGAAGGGCTGAAAAAAAAAACAACAATAAAAAAAACACGCAGCAATCATACATTAGCTTTTTGCTAAAAAAAGAACCAAACCAAAAACACAAATAATATATTGGCTTTTTGCTACAAGCAACGCTTAGTGTCACCTCTGACTAAGCTTGTTTTCTCAAAATAGACTGCGTTTCAGCAAGAATAGAATCCTAGATAAGCAAAATTGTCAAATGCTTAGTTTTTTTTTCAAAACAAGAAATACTTAAAGAAACCGCAAAGTGAACCGGAATATGCTGTTATAGCAGTCACATCCAACAAGAATCAGGAGTAAATTTGCTACAGCTAATAACAATAATAATTACACATAGATTTAGTTACTGGTGTGGGCTTTCTAAGATTTAAGCATAAAGGGGCGTACTTTTATGAAAAGAAATAAGTAGTATGCTAGATAGAGTAAAACTCGTATATAAAAAAGTGTAAAAAAAAATCCCGTAAACTTTGTGGGTTTTATTAGCATTTCTTGTTTTAAAGAACTAAGCATTTGGCATTTTTCCGCATTAATGATTGTTCATAGATGCTATCTATTTATAATGCAAAAAACTAAAACAGAGGTGGCAATAAGCATTGCCAATAGTAAAAAACCATATGCCTTGAACGTTTATTTCGGTTATTTTTTCATCAGTCCTTCGTATGGAAGGGATGGTCATACTATTTAGCAATTAGCCCTTAATAAGCATTTAGCAATTATCTAAATTCTAATTTAGTTCCTGGGTCTGCAAAAGGCTCGAAATGTTTGGCGATTATTCTCTCAGATTAAAAAATCTGATATTCTGTAGCGAGAAGACTGGAACTGGACCGAAAAGCTGTCTATCCCAGATCTGTTTGAAATTTACAGAAGAAAGTCTTTGGGCTGATAGGAACCTAATGTAAGAAAAAAACATTGAGGGGAACATTCTCCCCCCCCCCCAAAAAAAGAAGATAATTCCGAGTGGCTCGAAACTTACATCTTTACGTCCATGGCTAAGAAAATCAAGAACTGACTAGGATGGGTTTTAAACCCGCTTGAACACTGTGCGTAGACCTGGAACTAAGTTATCAGTCCCAGACCACCACTGTAGAGGTATAAAGTGCCCTCCCCCAAAAAATTGAGCACTAAAAGGACGAAAATTTTTTTCGATGGACTCGAAATCTATATCTTCGAGTCCTTGGATGAGAAAACCATGAACTGGCTCTGTGTCCATGAGATGGACACAGAGTTGCAAAAAGCCTCCGTTCAACTGGACTTCTCAAATCTGGTTTTAAGCCCGCTTAAACAATATGTATAGACATGAGACTAAATTATCAGTCCCTGACCTTCAATGTTTAAATAATAGCTTCTCTTGAGATCATAGCAAAGTCAACGATTCGTATAATAAGAAAATTGCAGAAAAATACGACGTTAAAAGACACTATCGTAGCCTATTGGAGTTTTGACTAACAAATTCATAAGTTTCGAAATTGACTCATTAGGAGTTTCAGAAACTCACCTCTGAGCAAGGGCGGCCCGAGGGGGGGGGGGAGGGGCAAGCCCCTTTCCCCCCCCCCCCCCAACTTTTTCGGCATTTTGCAAAATAAGCTGAAATTTAGCGACATTCTTGATAATTTGCAGAAAATTCGGCATAAATCAGGTAGCGATTCAGTAAAATTTATGAAGATCGCCCCCCCCCCCAACTAAATGAGCCTCAGGATGTCCCTGCCTCTGAGTGTTAAAAAACAAGAAATTAGAAGATATTTAATTCAAAGATATTTAATTCAGGTAGGAAGGATGGGGTGCGCAGGCAGGAACTGGGGCTTATCAAACAGTTCGTAGTAACGAACTGTAAGTAAGGAGCGACCCGGCTCAATGGTAACCGAAACTGTAGAAAACGGAATTTTGATACCAATAGATAAATGAAACTCAGAGAGGAAAGAAAGTAACAAAATGAAAAATAAAATCAAAAACGGTGAACAACCGAGGATTTTGTCAGCCAGTGGCGAACCATGAAGAAGAAAAGATATAAGCAAATATTTCGACAAGGACCTCCGCCAAGTCGTCCTCAGGGCTTAATGAAATATCTCCAGTATCTCTATTTATTGCTAAATTTTGGCTCATATATTTTTTTTATCTCAATTACCTCTTTAAAAGTTTGTGGTACGCCATTTAAAGTTGATATTAAGGTTGCCTCGTTAAAAAGAACTAGATGAGTTGGATTTACAAAAATATGTAAAGCCAGTACTGAATCAAAGTTTTCATTTTTATTTTTTAATCCCAGGGACTTGTGTATTGAAATTTTGTGTTCACTAAAACATTCATATACTTTTTGATGGGTCCTACCAATGTAAAACTTCTCACATGAATATGGAATTATGAAGACACCATTACCAGTACAGGGTCAGTTTTATCCTATAGATACATCAAAAGAATCATATTTTAATGCTGATTTCAAATATATAAGTTTCATCAAGTTTAGTCCTACCTATCAAAAGTTACGCGCCTGAGACAATTTGGCTGATTTTTGAAAAAGGGGGAAAGACCCTCTAAAAGTTTATAGAACCTTAATGAAAATCACACCATCATATTCAGCGTATCAGAGAACCCTACTGCGGAGGTTTCAAGTTCCTACCTGCAAAAATGTGGAATTTTGTATTTTTTTTTGCCAGAAGAAAGATCACGGATGTATGTTTATTTGTTTGTTTTTTTCCAGGGGTGATCGTATCGACCCAATGGTCCTAGAATATCGTGGGAGGGCTCATTTGAACGCAAATTAAAAGTTCTATTGCCCTTTTTAAGTGACCGAAAAAATGGAGGGCAACTAGGCCCCCTCCCACGCTCATTTTTTTCCCAAAGTCACCCGATCATAATTTTGAGATGGTCATTTTGTTCAGCATGGTCGAAAATATGATAACTATGTCTTTTAGGATGACTCAATTCCCCAAATTCCCCTGGGGAAGGGCTGAAAATTATGAACATTACCCAATGTTACCAGACCGGACTGGTTTTTGGGAAGTATACAGACCTTTTCAGAGGGGATTTTTTCTGGTCGTGGGGGGGGCGGGGGTCGGGGTTTATGTGAGAGGATCTTACCATGAATTGCTATGAAGGGAGTGCCGGATTTCCCAGCATTATTTAAATAAAGATCAGAAATTATATATATAAAAAAAAATTTTTTAACTGAAAGTAAGGAGCAATATCAAAACTTAAAACGACAGAAAACATTACGTATATGATTGGGTTCATCCCCTAGTCAATGCCTCGCTCTTTAAGCCAAAGATTATTTAGTACTTTCATAAGAGCTATTTATTCTAATTAGCGGCATTTGTGACTAAGAAGTCATTTTTAAAGAATTGGAACAAAATTCGAACTTTAGCTTAAAGAGTAAGGTATTGACTAGGGGGAGAACCCTTTAATATATGTAAGTAGAATGGCCCCTATTGACACGAGCGGGAGTCCATATATGGGCATAGCCTCCCACGCGAACCACGTGGTTTATGGTTTTCTGACTGAGAATGAAAAAATAGGAATTTTCTCACTTGGAAAAACAGGAACTTTGTCACATTTATGTCACATTTATGTCTGTTTTCATGGATGGTTATGTGTGTTGATCGATTTATTTGATGTTTTTATGGATTTTGTCAGTGAGAATTTGAAAAACAGAAACTTTGTCCCGTTCATGGATTATTGAGTCTAATGGGGGCAGGTCAATGACACTTCCTTCTTGTTGTTGCTCGAGGCGAATGTTATGATCCAGAAACAGCATTTGTTGTTGTTGTTGTTTTGGGCGAATGTTATGAGTTTCCCGGAAACAGTTAGATCACGTGTTTCCTTCTCAGCCAATCAGAGGGCTTTGTTTACATAGTAGCGACGGAGGGAATATAAGGAAAGGGTTTTTTGCTATAGTTTTATTAGTCTGTGAATAGAATTCAAAGGAGTGAGAAGAACAGTTTTGACTTTACTCATTTGGATATATATTTGTGTTGATGTCGATGAGTGGAATGTTTACCCTATTATAAGTTGATAGTGGAGTTGAAGATAATAGTACAAGAGCAGCAAACATTGCGGTGAGAATCACGAAAGGGTCACGGCTTTGTCTGGAATGGGATGTAGTATATGCAAGATATGCGATATCCTTGAGCAAATTTAAAATGGAAGATCAATTATGTTTTGACGCAAAAGTTGATATAGCACGTGTGAATAGACTTCAGTGTGCTTTAAGTGCATTAGTGAAACAAATCGAAGACAATAAACTGTATCGCTACTTGTACATGCATAGTATTATTGGTGTTGTTTTAATTGTTCAATAAAGTTGTTTCGCAATCGAAAATGTTCCCTTTCTTTTCTGGTCAGTCTAGAGTCAGCCGTCGGAGTGAAAGGTCTGAAAAATGAATAAATTTGAGAAAGAGAGAATTAGATCAAATCTAGTGTTTATGGAAAAACATTTGATTTTGGATGATGATTTTCTCAAGTTATCTCTTCAACACAGAATATTCTCTTGTCATTGACCACTTGACAATATAATGAGGATTGAGTCCCCCCCCTTGGACTATTTTATGAAACTTTTAAAGTGTGACTCAAATGCATATACCCAATTTATTGATATATTAATTGAAAAAATGCATAATCATATTGTGGATATACTTTTGAAAATATCGCCCATGGATTCAATGTAGAGGGCTCCCCCGTCATTAGAAAGAGGTAACGTTACAGAACTACTCCTCTCCCCCCCCCCCATTTCCCTCCACCTTGAATTTATGGAGCGAAGAGGATCAGTTTCGTTTTAGCTGTGAGTGAGTTGACATCGGAAACCGAAAAATGTTCTATATATGTCCATTGTGCATGTACACTCTTGGCAGTTGGACTCAATGTGAGAATTGTACAATTATTGATGACTATAGTGAAAAGTGTAAATTATGTAATCCTTGTAAATTACATAGAGGCTATGCAGTACAAATTAAAGTATGCAATTCATGTCTTGAAGGGGTGTGTGATTCTCATCCTAGAGGACACCTGTGCGCCAACTGTCACTTCGATAAATGTGATTAGTGGGAGAATACTTACCCCGCTATGATTGGAAAGAATCCCAAACGTGATTTCAGTTTATTTCTACAAGATTGGTATCGTCGTGGATTTAAATTATTCTGGGAAGAGGAATCTGGTCTACGATTCAACTGTTGGGGTAACAAGACAATTTGGTTTCTACGTCATCGTTGTGATGACACCACCTACTATGACTATAAACCAAGTGATCTTTATTTAGCAGTTACCGAATGTGATTCACCATTTGAAAACACTGTATGTGATATTGCTTCAAATAGACGGATTGAAATTCGTGAATTTCATAATATGAATGCAAATAGTATCATTGACTATACAAAGAGAAATGACAAGAGTGAAGTTACATTGTACTGTAGAAAATGTGACCCTGACTTTGCAGTCAATCAAGATCAATATACAGTGAATCCAAATGATTTACCAGCATTAGTGGTTCACGACAGTTGCCTATACATCGAAGAAGAAGAAATCTAAATTGAAGATTTAAAAACATTGTTGTATATATATATGCATTTTATTAATAAACAAATTCACAAACATTTTTTATGCACTTTACTCTTAGGGCACTGAAATCAATATTGTATAGGTCTGAGAGCATATTTTCCACTAGAAAGTCATTCAGACGTGGATTGTCAACATAAATGTGGAGAAACTGCTTGTAAGTATAGCCACGGCATCGGAACACAAAATATAGTAGTGCATGGAAGCCACAGCTTTTAATCGTTATATCCTGCACTCTCTTCCGATTTTGAATAATAGTTTTCCCACTGCTCTCAATATAGTTGCTGATTTGGGGTGTGTAGAATGTATAGGGTAGACCAAGAGGATCAAAAAATTCAATCGTCTTCATTGTTTGAAAGATGCACAGCTAATGACCCGTCAGCACAGTCGACGGACTGCTATTAACAATAATCAAGGTATTGTTGACACTTTGAATTTTTCCAAGATAGTCCGAGGGCAGACAATGAAATTTGTACTGGGACATGTAGGGGTCCATATTAAATGCATTGATTATTTGACTGGTGTTCATGGCGCCAAGTCTAGTAGAATACTGCCTTCGGGAGTGATTTCCCAATAGGTTTCATATTGATTTAGTGAGATTAGTGCAATACTCTCAGCCAATAGGTTGGTAAATGTACACTCTAAACAAACACTCCCCGTACGTACTATACTCATATCCTGTGTACCTGACAAATCCAGTACAATGATACCATGTGTTTTAGCAAACATATCTTCGGTTATACCATTTTCAAATAGTCGAGAGTCATGATCTAGGGTTTGCATGGTCAACTCATACAATGTTCTATAGGATTTATCGAAAGATAGATTGTAGAGTGGGATGCCGTTTACTTTGCACACAAGAGATGAAAGTCTAAACATTTCGAATTTATGTGGGCATTCAGTCCACGATCCTATTGCACTGGCGCTTTTTACAAATGCCAAAGCAAGTTTTGACGGAATTTCACCATTGATAAAGGATGAATCGGTGAAGGTGCGTGAGCCCATTGCAATATGACGCTGATTGGTGATTGTATGTGGAACAATTAGCTTAATATTGTTGCCATTGGCTCTCAGTTTTTCCACGGCCAAAGCAACAGAACTCATGACCTGCTGTTTGCGTACATGAAGTATTGCCGAGGTGAGGGAGAGACTCACATCAGGATTGGCAACAAGTTCTTTTCTCAAAATGAAATTGGAGGGTGCAAGCGTTAGTTTTATATCCACTTTAACATTGGGCGGCAGCCATTGGGGTATATTAAATATTTCATGATATATTTTTCCAACTAGATATAATTCACTAGTTGTAGCATTTTTAAGTACATCTGTACTATCAGTATTAGTATTATATTCATATCCATTGGAGGTGCCTCTCAATTCCTTGTATGACTTGGGTGTCATCAGCATGAATTGCATATAGCTCTTATAATTTGAGAGATCGTTTCTTGTGCTTACCAGCATGCAATTGATATAGACACTGATTTGACGAAATGAATTATTTAATATAGAATTTTCATAGGATATTCTATCGACCCGAATTAGCATTGTATTATCAGATTTCCTGACTTTCATTTGTAAATCAATAAATGTTGAAGACATGTCCATAAAGTAGTCTTCATTGGAATAAATTTGAAAGTTAATGTTATCGGGGAGGGGTTGTTGAGGATAAAATTGTTCATAGTATCCATGCTTGACACTCACATCAACATTTTCAGCATTGAATAGATTCAATGAGGCGGTGATTGAAGGTTGAGAATCCTTATGCGGTAGGTAGGACATTTTAGGAGAAGAAATCTAGTTTCGATCTAACAATTTTCTTCTTTCTGGGACTTCTGGTTACAGCACGTGTCGGCTTTTTCCTTCTTTTCTTTGACAAGAGGGGTGATGTCTTTCGTTTCCGACCTGAGTGGAGACTGATGAGGGATGTATTGTTTCTCGACCTTTTTAAGCCTTTACCATTCTGTTTTAATCTTTTTCCAAGGGTTCTCACACTGGACCTAAGATTTTCCGTAGCACTTTTTTTTAAATCCTTGCCAGAGCCCCAATTGTATAGTGTAGAGGATGCAAAATCTGTCGCAGACGGTACAAGATATTTTCTAGCCAGTGATAGTGAAGAGCGAAAGAGCTTAGCAAACCAACTGCCAAGACCATAGCCAGACATTGACGAGCAACCCTTGTAGTAGTCCATTCCATTGCCCTGTTGTCTTGGGCCAAGAGTATTAACATAGCAGTCAATATCAGGACAAGTGAATACCACTTTTTTATTAGACATCTTGCTTTTGAACGATGGGTCGAAAATGGCATGTAATCACAGCCAAACATTCTGAAATTGCTATGGGATCACCCAATTCGGTTCTTAGTGTTAACTGACATAGTTCCAAATAGGAAGTGTTTACGGGAATATACTGAAGATGCTTTATATTGTAGTGGTGAATATGTTCTTGATTGGTTTTTCGTTCAAGAACTCGTAGGACGGGAACATTTGAATTACCAACCCGAGATGTTTCCATAAATGAAGCGTAGAGAAATATACAGGTGTCCGTGGAGAAGGCGGGCGGATAGTCAGCAAAAATGAAATTAGTGTTTCCGGCACTTTTACCATTGATTATATTGAGATTAAAGCCAAGAACATCCTTTAGATTATAATTGAGAATAACCTTTTCACTGGCAATAGGTGAACTAATGTAGATCTTGCCCTCCTCCTTTGAATAGTTGAAATGAAAAGCTCCCTTTTTACGAGTGGAAATTCTTTTATTAATAGAACGACATAAATCATTCATACAGGTGAGTTCCTCGTAGGGTAATCCAATATATGGATAATCCATCCAGTTGATTTTTTGACTTTTACCGTGATCTCTTTGTTGTGTCGGCGTACAATCAGGGTATCTAATTCTTAGATCATTGTTACGATTTTTTCTTATGATATTGGAGGTATATTTGAGAACGCAGTCGACAATAGCAACTTTGTGCTTTCTGTCGACAAATTTGAATCCGGGTGATAGTTTTGTCCAAAAATCACTTGTTCTATTCAAGTCATTGTAGAGATGATCAGAAATGTTGGACAAGAAAGTCGCATAGAAATCATTGGGCATTGTCAATATCTTCAGCACTGACCCAAAAATCAAAATCAGTCTTGTATCCTATCCACTGTACAAGCACCTGTTTCTTGCCCCTACGAGTACGACTCTGTAATATCTTTTCAATTTGATAAATTTCACTAGTGTTTCTAACTTTTTGCAGTTCATATTCATAAAAACCGCCGAGAATCTCGGCGGTTCGCGAGAATCGGCGAGAATCGGTGTCCAGGATTTTGGACACTTTAAAAAGTTCAATGCTCCATAAATAATTCCCCTTTTCAAAAATATTGGTGGTTCTATTAATTCGAACAGTATCACCAACATTGAATTTCTTCTTCTTCTCTTTTTCACCATTGGAGTATTGCTTTAGAAAAGCATCAAATATATTTTCACTATAGTGAACATCCCGAGGGCTTGAGTTGGACAGAGATCGATGGCGTCGTTGATTATAAATCAACAAGATTTTATATAAATCAATAATAAAATCCGGTGTATTTTTCAATTTGCAAAATCTTTAAATTAATATAACAAACGTTATTATTAATAGTACATCCATAGCAGCATTTATAGGGCTGTGACTATGATAAAGTATTGTATTATATTTCAAAAGAACCTTTTGCACATGGGGATTAACAAATTCACTGCCACGATCCGATTGAATTTTTCTATACGAATCCTGTTCTAGAATACTTTCAATGGCCCGAGCAACTTCAACACCTCTCTTTGAACGCAGTGGAATGGCATAGGCATATCGACTAAAGAGACTGAGTGCCACTAGAATATATTTGTAGGGTGTATTGTGACGCCGTCAAACTGCGTCTAAAGATAAAAGATCCGTTTGAATTATATGCAGAGGAAAAAAGGCTGTAGTTTAACGATATTGCTTACTGCGAAGTCTATGATTCCGGTGTAGTGTGTAACTCGATTCATTCTCTAGATACTCTTTTGCATTTTTCAATGTGGCGCCGGAGACAGCTTTAGAAAGCGTTTTGGGGGAACTTAAACTTCCCGCTTCACCAATATTTTCATAGACACCTTTCAGAACTTCATCCATTTTGAGCGTAAACACGTAGTGAAATGTCCACTCCCCTTTTGCACACTGGTGAGCGAACCAATTCGTCTTCGCTTATGACTAGCAGCCACAGGTGTTGTAAAATCAATGGCACTGATAGTATCTTCAAATACTGACTCTTCTTCTTCTTTATTTAATGGTGTTCGAGGAGGACTATATTCTCTTAGTTTCTTTAGAATTTGCTTATTGCCAATAAGACTTTTGGGAAAGTTTGATACACACAGAAAGGTCAAAGGATAAAAGTCCTTTACGATTCGTCACCATATCACAAATTAAATCAACTAGATTATAACTTTTTCCCTGAATTATAATTCGTTTCCCTGTGCTATCGACTTGAACTTGATCGCCAGTTTCCAACATGAGATAAGATAATACTCTTTTACTCTGTTCTCGATAGGTGAGTGGCAATAGGTTTCCAAATTTCAATACAATTGAATTCAATTCTTTCTCCTTTGAATGCCCTGCTGCAGAATCTTTAGGAGATATCTCCTGTTTAGAGGGATCAGTAGCGGTCGCGGTGACGGTAGGTCTCTCACGATATGGTTTATGTTTGTCCACACGTCGCAATGCATCTTGAATTAAAAGCAGTTTTCTGTCATCGGCAATATTCTCATCGTTAATGAATTTGCTTAGATTGTCTTCAAAATGTTCGACGGGCGAGAGGACAAGTTCAAATGGTGTCAATTTATATGGTTTAGCCATTTTCACTAGAGAAAACTGTTTACAAGTCCTGCAATTATTGGCAGTAAAAGTGTGAAAAAGCTACCGCCTGCTTGAAGGAGCCATTTTCTTTTAAATTTTTTTTCCCTTGTTTTTACAAGCCAAGGCGCGGACAGTTGAACGCTGTTGCGTTTTCTGTTGTATAACAACTTATGGCAGTTGAACATTGCCCTCAGTTAAATTTAAACAAAGTTCAGATATTAGATTAATGAAATCATTGTCAACCCCATGTTTGAGTATGGCCTTCCTAAGCGGAGGTTTTGAAGTGCTTAAAACAGAAAACAGATGCCGTTGTTCGTGTAGTTTCTTCAGTGTCATAATGACAACTAATAGCCTTTTCTACTGTTCACCGGAAGATATACTGTAATTTCATTGTTGAAAATGTCGGTGACTACACGTAGATCCTCGGGTGTGCTCTGATTAAGATCCAGCAAAATGTAACCGTAGGGTTTGCTAGTCGCCTGAGTGTACGCTGACAACTGAAATTTTGGTGCACCGGGGTATATCTGTTTATTGAGAGTTATGAGCGAGCTAGAATCACGAACGACTCGATAGATAATATAAACGGTGCAATTCAAAGCAAGGGTTCGCATACATTTGCTCTGATGAAACAGATTGTGTAGAACCAGAGTAACAGAAATGTATTCATGGTGGGAGCCAACGGTGAACACTTGTAGCATTTCCTGCGAGAACTGCTCAATAGATTCAACCAAATCATCAATAATCAACCTCGAATTCGATTCAATACTATTGAAAACATCAAGTCCCCGTATGAATTGTATTGGTATGGTTGTGGCAATAGCTTTTATTTTATCATAGGACTCCTGCCAAATACTATAGCAATAGTAGATTTTTTTCGGTTTCTCCAAAAACATTTTATCGCAATTTTGAATTATTCTAACTAAAAGTGTTGTTTTCCCCGACATTGAGAGACCACACAGAAATAACCTGAAGGGTGTTTTAAATTGATACATCCTGCTGTTGGGGACAACAGTCGGACTGCAACTAACTGTAAATCATACGTGTCCAATGAATAAGTAGTAATTTTCCCCATAGATCTATCTATTCAAGAACAAAAAAAACAATATTTCATGGCAACATTTATTACAGCAATATGATAACAATTGTTCAACGTGACACTTGGTCAACATGAAAACTCTATTTGTTCAACATGAACAATTATAACACTTTATAATAAACACTTTTTGTCTTTAAACACTTTTATGTACAACACTTTTTGTACATCAACACTTTTCTGTCCATCAACAACAACAACACTTATTGTCTTTAAACACTTTTCTGTACAAAAAAAAAACACTTTTCTATACAAAAACACTTTTCTGTACAAAAACACTTTGCTATACAACAACAGAAAACACTTGAAAATACACACACTCACGGAAACGGAACTATCACAGTTGAACACATTACAGTGAATTTAAAGGTGGGATCCCCCCCCGGGGGTCGCGGGGCCGAAGGCCGGCCAGCCGCGGGCGGGAACCCCCCCCCCTGGGCGGCCGCGGGAAGGGCCCCCCCTCCCCAGGGAGCCGCGGGGGTGAAAAAACAGTACACAATAGTTGTCTGGTCACTGCGGCGGTTGCTACAGGTCAGGATAGTGGTTGGAATCGGTTAGTGGTTGGGTTGGGTTAGTGATGGTGGCTAGATGAACAATTGTGTTATGGTAGTTAGATTGTCAGGTTAGTTAGTTTATGAACAGGTTGGTGGTGTTTAGTTGGTTAGTGGTTAGGTTAGGTTGGGTCAGATCAGATTAGGTTAGGTTAATTTATCCAGACCAAGTTGATTGCGATAGTCAATGCATTCAACCCGGTCTGAAATACGGTAGTGGCCGTGGGGTAGGACAGTCACACCATTCTCGAGCACATAGACTTTGTCGGATATACGCGATATTGCATTCTTTTCCACTCTCACAGTATAATTTCTATACTGTGGAGAGCGAATTGCAAGCACTTGTGCTCTTGGCACTAGGCTACTTTCCACACAGTCTCTGTACACGTTCATGTTGAAATTGCTCTTTACAAAATGTGTAGGCACTCCTTTACACGCCTTCTTTTCGTCCCCACTATGAGTTTCAACGCAATAGACTTTGGGGCCCGGGAACACCCCCGGGATATTAAATCGCTCCCCGTCTCTGATTTTAAAATTAATAATAGGTTGGGTGCTTAACGTCTTACCTGATAAGGGTAGACTGATTGATTATGGTTGGTGTAATCCATTCGGGAGTTGATATGTTCCCCCTTTTCTAGGTAACCCAATAAATTCAATTAAGCCCCATTTACTTTTAAGAGCAGAGACTTTGTATCACCATAGTAAACTTGAACCTCCCCCTCCCGTGGCCATTGCACCTTGCACACTTTGTAAAAGAACGATAACATGAGCTTTTTTGAAATTTCTAGTACTGAACTGCCGCCTGCAATATTCTTGTTCAGTACCACATTTCGCTTTCGCCTGTGTAGAAGAACCATGCTTGTGAACGATGTAAAATTGGGGTCGGCAATAATTCGTGCACACTCTAGTGGGTCAGTCACGACGTCGCAGCGAGATCTATTACGAACGCTTTCACACATTTTGCCAAACGCTGAATTTAGAATGAGCTTATACATTTCCTTCTCCACCTTTGAATTTGCCCTAGAGCGTTTATCGACAAAGGGGTCGATAAATGTTTTCAAATATGGTCGCTGATTGAACTGCAGGACCCTGTGTATTTTGGTGATCTTGAAGCCGTTGCTCACCATCCAGTGCAAAAGCACATAGTGAATAACGATATTCTCCTTAGGGTCCAAATCAGCAATCAGTTTCTGTTTAGAGGGAGTCCAGTGCATCCCCATATCCTCAACCAATGAACGATTGTAGGTACTCAGAGAGTCCCTGCTCACGGGCCGATTGATACAGGGAAAGACAAAATCTTTGACTGAGTCGTGAAGCGCCAGCGGAATGTGACCGTCAACTTCAAAGAACCATCCTTGTGGCCCATTGTCTTCGACGGTGGTAATGTCGGGGAACTCACAAGGATTCTCAAGCCATTGATAGTTCCCACACGGCAAAGAGTAGTGTTACATTGCCGAGGGGTACAATGAGTTCATGTCCAAGAACACTGCATTTGACTTTGCACCGGTGCTTTGTCCGCTCGGATCGGTTGATAAGACGCGGTCCCCATGAAAAACATACCCTCCCCTCATTGAACGCTCTGCTAAAAGGTGCTGATCTACGTCTGTAATTAGGCCTATTTCCTCCCTGCTAATTTTTAAAATTAAATCCATCACTAAATGGGGTGTGGAAAAATAATAGCCTATATCTAACCCGAACTCTGAATAGATTTGGTCTGTGTTCTTACAGACTATATCCAACCGAGTTAGAACGTCACTGGCCAAGTACAGTCTACAATAATCCCACCCATTTTTACAATCCCCCTTGGACCACACCTTCTTGGCAAACTCATACTGCTCGGCTCTGCATTCACTGTTGGTCAATGAATTGTAAAAAGCTTCAATTGGAGGTAGTTTCACCTGACTTAAGCGAGTTCCAGAACAGTAATAGTCATATGCGTATATACCTTTGCAGGTCAACAGGTCATACATTTTACCGTCTGGAAAGTGCTGTTTAAGCAAGGAAAAGCTATCAAACTTGTCACTTTTTTGCACTTGAATCAATTGACTCAATGCCTTGGGAAAAAAACTAAAGGAATCTAAAAACCTGATTTTATTCCAACACGTATGCCCATTATCCACTGCCTGCCATTTCAGTTCGAGAAGCAATAACTTCTCAGCCGATTTGGGGATAATGTTATAGGTAAATGAACTATTTACCCATGGACAATCTACTCCCCCTCCCTCCCTATGCATACGTGCCAGTGCCGGTAAAATAAATTTTAAGTCATAATTAGAGTTGTGGATAAAAACAGGGATAAAAAACTGCTGGCTATTATTTAAATTACACGATTGATGCGCAACCCCCCTAAAATTACTACCCCCCGAGGATATTTCCTGCCACAAGTGATTATAGTCTCTGACTTTCCCCCTCCCCCCTCTTTTGCCTTTATCCCCCTTATCCCCCACTGCACAATCTCCCTTACATACCCAACCGATGTTTTGATTTTTAATCGCGAGACGATCCTCTACAGACAACACCATTAGATAATGGGTATTTCTCAAACGAGAAATAGCGCCATTAGCCGTGGCAATTAGTTTAGTCAGTGCCTTGACCATGCGATCGGGCCGCTCATCCAATGTTTCTACTATTTCTAACACCCGCATGGTGTTAGAACTATCTCTTTGCGCGTGGGATTCGGAAACTGCAATAGCCTGATGTTCTTTGACTCGGTTTGGATATTGGGGATCATTCACTTCCACCAGCTTAGCTTCACAGTCTAAAGATATTTTGTTGCACTGGAGAAGTGTGTTTTGGATATTTTTGAATCGTAGAATGGCCCTATTCCCATAAACCATTTCCACTGTCTGATAGCCATGGCGGCTACAATACCTCATGTGATTTTGCAACTTTAACTCTGTCCAAAATCTAGAGAGGCATGTTGGACAGTAGAAACGGGCACTCTGTTTCTTACCCTCCCCCAGAAGTCTACTGATGTCTGTAATCGGATTAAAATGACCAATTGAATTCGGTTCACTAGGTGGTGTGTATAACAACCAAACCCAGTGTCTGACCAAATCAACTGACGGCCCCCTTACGGGGACCCTTACGGGGACCACCCCCTTCTTTTTTAAACGAACCCCATCTTCAAATTCAGTTTCATACTGAACCACAGTAACGCCGATATTTAAGTGGGCATTAGCCCTTTCAAAAATATCAATGGATCAAAGCGTTACTGGGTATTTTCCCTCTAAACAAGAAAAATCTACAGTGGGAAAATTGGACCCGTCCTTCCCATGTATAGCCCAATTGTCTAAATTCGTCTTAGTAGCGTCCCCAGCTAGAGGCTCGAATGCTGATATGAGGAAAGCATACCTGAAACATTTTTGATCTCTTTCAAAACAAATCCGTTTGACACCTTGAAATCCCAATAAATCAGAATTATAATTTAAAACTATGCCCTTATCCTCATGCCCCCTTTTAAAATATAATCCTTCTTAAATTTACAAATATTAACGATTACATTTTCAACATAAAGAACTAGAGATCCACTAACGTTTTCATTAAAGTTCTCGAGGTGCGTTATAATTTCATCCACCATATCTGCGAAAACTCCCCCAAAATCTTCTAAATTCGAATAAACCAAACGCATTTCGGACTAAATATAATGAAAATAAACTTCACTTTTCCCCTCATTTAAATAAAACACTTTTAGAACAATGGAGACTTTCATTGTGTCCCTCCCCAACAACTGAATTTGGATCTCCAGACGTGTACGAATTTTATCTACATAGTTGTGTACAATTTCTATAGAGTCAAAAAAAAATTACTTCCCCAGAAGGGTCTTCAAGGGGTCTCCAAACGTTGCAGTGTAAACAACGATTGCATTTTAAATTCTGATGGTTAATTGAAAATCGGGAAAAGTTGTACCCCCCTCCCCCGCGTGGATATTAACCCCTCCCCCCAGATTGTCAACCAAAATTGGCGCATGTTCCACTTCAGTTGTTTGAATTGGATTCGTTAGGGTATCGGAGGCTGGAGGAGGAGAAGGGTTCCCTGTGAAATCATTTAAAGGCTGCAAAGTGTTCGGGCTCAAGTCTACCAGCTCAACTGCGTTAGCTTCTACATTAAAAAAATCAGCTAAAAACACATCAATATCGACAGGTACTTCAATAGAGTTAATGATTTCATTGTCCTGAATCTCCACTGTCGGTGTTAGAATTGGTTTTTCCTCTTCTTCACTGGACGATGATGAATATTTGACCAAAGGTCGTCCAACCTATAAATGAAAAAAATTGCTTATTTTCAAAGTGTTCAAATCACCCCTACTGCTGTTAAAATTTGAATTATTATTTAAAGTCAGCACTTAGTAGTAGAAGTAGCATTATTATGAGCATAGTCGTATTTGGTTAATTCAACTGAAAGAAAATCCAACGTAATATAAGATAAATAAAATCTAAAATGCCGCTTTACATGGAATGCTGAAATTTGATTTTGTTCAAAAAATAGCTTATTTTCAAAGTGTTCAAATCATCCCTACTAATTTATTTTTTTTTTTTTGGCGCTTTTCGGGCCCGCAACGCTTCCCTGTGGCGCTTCTCGGGCCCGCAGCGCTTCCCACAACGCTTCCTGCGGCACATCTCTGGCCCGCAGCGCTTCCCACTGCGCTTCTCGGGCCACAGCACTTCCCCCGGCGCGTCCCTGGCCCCACCACATACCTCCCTGCCCCCCTTTGCACAATGCCCGTCAAAAGCTGAAATATTCGCTTAGACTGTAAAAGTCGCTATTTTTTCTCTAATTCCACACGGATTCAGTGAACTCATGAGCTTAATTATTGTAAGCCGCGCAAGTGTTCCAATTTCCAGGATTGAACTTCAAAATGTCGGAAACCGTTAGCTTGATTCCCCCTCGCTAAAATCAATGCAATGGTTTGTAAGCTATTTTCAGTGCAAATTAGAACGTCAATATGTGCAATAGATAAAAGGAATAATCTCTCTGAAAATTATGTGAAGAATAGCATTCACGGAGTTTCAAATGTACCTAAAAATATTTGCTTATGAGATGGCGGCGAAGAGATATGGGGAATGCATTGAAAATAGTAAAGATTAGAAAAAAATAGCATTTTGAGTTTCAAAGGCGGTGATTATTAATTGAAATTACCTAAAAATATTCGCTTATGTGATATCGAAGCGATAGCAAAGATTAGAAAAGAGCGGTTTCTTTGCAAAAAAAATTACATTAGATATCTCCGAGGGGGGTGGGGGAGAGAAAACAATGTTTGGGGGGGGGGGCGAGGGGTTAATATTTTAATATCTCGCTGAGATAAGTTTATATTGGGTTGAAAAATAGTGAAATGAAAAAACATTGGAAGAAATTGATGGGTAGGTAGGAAAAAATGCTTACATTTACAAAATTCTTCTGGGCTTGGGTGCCCGAAGGTCCGGGTAGTGCATGCTGGATGGTAACCTCCTGACCTATCGATGATGGGGCAGCTATTAGAGGTCCATGGAGAGCGGATGGGCAAGCGATGTCACATTTCAATACGGCTTGGGTAGGCATCACTTGTTTAGGAGGCTTCGGCCAGCTACCATACTGCATAACAGTAGCCTTCGCAGGGGGCGCATTATTAACCCTCGCTTTCATCGTAGGTGGAGGTGATGGGCATTCTTCATAATTGGCCTTAAAAAGAAGAGAAAATAGTTAGTATTGAAATAATTTGCCCCTTTTTACAGAAAGAAAGTTAGTATCCTCATCCGCATAATTTGGTCTAGAAAAGTATTTATCACTAAGAAAGCACAACGTAAAAAAATATCGTGAAATATACTAATTGCATCCTTTTTTGAATCTCAGAAAGAAGAATTATGGCTCACTGAGCCGTTCAAAATTCAGCCTATATAAGTCAGCCTAATTTCTTATTTTTAGGCGTTTCTGTTCTTTTCTGGTTTTAATCTGCATTGAGCATGCCTTGTTTGATGCATTTAAAGTATTAACGGTATTTTTTATCTTTCCATATACTTTTAAGATAGCTGGTATTTACCTCACCCCCAGAAAAAACACCCCAAGGAAAATAATCCCCACGGAAAATATCCCTGAGAAAAGACATGGAAAAATATCCCCTCCCTCCCCCCACCGATAGATAACGCATCCTTTTGAATCTGAGAAAGAAGAATTACGGCTCACTGAGCCGTGCAAAATCAGGTCGATATAAGTCGGCATAATTTCTTATTTTTAGGTGTTTCTGTTCTTTTATGGTTTTAATCTGCATTGAGCATGCCTTGTTTGATGTATTTAAAGTATTAACTGTATTTTTTATCTTTCCTTATCCTATTACGACAGCTGGTATTTTCCCCACCCCCAGAAAAAAAACACCCCGCGGAAACTAACCCCCACGGAAAAAATCCCGGAGAAAAGACATGGAAAAATATCCCCTCCCCCCACCACACGATAACGCATCCTTTTGAACCTGAGAATTACGACTCACTGAGCCGTTCAAAAGCCGGCCTAGTTTGATTGAAGAAAATCCCCCCCCTAATACTATATGTTGAAAATGTAAATATTTAGTCAAACATCGAAGCATTGATCTGAGCTATGGTTCTTTTTCAGTTATCCAATAAATAAAAACATGTTTTTTAGTCGCGTCCTTTTGAATCTGTGAAATCTATGGAAACTAAACCGCTAACGAACAGGAAATGCTTTAAAAAGGGTCAGTGCTAATTATAGGCCTCACATTGGAGCCTTGTGTCAAATCAGAGCGGGCTAATAACAACAGAGCGATGGATGTCTCAGTTAGAGAAAAGATTACAATTGAGAAATGCCAAAATTTAACGAAAGGATAATTATTTCTTTTTGCGAGAATTTGGGATTGTAAAACAATGGTGGGAGGGGGTTAGGGTAAAAAGAATATATTTTATGTTTTCCATTGATTATAATGATGTTTGTATGGTTTGGGGGGGGGGTGAGGGGTTTGGGGTAAAGGAATATATTTACGTTTTAGCTGAATATACTGGATGATGTCCAAGGAAAATTCGTTTGAAAATAAAATGCACTTACATTGCTAATTGCGGCTGCCAAGGCTTCAAGTTCATCAATTATGTTAATTGTTCTATCCATTCTAGTTGTTTACACTGTGTCAAAATACTTTCTGATAATTTAATCACATTGCATGTCCGTTATATACGAAATCTCAAGGGTGAATTGTTATATAACGGGGAAAACCATATGTAACAAGCCCTCTGATTGGTTGAGAAGGGGGATGTAACCAGCCCTCTGATTGGCTGAGAAGGAAACACGTGATCTAACTGTTTCCGGGAAACTGATAACATTGAACAATTTTATCCACAACAACAAATACTATTTCAGGATCATAACATTTGCGCCTCAAGCAACAACAAGAAGAAAGTGTCATTGACCTGCCCCCCATTAGACTCAATAATCCATGAACGAGACAACCTTTCTGTTTTTCAAATTCTCACTGACAAAATCCATAAACACATCAAATAAATCGAACAACACACATAACCATCCATGAAAACATACAAAAATGTGACAAAGTTCAAGTTTTTCAAAGTGAGAAAATTCCTGTTTTTTCATTCTCAGTGAGAAAACCATAAACCACGTGGTTCGCGTGGGAGGTTATGCCCATATATGGACTCCCGCTCGTGTCAATAGGGGCCATTCTACTTATGTATTAAAAATATAAGAATATAGAGATTCGTTACGTAAGTTAATTCGTAAGTTACGTATATTTATTACTAATAAAACGTTCGTAAATAAAATTAAACAGGTTTCGAGAAAGCCATTTAACCAAATAAAAGTAAAATTAATATTCAAATTATTTTTTTTAAGTATTCATGTACGGTGAGCCAAAATCAAAACCTGCATTAATTCAAAAACGTTCAAAAATTAAATAAAAACAACAAGTTTTTTTAACTGAAAGTAAGGAACGACGTTAAAATTTAAAACGAACAGAAATTACTCCGTATATGAAAGGGGCTGTTCCCTCCTCAACACCTCGCTCTTTACGCTAAAGTTTGACTTTCTCACAACTCTATCTTTTAAACAATGAAAAACTTTAGCTTAAAGAGCGAGAAGTTGAGGAGGGGACAGCCCCTTTCATATACGGAATAATTTCTGTTCATATTTAAGTTTTAACGTCGTTCCTTACTTTCAGTTAAAAAAACTTGTTTTTTTTATTTAATGATAAATAAGGAGGCTTCTAGAATTCTAGTCACATACATTCTGACCAAATAATGCAAGATATCGTACATATAGTTATAGCAACAAATAAAAAAGAACCCAGGTAGAAACATGATGTTACCAATACTCTGATTGTGACCAATATTCTGTTTTGCCATGAAAAAAAAACATAAATCAACGTGATAAAACGAGCTTCGATAGCGTGGCAAATGAGTTCTTGAAATATGTTTTTTACGAATTTAAGTTACTGAAGATTAGGAATTCAATTTTGAAAAAAAAAACTTATTTCATGTTAATGAGAAAGCTTTAATTAAATGATATTTCTTGATATTGGGAAAGCTTTAAATACAGGAGAGGCGACGACAATGAGTGGATAAGAAAGATGGATAAAGCTTCAATAGTAGACTAAGAGGTACCATTTCTACCACTTTATGTTCCATCCTGTTTTATTTGCGGCCTTTACGTTCCTTCCGGTTTTTCTGGTCATTACACTCTTTCTTTGTCAGGAGATTTACGCAATTTCAAAGTTCAATGTCTTTTTTTTAGTGATAAATCAAAACCAGCATCTCTTGTTTCGTTGTTATGCAGTTATTTTTTTGTATATATTCAGGTTTCAAAATGGATTGTTCAACAGTTCTGAATATTCAACTTAACAGTACAGACATTTTTTTGTAAACATTTTACATAGAAAATGGATAATTCTAAGCAATTTCTGGTGAGTAAAAACTGATCAGTTTTTGTGGATGGTTGAATTATGTAGGCCTATCTTAGTTTTAACTAGACTGCGGTATGGGGAGAGTATGAAAATGCTCCTATATGAAAATGCTTCATCTATAAGGAGAAACCTCCTTATAGATGAAGCTCTTGAAATGAGACGCTCAAAAAATACTGGAGGTTTTGATTTAATAAAAAGTTGAAATCATAGATCTTCTTCCTTATTAATGCTAGTACTCTTAGGCAATTTCAATTTTGCATTTGAGGGAAGCAGCCTCTTAACAGGATAGCCTCTAGAAATACGGACGTGCAAAAATTACTTGAGGCTTGAATTTTATAAAAATTTCAAAATATGGATTTGAGGATTTGGAAATAAGGATTTGAATAAAATATTCAAATTTGGAAAACAATATTTTCCACGAGGGGGTATTTTCCAGGGGAGGGTTTTTCATGGGGAGAGGAAGGAATAAACGTCTAGTGACAGGGCGAAGAGAACCCCCATTAAAAGACATAAAAAGGAGCAATAAAACTGGCTTTAAGAGTTTGTGACCTCCGATTTTCTTTGCTTTTGTGACAACAGAACAGAGCTTTTTTTTAATCATCTTGACAGTCATTTATATCTTACAGGATAGCCTCTGGAAATACGGACGTGCAAAAATTACTTGAGGCTTGAATTTTATAAAAATTTCAAAATATGGATTTGAGGAAAAAATATGGAAATAAGGATTTGAATAAAATATTCAAATTTGGAAAACAATATTTTCCACGAGGGGGTATTTTCCAGTCATTAACCATCTTAGACAGCGTAAAAGCACTGCCTAAGTAGAAATTTTTTGTTTTTTTTTATCAGTCTGCTTCGTATGGAAGAAGCTATCGTAGAAATTTTGGAGGGGCTCAATCCATTGGAGATTGAAAGTTCTTGCACCCTTTATAAGAGTCAAAAGTGATTAGAGGGCAACTAGCCCTCGTCACTCGTTTTAGTGACGAGTGACGAGGGCTAGTTTATAAAAGGTCCTCCATCCCACTATCAAAACCCCTGATTTTGAAATCAAGATGTTTTTTACACTACTTTAAATGTCTAACATAACTGAATTATTTTCCAAACCCAACAGGCATTTTTTTTTTCATGTTAAATTTTTGTCTTTTTTTTAAATGAATAAGATGCGTGCTATAACCCCCCTTCTGAAAAGGAATCAAAATATGGCGAACCTACATTAATGCTAGCCACAAGACCATCAATTATCAAATTCGCTGGAAGAACTACACATGACCTGGACCAGCCAAGGGCCGCGAATCTTTTAATGACAGGGTCCTCTGACCCCAGTGTTTACTCCATGCCAGTTGGAAGGAAGATGAGAAGGGGATGGACTGCTTCATATAATACCTCAGCTCTGCGTACAGAAGATTCTGAGCTTGACCCCCCTCAAGTATTGCCAAGGAGTTCAGATATAGAAGCCCAGTCGGAATTTGTAAGTATATACATAATTTTTTTCTATCCCTATTTTCAAAAATAAGACAAAATTTTCACAGGTTCATAGCTTTTGATGAGTTAAAACTGAAAATTTGTTTCTAAAAACTATTTCATTTTCTTTCATAACCCAAATTAGCGATATATATATAAAGGAATGCTTATCATGCATTTCTATAAAAAAAAAACCTACCTCGTAAATTCTCTTTTAGCCAAGATGTTTTTCTTATGCGATAATCCATTATTCGTTTAAAAAAACTAACTATATATATAAAAAAACACGAGTTACTATTTTACAGTTGGCAACCGTTCTTAAAACTGGTATTATTGCACTAAGCTTTCGCACGCATCTGGGCTCTTATCAAAATGTCCCAACAGTACACCTGAATTTTTAATCCGCTCGACAGGCATAATTTGAATTTTAAGTGTGCCTTGCAAAGGGAGCTTTAAATAACAGGATGTCTACCTTCGATAATCAATTAATACAGGGAAAAAAGGTTTTTTTAATAATTTCCAAGTATCTCTTCACAGTGATGTCAAGAAACCTTATTTGGTTGAACCCATTTCAAGCAATTATTTTCGTTTTGAAAAAGATGCAATTGAGAAAAGAATTTCAGCCTGTTCTATTTGAACAGTGTTGCGAAGTCCGATACCCCCAACTCGAAGGGGTATCAATCCTCCTACCTCGAAGGAAACTCTCGGTTCCCAAGGGTCCTCCCCGGGAGGGGTTTGGGGGGGAGGGGGGGGCACTTAAAATGACCATCCAACATTTTAATTGCACTTTCATTGTTGATACGGATGGAGAAAAAAAAAGTTCGTCTCTCTTACAATCATGTATTTAGCCCCGGTCAACTCCAAACAAATTAGCTGAAACAAAACTAAGGACCACTTGAAGGCGTGACAAACTAAAACCACCACCCACCATCAACATTTTAGATTCGTTTCCATTAACTGAAACCGAGGAGTAAGTGTTCATACAGCCCACTACGTCAGTTGAACTATTGTCAAAATATACTGAGAACTATAATGAAGAGACTCAAACACCCGAATTGGACTCATATTTTGCATTTTTATTTTAAAAAAATTTTTGTAATAAAACCATTAATTTTTTCTATCATTCTCTTGTTCGAACTTAACCTTATAAGAATAAGACTACATTTTCCCGACTAAAAAAAAAAAATATTTTTCTTAACATGTTTAGTTGACATTACGAAAGACATAAGACATTGTAACTTTTTTTTTCTTATTCTTTTAATTTTTAAGGTGATGATGGGGGGGCAACGACTATGTTAAATTTAGAAAGTTTATTAACTATAAAATAATGGTTATTTTACATAAAAAATAAAACTTTTTTTTCTACAGATTAAAAATATAGCACCACCAGTCACACCAGTGAGTGATGAAGCATGTTTATTTACAAAACCAATTCTGTCACCACCAGTAGAGTTCAGGGATGAACCTACACTGGTTCTAGAGAATTCGGAGTGGCATGGGAAATTCCTTATCGATGTTTTTAAGAAAATGGCCAGCCTGGAGGACTTCACTTGTGATATTGACATGCTTGAGGACCCAGAGTGGGCAGATAGTTTCATGCGTGAACATTAAGATAATGTTACAAGTAAATTTGAACCGGGTCCTCATAAAGAAATTCCTTCAGAGGACAATACAGGCTGGATCGATCAATTGCCCCCAAACACCTTAGAATATGTACTAGGGGACCTCATGTCACATTCCCCCAATGCGATTGAAAAGGCTGGGAGTGATGTTATTGACAATTCCCTGTCACCCTCCTCCACCATTCCACTTAATAGTAGTAGTAGTAGTAGTAGTAGTAATACAACAGCAGCTCACTTTTCCGTGGACATTTTTAATGAGAACTTTACTATTAGTGAATTGAGTCCTGAACAAACAGGGTCAGGACATGAAAATAGTGCAATGTACCCGGAATTGCTTGATTTTTATCTGTTAGAATCTGCTCTAAGTCATTTACGAACATACTGGGTAGATTTTAGCCTTCCCGAGGAAAACGCTGGCATTATTTTAACTGACCCCGTGAAAGTTCTCCATAGCTATATCAACAGAATTTGAGTGCAAATTGAGATTCAGATCCAGAAATGGGGAGGTCGAGGGGGAATTAAAGCATCAGTGAAGCAAAAAGTTTATTTACAAAAGGGGACATCCGGGGACGTTTTTTATTTTCATTTTTCGACAGGCAACCAGACATTATAACCAGGTCTAAACGAAATTTAAGACAACATTTTCAACTGGGTAAATAAACTAATTTCAACTATGGATACGATTAGTGAGAGGGGGGGTGTATCCACCATTTTATACATTGAACACATGGATCTGAATCTCAGTAGATTTAAAAAAAAACTTTATTTTAAGGGGAGCAGGTAATCTAAAACTAAAATGCCACCCAGATTTGTCGACTACCAAAGGAGTTCAGGGTTTCAATTTTGACACAGGACTTCAATGCTTTAAGTATGAGTTTTTAGCAGCGGCCCATAAGACATTATAAAATGATTCAACAATGAAAAATCTCGAAAAAACTTGCACGTAACGGTGTGAAAAATTTCTCTAAAGTAAATTTTGACTGTTTAGAGGGAAAGTATCCGGTGGCCTTTAAAGAAATAAGCATATTCGAGAAAGCAAATGAAAATCTTGGGGTGGGGGTGGTTGTTCTCCAGTACGACACAGAATTTGTAGATGGGGGAAAAAAACCAAATAAAAAAGGGGTTTTGTACTCAGTGAGGACACCAATGGTGGATAATGTTAAAAATTGGGTATGGATTATTTACGAACCTCCCAAAGATGTAAATTCCTATAGTAATTTTTTTGCTGTAACAATGATGAGTCGACTCCTATCTCAAGGCGTTCAAAAAGGAGAACGTTTCTATTGCCCCATGTGCCTTTCCCCATTCAGATCTGAGCGGACATCCTCAGATCACATGGGGCATTGCAAAATTCATGGAAATCAAAGAATTAAAATGCCGGTAGAAGGCAGACACTTTACAGTTTAAAATTTTTCAAAATTCCCTTCTGCAATCTGATAAAGTGTCTTTGGATTGCGAAACAAGACTGGTTGAGGTATCAGACCCATCAAGGCCAAATATAGTCAAGAAACACAAACTAGTTGCGTGTTCCTATGCTCACGCCCGTCACGACGCCAACAATAAAATGCAATTGGAAGAGTTTTTTTTTACTATGGACGAGGAGGGCAGTATGGAAAAGCTATTGATTTCTTTAATAAAAACGGCAAACAGAGCGATTTCACGATTACGTCATACCAATTATCCGATGACATTGTCGGATAAAGAGCAACTGGCGCTGGAAAAGGGGACAATTTGCTGGGTGTGTAGGGATGTTCTTGCCCCAAAAGACGCGGTCCAGGACCACAATCACCTTATTGACCCCAATTCAACGGGAAAAAGTAACTTTCGAGGGTGGGCTCACAATTCGTGTAATTTAAAAATTAAACAACAACTTTTTCTACCGGTTTTTATACATAATTCTAACTACGATCTGAAGTATGTGCTACCTGCATTGGCACATCTTCAAAGAAATGGAACAGTAGATGATGATGCATGGGTGACAGACAGCTTTACGTACAAAATCGTACCTAAATCAGCAGAAAAGTTGCTTGTTTCGGAATTTATGTGGAAATTTGTTGAAGACGACGTTGAGTACAGGAATAAAATTCACTTTTTAGATTCCTACAGTTTTTTCCCTAAATCGTTGAGCGAATTAATTCAAGTGCAGAAAAACGATGACGGTTGCAATGCTTTCCCCCTTCTCAAGAAACAACTTCCAAAGGATTTAAATGATATTTTACCGGTCATTGTCATATATACTTATGACAATTATTCTTCAAAGTCGAGAGTTACCGAGGAGAATGTACATTACATTGAATGCATTATCGTCAGCCTTCATGATCGTGGTTGCACCCCCAAGGACTACATTTTTGCTAAAAAAGTTTGGGCAGAGGGAGGGTGTAAAAATGGGTTTGACTACTGCAAGCTATATTTGTCGAGTGACGTGTTAACTTTGTTAGACATTATGTGTAAAAATACGGATAAAATCTATGAGGAGTTTAGTATTGTTTTGGTCTATTATATTTCTTCGCCTCATCTAGGGATTTTCCTCATTCTAAATAGTGGTGGGGAAAAACTCTGGCTAATCCCTGACATTGATCAGTATAGGTTTATCGATAGTTAAATGAGAGGGGGGTTCGTTTTTCTCAGAGACCGTATCTTGGAAACCGAGCCACCGGGGGAGAAGAAGGGGACAAAATTGAAGGCAGGTTTCCTCAATATGGAGTCTCTCTAACCCTCGGCCAGGTCCCATTATGCACTATCTTGTGTTGACTACAAATGGCTCAATGACCCTCAAGCTTCCCGTATCCCAAAAATTGACAGTGTTGAGGAGACTGGGCTGGTGGGATGGTTTTTTGAAATTGATGGAGAGATACCAGTCGAGCTTCACGATTCAGTAAAGTATTTTGTTTTCCCATGCGTCAATAGACCAGTGACTAAGGACTCTTTGAGTCCTCGCAATAGGTGTTTAGTCGATGTGGACGGATTGCATTGGACACCTTCAAAACAAAAACTTATTGCTGACCTTCTGCCGAAAAAACACATAGTTGTACATCATGTAACGTTAAAATGGATGTGCAAAAATGGTTTTAAAATCACAAAGGTTCACAAAGCACTCGAGTTTAGTCAAAAACCCTATTTGAAAACGTTTGTTGACACTTTTGTCAACAAACGCTCTGAAGCACAGACGAAGGCAGAAAAAGAAATTTATAAACTCATTTTAAATTCGGCTTTCGGGAAAATGTGGGAGAGTGTTCGCAATAGGAATCGTTGTGACGTTGTGACCGATCCAGAACAATGTGCTCGAATTATTGCCGATCCCAATTACACTTCCTTTACAATCATTGACCCGGACATGGTACTTTTGAATAGGAAAAAAAGACGCATTGTCCTGAATAAAAATATTGCTGCAGGCAGTGCTATCTTGGAGATCTCAAAAAAGCTCATGTTGGAGTTCTACTACAATGTGGCTAGGGTACAGTGGCCGGCAAAGGGGCAAGTAGAGGTCTGCTACGGTGACACGGATTCTCTACTGCTCAAAGTAAAAACACCAAATCTAATTGATGATTTGGCGCACGGTGAAATTATCAGTTCACGGATGGACTACACCTATTGGTGTGGTGGTCTTTACCCTGAGCTAGTAAAACGTCGGGCGCCCAATCAGCTTTTATTTTTTAAATCTGAACCGGGTAGCGACTTGATTTCCCGTGGTATGTTTGTAGGTCCGAAGGTGTACTTTATACAGACATACGACGAGGAAATCAAGAAACGTTGCAAAGGAGTACCCACGCGCTATGTGGACAAGAATTTCGACATGAACATTTATAGGAATTGTATTGTTGAAAATGCAATTCCACGAGCCAAATTGTTGGCAATTCGTTCATTGAACTACAGGAACTTTACTGTAAATGTAGAAAAAATAGCCATGAGTACCATTTCCGACAAGGTCTATGTTTGTCAAGATGGTGTGACCACCCTACCCCTTGGACACTATTTAACTTCAGACCGGATCGAATGTATTGCCCACAGGGAAAGTCTCGGTTTAAATAAAGTCCTGTAAATTATTTCCTAAAAACTTTGGGGGGGGGGGGGGCCTTGCGGCCTTGGGGGGGGGGGGGGGGGGGCTCGCGGCACGGGGGGCGGCCGCCGCCAGCGCGGGGGGCGCATCGTCACAAGTTATCTTTTTTTTGGACTTAGAGCAGATTTTTTTTTTTCAAGTGCCATCTCTAATTTAATGTTTTTTTTCTCTATAAACAAAAAAAAAGTGTTTTTTCTCTCTGTACCTATGTAAATGTTGTTGTATTTTTTTTATTATAAATAAATTTTAAAAAGTATATTTTTTCAAGTGCTCTCTCTAATTTAACGTTTTTTTTCTCTATAAATAAACAAAAAAAAAGTGTTTTTTCTCTCTGTGTGTACCTATGTAAATGTTGTTGTATTTTTTATTATGAATAAATTTAAAAAAAGTGTATTTTTTTAAATGTATTGTTACTTTTTTATGTGCATATAATAAAAGAAAAAATATGATTCTTTATTCGTCTTTGTCTTTGTCTTCTTCTTCTTCTTCTTGAAGAACAGAGTAGTAGTAGTAGTAGTAGTAGTAGTAGGGGAAAATTATTTAGTCATTAGACAATTAGGGTCTACAGTTAGTTGTCCAGGTGAACTGTTGAAAGGAACATGTATCAATTTAAAACACCATTCAGATCGTTTCTGTGTGGGCCCTCAATGTCGGAGAAAACAAAACTATTAACTAAAATAATTAAAAATTGTGATAAAATGTTTGCGGAAAGGCCGAGAAAAATCTAATATTGCTATAGTATTTGGCAAGAGTCATAAAATAAAAGCAATTGCTGCCACCACCATTGGATCGATGCAGATACAGTTCATACTGGGACTTTATGTTTTCAACATTATTGAACCAAACTCTTGGCTGATCATTGGCGATCCGGCTAAATCTATTGAACAATGGTCCCAGCAAATGCTGCAATTGTTCACTGTTCGCTCTCATTATTAACAGATTTCCGTTACTCTAGTTCTACATAAACTCTTTCATCACAGCAAATGTATGCGAACACTTGCTTTGAACTGCACCTATAATATCATCTGCAGACTTGTTCGTGATTCTAGCTCGCTAATAACTCTCAATAAACAAATCTATCCAGTTGCCCGTAAATTTCTGCTCTCATCAAACAATCAGGCAACTAATAAACCTCACGGTTATATTTTGCTGGATCTTAATCAAACTACACCCAAGGATTTGCGTGTAGTCACAGATATTTTCGACAATGAAATTACAGTATATCTCCCGTTGAAAACTAAAAAGACCTATTAGTCGCTATCATGACACTGAAGAAACTACATGAAAATAGACATTTGTTTTCAGTTCTAAGCACTTCAAAACATCAGCTTAAAAAAACAATACTCAAACACGGTATTGACAATGATTTCATTAATCTAATATCTGAACTTTGTTTAAATTTGCCCGAGGGTAATGTTCAACTAACAGAACTATTTAAGCAACAGGCAAGGCAACATCGTTCTATTGTACACATATTGGCCTCTAAAAAGATAGGAACGAATTTTAAAAAGAAACGACTTCTTCAGGCGGACAGTAGCTTTTTCACACTTTTAATGCCAATTATTGCAGGACTAGTAAACAGTTTTCTTTAGATGGCAAAAACCTATAGATTGACTCCAATAGAACTTTCTCTCTCACCCGTCGAACACTTTGAGGACAATATGAGTAAATTCCTCGACATTGAAACTATTGATGATGATAAAAAACTGATTTTACTTCAAGATGCACTTCGCCGAGTGGACAAACACTATCGATCAAAGCCCACTGCTGCTGCTGCTGATGATTCCCAAAAATAATCATCTCCTCAAGAGTGTCCCGCTGCTGGAACACAATAAAAGAAGGAGTAATTGGATTAATTTGTATTGAAATTTGTAAATATATGGCCCAAATAGTATCTAGAAAAACTTACATGACTCCTAATCTATCTCTGGGAAAGTGGTCAAATTCAAGTTGAGATCAATGGAGAAAGGATTAAAATTCAGGGCAAGAGCTATAATCTACTTGATTTAATGTATGACATGGTTACAAATCGTAAAGGACTATTATCATTTGACACTCATCTATACAACTTTCTAAATACATTAAACTTCACCAAAATTCTTATTGTCAATATACAAATTCTAAAAAAATTAAATTAAAGTGCATCATCATAATCATCAACATTAAAATATGAACTTGAAGAAGAAGAAGAAGAAGATTTTAAATCAATTTTGGAAAATACTAGCACACCATTGATAGCTAGACAAAAGCGAAGACGTATCAAGTCAGTGACACCACCAGCAGCAGCAGCAGCAGCCAGTATACACCAGGGTAGCAGTCATTACACACCTTCATTTCGTTTAAAAGGGTTGAAGTTCTGACAGGTGTTTAGGAAAATATTTGTGTGATGGGGCGGTTAGTTCCACCACAGCTATTTCGAAAATCATGGGTGTTTACACTAAAATTGTACAAGACTATCTACAAAATGAGCCAAGTTACACTCTGCATATAAATGATAGACTTAGTGACAATCAATATAGAAAAACTAAAGAATTTTAACCATTTGATATAATGCAAGCAGATCTCATGACTCTAGATGACCTTCAAAGACGTCACAATACACCGTACAAGTACATTCTACTTGAAATCAGTGTTTTTAGTCGCTATGCATATGCTATTCTATTGTGATCAAAGAGAGATGTTGAAGTTGCTCAAGCCATTGAAATTATTCTCGAACAGGATTCATATAAAAAAAAATTCAAACGGTTTGCGGTAGTGAATTTGTTATTCCTCATGTTGCAAAAGTACTAGAGAAATAGAGTACACTGCTCTATCATAGTCACAGTCCCATAAAGGCTGCATTGGCCGAACGATTGATTAGAACTATTCGACTTTTAATTTCAAGATATTGTAGATTGAAAAATACGCCAGCTTTTATTCATGATCTAGATAAAATAATGTTGATTTATAATCAACGACCTCATCGATCATTATCCAACTCTACACCCACGGAAGTTCATCATTCGGATCATGATACAATTGACACCTTTCTTAAACAATATTCCAATGAATCAAAAGTCAAGAAGAAGAGAAATAAATTCAATGTTGGTGATACTGTTCAAATTAATAGAACAACTAAGGTTTTTGAAAAGGGGAATTACCTGTGGTCCAACGAGCTTTTTAAAGTGGCAAAAATCCTAGCCACGAAACCCATAACTTATCGTCTCCTGCGTGATACAAAATATGAATAGATTCTCTGTGGCTTTTATGACTATGAATTGCAAAGAGGTAAAAATGCTATTGAAATTTATCAAATTGAAAAGATATTAAAGACACGTACTCGCAGGGGTAAGAAACAGTTACTTGTTTGCTGGCTAGGATACAACTCGGATTTTGATTCTTGGATTGGTGTTGAAGATATTGACAATGCCCAATGATTTCTATGTAACTTTCATGTCCAACGTTTCCAATCCTCTCTACAGTGACTTGAATACGACAAGTGATTTTTGGACAAAACTCTCCCCCACCGTCAAATTTGACGGTGCATATGAATTGGATCTTGTCGACTGTATTCTCAAAAATACCTATGACATCCTGAGAAAGGGTCGTAAATATGAAATAAAAATACGACCGTTTGAGTTCGGTGATGAAGGTGCAATGGCAACTATTGACTCTAATCAGTACCCTATTGCTAACATCCCCTTCAGTTAATACAAGAACATTAATGAAATGTTTATAGTTATCAAAAAAAAAATTTAACGTCTAAAAATATGCTTTTTCACTTTAAATTACTCTACTTAACAAATGAGAATTTATATTACCAATTCATTTGATAATGAAAGAATTTTCCTCAATGAGACTTTACGTGAGTTTCTTGGTTTTAAAAAACGTATTATTAACACAGAAAATTTCAGTGGTATTGACCATGTTATCTATGCAGATGATGCACCCAACTTCTCCACAGACACTTGTATATTTATCTACGCTTCATTCGTAGAAACATCTCGGGATGGTAATTCAAATGTTCCCCTCCTACGAGTTTTTGAACGAAAAACCAATCAAGAACATATTCACCACTACAATATAAAGCATCTTCAGTATAGTCCCGTAAACACTTCCTATTTGGAACTCTGTCAGTTAACACTAAGAACTTAATTTGGTTATCAAATATAAATTTCAAAAGGATTGGAAGTTATTACTTGTAATTTTCGACCAATTTTCAACGACAACGACGGTACAATAACCTAAAAAATGAACAATAGAAGAATTCCATTTGTCCGTCCTGATATCGATTGCTATGTTGGTGCTCTGAGTCCACGTCAAATAGGCAATGGATTGAAATACTACAAGGGGTGTACTACAAAATCTGGCTATGGTCTTGGTAGCTGGTTTGCTAGGCTATTTCTTTCTGCACTACCCCTTGCCAGAAAATATCTTGTACCTGCTGCATCAAATTTTGCTGCCTCAACACTACAGGACTGGGCGTCAGATAAGAATTTAAAGGACAGTGCTAAGGAAATATTAGATTTTCAGCAAGAGCCATTGGTGAACAATTAAAATCTCGACAAAATGGGGAGGGATTGAAAAGGATGCGTTCGCGTCATTCACTCATCAGTCTCCACCAAGGCAGGAAGCAAAGGACATCAACAAGGACTTTGAGAAATAAAGAAACGAAGGCCAATACGCAGCAGCAGCAGAAGAAGAAAAATAAAAAGATTGTTAGATCAAAGATGGATTTCTTCGCTTAAGATGACTTATGTCCCCCACAAGGAATCATATCCATCAATCAGTTCCTCATTGAATCTATTCAATGCTGAAAATGTTGATGTTAGTGTCAAGTATGGCTACTATGAACAATTTCATCCTCAACAACCCCTCTTGGAAAATATACACTTTCAAATATTTTCCAATGAAGACTATTTCATTGATTTGTCGTCAACATTTATTGATTTAAATGTTGTGGTGAAGACAAAGTCAGATAATACAACTCCAAATGCCGGCGATGGTCTCTCCTATGAAAACTGTATTCTACACAACCTATTCAAACAAATTAATGTATTTATTAATGGAATATTGGTGAGCACTAGCAATAATTTATCCAACTATGCAAGCTACATACAATTTATGATGATGACGCCAAAGGCGTACAAGGAGATGAGAGGACAATTATTGGGCTATGAATATCGAACAGGTGTTGATACTGACGGTGAGTTGACTACTTCAGTGACCCAGGATTATCATCTAGTTTGAAAATTAAATCACGATATATTCAATATATCCAAATGGTGATCTCAAACTATGAAGATCAAAATACAGTTGCAGATGGCCCCATATACGTTCAATTTGAGAAAAACACTGTCTGGATAATACGATACAGCGGTCATTATCACATCGTCACTACTCCACGTTCGAAAACAAAAAGTTAGTAGCTCTTTTGCACTGGCAGTGGAAAAGCTAAGAGCCAATGGCAACAAAATTAAACTTCTTGTCTCCCATACAATCACCAATCAACGTTACATTGCCACCGGTTCTCGTAGCTGTAGCGATTCATCATTTATCAATGGAGAAATACCATCAAAACTGGCATTGGCATTTGTGAAGAGTGGCAGTGCTGTTGGATTCTAGGCTGAATCACCCCATTATTTTAATTTTTTTGATCTACCTAGGCCTGCGTGCAAAGTGAATGGTTTTCCCTTCTACACTTTATCATTTGACAAAAAATCCCGTAGAACTCTGTACGAGTTAACAATGCAGTCCCTAGATCATGACTCTCAACTATTTGAAAATGGAATAACCGATTCAATGTTTTCAAAAAAACATGGGGTTATTGTTTTGGACTTGTCAGGCACACAGGATATGAGCATAGTACGAACTGGGAATGTACGTTTAGAGTGTACATTTGCCAATGCTCTGACTGAGAGTATCACGCTAATATTACTGAGTCAAATTGAAACCTATTTGAATATCACACCCGTCTGATTGTTTCTACGAAATCTTTCACCATGAATAGAAACAAAACAATTACTATATTAAGTCTGGACCTATACATGTCCGGGTGAAATTAATATAGCATACTTTCTGACTTCATTAAAAGAAACTCAAGCGTTGACAATACCCTAATCATTGTTAATAGCAGTCCATCGACTTTGAAGACCGGCCATTGGCTATGCATCTTTCAAACAGCGAAGAACATTGAATTTTTTGATCCTCTTGGCCTATCGTATAAATTCTACGTTCCATACATCAGCAAATTTATTGAAAGCAGTGGGAAAACCATTATTCAAAATCAACGAACAGTACAGGATTTAAGGACTAAGACATGTGGCTTTCATGCGCTACTCTTTTTCATGTTCAGATGTTGTGGTTATACCTATAAGCAGTTTCTCAACATCTACGTTGACTTACCTCGATTGAACGATTTTCTAGTGGAAAATATACTTACAAGAGTATTTAATATTGATTTTATTGCCCTAAGAATAAAATGTTCTAAAGATGTATTTGAAATTGTTTATTAATAAAAAAAAATATATTTATACACATGATATAACGACTTTTCTACTCTTTAGATCTCATCCACTACTAGATATTTGTCAACAACAACTAGTGTAGGTAGATTATCTGAATTCACCGTGCATTGATCCTGATGTACTGCAATGTCAGGGTCACATCTTCTACCGTAGAGTGTGACTTCACTCTTGTCATATCTCTTTGTATATTCAATGATACTATTCTCATTCATTCTATAGAATTCACATGTTTCAATTTGCTTATTTGAAGCAATTTCACAAACAGTGTCCTCAAGTGTCGAATCACAGTCCGTCACAGCCAAAGAAAAATCAGTGGGCTTATAAAGATAGCACCCATTGTCTTCACAATGCTGACGTAGAAACTATATTCTCTTGTTGTTCCAACAGTTGAATCGTTGACCCGGGTCCTCCTCCCAGAACAATCTATAACCACGACGATACCAATCTCGTACCAGTAAACTAAAATCACGGTTAGGATTCTGTCCAATCATACCGGGATATGTACTCTCCCACTGATTACATTTATCATAATGACAATTGGAGCATAGGTGGCCTCTAGGATGAGAGTCACACACCTCTTCAAGACAGGAATTACAACCTTTAATTTGCACAGCATATCCTCTATGCAATTTACACGGGTTGCATAATCTACACTTTTCATCAAACTCCTCAATCATTGTGCAATTCTCACATGATGACCAGCTGCCCAGTGAGTACATACATAACGGACATGTATAGAACATTTTGTCATGTGTTGACACTCTCACTGCCACAATGAAACTGAGCTAGCAACATCAAAAAATTGTCTGAGATAGAGAGAGAGAGAGAGGAGTAAATCATGCTTGAGCACCATCTTTCTTATGAAAAAAAAAAGTCCTAAATTTCTAAGAACTAATGTTTAAAAAGCATAACCACAATATCATTTTGCTGTGTCGTGATCAATATATCAATAAATTGTGTAAATTCATTTGGACAACGATGTAGAAGATTCATGCAATAGTCTAATGATGGAGAATTGGTTTTCATTATATCAACAAGCATTCCCCGAGAAAATATCTTCCTTTGAATAGACAGCTCTATAAAATCATCATCTAGAATTAAACGTTTTCCCATAAGAACTAGATTCCTCATGATTCGATATTTCTCGAATCTATCCATTTTTTTTTTTTTTTTTTTTTTTATTTTTTTTTTTAGTCCTAACTCTCTCACGAACAACTTAAGACTAAACAGAATTTATTTTTGTACTCTAGAAAATATATGATTGTCTACTATAGAAAAATAAAAAATACCATTGATTTAGAAACAGTTTTATTGATCATAATTACAATAATAATATTCACTGATGCATTTTGTTCTCATCAATATGTTTCGATAGGACATCTAATGCTGACCGAAGTTTATTTATATGGAGAATATTTACTTTTCCAGCAAAACACAACTGCTCCTCCTGCTTAAATTTGCTTAATGATATCACGTATCGTATCGTATCGTACATAGTGCCCCATTCAAGACATAGTCTACAGCCAACAGTTATTTCCACAGCTACATTAGGTACTCGTATATCGTTGCTGCTGCTGCTGTCGGTTCCATCATTAATCTCCAATAATGTAAATGCACCACTCATTTTTTTCTCCACTAATATCCTTGCAAATAAAAACTATTCTCTTTGAATTCAATTCTCTTACTTATATGAATTGTAAAGAAAACTATTCCTTTTATTCAAATCCTAATCACCAATCAAGTTATGCTCGTTCCTCTTGGCAAAGGTGTAATGACCTGTAGAATAGGACTACCAGAAAAACCGGAAGGAACGTAAAGGCCGCAAATAAAACAGGATGGAACATAAAGTAGTAGAAATGGTACCTCTTAGTCTACTTTCAATGTTTTTCAGTAGAGGAGGGCAGAAGTTAATTCCATTATCATCCGAATGTTATTTGAATTAATCTGAAGCACCTCTCAAAGAAAGATGGAGAACAGGGACACTACACTCTCCCCCGTCCCCGCTCCCCCGTCATCATAAGAGAATTAATTGGAAAATACCCCAATAAATTACGTGCAACTCCTCGGTACTCTATAGCCGTTAGTTTTAATAGACCGTCTAACATTAACGGTTCATCTTATGGATTACAATTATGTTCAGGGACGAATGCCATATTATACGTCAGTACAACCTCTGAGACTGGGAGACTAAATAAATACTGTTGCAAAAGTTCTTCGTTTTTATGCTCGATAAAATTTGACCTTGTTCTGCACCAAAACCCTTGAATGCTACAATTTCCTTTGGCATGACCAGTTTTCTTACTTAAAAGACACTTGGTCTTTAGGGGCCAGGGCCACATCCAGTTTTTTTTATCGGGGGGGGGACAAAAAAACTTTAAAAACGCATCAAATTTTGTGTAATCAAATCAAAAATTTTCATCAAAACATTCATTTTTGTTACTTTTTTACGAGTATGACAAACATTTCGGAGGAATGGGGTTTAAACCCCTAACTCCTTCCTCTTGGATACGGCCTTGTTAGAAGCTTATTTAAATCCAACTTACGAGCGGTGCAGCGAACAGATACAATATCGAGAGCATTTTCTTATACAGCAGAAGAAAAAACAAATAGTAAGAATTGAACATACTTGTTTAAAAAAAAAAGTAAAAACTAAACTAAAGCTAAACTAAAGGGAAGAGAAAAAAAGTAAAGTGAAGATAGTACCTGCGGGATGACAGCAAGTAGGAGAAATTCACCGTTCACGTACAAAGCGTCCCGTTCTATTTCAAATCCGGGTTCAGGCTGGGAATCATGAAGGTGGCGTAACGCCTATAAAATGGACAGTTTAAATTACTCCTTTTGCTTAATGACAGGCACATCACATTAGATACATATTAAAACAAAATCACAATTCTAGAAATTTTTATTGAACCAGCGGGTTAATCCTTTTCTGAGCAGAAATTACTGGACCATTTCAAACTCTAGTGAAAATGAGAAGGAGTTCGAAAATTGACTGTGTGATTCAAACGGTGAGCTTAGTTTTATCGTTGGACGGTCTGCGATTCTAGAGTGTGCATTGCAAAAAAAACGACACCTTGTGGTACTCACACGATTTGTGCTGAGGATCTTAAGCCTGGTTCTACCTTACTAATTGAACGCCAATTCTTTTTCAGATAATATTTTGATTTGGCTTAGTCCATGGCTGACCGTGGGAAAGGGAAAGCCAGCTGACCAGTGCTCTTAGTATAGGCCAATTACCGTCTCTTCAGTTCTGTGTCAAGTATTTGACTTACTAATTGTTTCTGAAAATGATATTAGGTGTTCTATACAAGATAACCAGTTTGGTTGTACACATGGCAAAGGTTGCGACCATGCTTATCACCTGGTTACTAATCTGTTATTGCATACCAGTGAAAACAATGAAGTTTTTATTTTGCTGGGCTGGTCGCGGCTAGACCCCTTGATTCGGAGATTCATAAACATATTCTTTTGATGGCCCACAAGCAGGGTGTTAAGAAGTCTGTCGTTTTTGATTTGCATAATAGGTACAAGAAGTAGAATGCAAGAGTTAAGTTTACTGCTTCGCCTGGTGTCATTGAGCTTAGCGTGCCAATTGCAGCAAAAAAAAAGATTAAACAGGTTACAGTTGCTTCACCTCCTCTGTTCTAACAACACTGAAGCGTTATCACAAGGAGAGGTTTCAACTACTTGTGTTTTTAGGGATATTGATGTCTCTTTGGTAAACTTTGCGGATGTTTTCATTCTATTAGCAGACAGCGCCAGAACTGTGTCAGGAATAGAAGAAAATCTTAGGAATCTTGACAACGAATACCTGCGTATTGGTCTTCTATCCAATGAGAGTAAAATTGAGTTTTCGGCTATAATAGCCACTCTGATTTTGTTAAATATCCGACTACGTGAACATGTGATCCAAGCACAAGACACATTGACGTATCTTGGCGTCCGAATTGGGTTGAACCTTCGTACTACGTGGAGACTTTCCCATCAATCATGTTTGCGTCATCAAACCAAATTATTAACTAACATTGTTTGAGAATTCCTCTAACAAATTGAATAATTGTTGCAGAAAATTGTTGGAGCAATATTTAAAAATTAGATAACGCAGCTAAGCAGAATGACTAGTTTCCACGGTTATAACATTGATAGACGGTTCGAGATAGTTAATATATCCCACATTTAGCAAATTCTTCGCATATATTTTGTTTTTGAGTGCCTTTTTTCCCACAAAAAAACTTCTGATATTTTCCAGTTTAATTCCAAGCTTTTGGTTTTTATATTGCCTGAGTAGTATGTTACCTTATACTTCTGGGGCGCCCCCGTACAAACAGTTTTTTAGGTCATTACACTCTTTCAAAGAGGAATGAGTATAACTTGATTGGTGATTAGGATTTGAATATTTTTTAGGTTAAATCCGTGGTCATTCATCTGTAAGTTGATTAGTGGTTTTTTTTTTTAACTTGACTAATAGGTTTTTAAACCTATTACTACGAATGCTACATGCATTCCATTTTTGGAACTAGGAGCGAGATTTTGTGATGCTATAAGACTGGTTTCGTTTAATGGGTTCATTAATAGAAGGACTAATGTTTTTGAAAAGGGTAATTACTTCTTTAGTTTACGAGATTTGCGAATTTTTTGCGAAAAGATATTTGCGTAAAGGTATTGCGATGGTTAAGAATAGGTCATTACACCTTTTTGCCAAGAGGAACGAGTATAATACATGTTTATTTATTTTTTTTTTTTAACTGGTATTTTTTCAATGAAGTCCATAGCACTTTGCAGAAACCCGTGAATTTAGGACTGAAAGTCCAATTACTAATCAAGCTAGTGTGACCGCCATTTTTTTGATCTGGTTAAGTGGGTATAATCTGGTTTGGTTTGCTATTGCGAGAGGACTCAAGCGATTTCTTTCTTTGTCAAGAGATTTACGTAATTAATTACACCTGTATTATAAAACCAGCGTGTCTTGTTTCGAGTTTTAACGGGCAAGTTTTTTGATAGCTTGATAGGTGATTAGGATTTGAATAAAAGGAATTTTTTCTGACGTAGATTTCTAGTTCATGATACATGTCTTTTTAGTATTTGCAAAAAAAGGAGTAATTAGTGATTGGACAATTTTTTAATACTTTTAGAATCGGAGATGTTTGATTAACCTTTTGCGAAAAAAAAGGGTAATGGGATTTGCGAATTGGCGGAGATGTCGTGGCAAAAAAGGAGTAATTAGTGATTGGAAAATTTTGAGGGAGATGGGCTTGCATGGAGGATTGAGTTGCTTGAGAGTTCAGTTAAAGGAGAGTACAGTTACACGGAGGTTTAGTTAAATGGGGTCAAGTTGCATGAGGGTTCAGTAGCACGAGGGGTTCAGTTGCATGGGGGAGTTCAGAAGCTTGGGATTCACTTACATGGGGGGGGGGGGTTGTTACCTGATTCTTTTATTCTAACTTAACTTGTAGGAATAGGACTTCATTCCATTGGCTAAATCCGTTTATTCATCTATAATGGTGAACAAAAAGACTATTAATTCTCCGTATTCTTCTTTATCTTCTTGCATGAGGGATTCAGTAGCACGAGGATTCAGTTGCATGGGAGTTCAGTTGTACAGGGTTTCAGTTCTACAGGGGTTCACTTACATGGAGCGATTTAGTTGAACTAGGAGGGGGGATTTACGATTTGGAGGAGATAGGATGATAGTGTACTGTATAATACAGAAGTGATATTTTGGAGCGTATTGTCAATTTACCGAGAATGCTTCACTATAAATAAGGCTATCGTGTTTTACCGAACTTTCTAGGGCAGGGGTAACTATTTAGTTTAAATAATTCTAGGAGGAATTGAGTCTTATGGATGGTATGGAAAAAATGCTACTTGTTAAATATTCGGGTAAACATACGACTCCTTGAGAGTTCAGTTAAAGGAGAGTACAGTTACACGGAGGTTTAGTTAAATGGGGTCAAGTTGCATGGGGGTTCAGTAGCACAGAGCTTTACGGGGATTGAGAGACTCAGTTGCCTAATTCCGTGTGATTTTTCTTTACTTGAGGGTCAATAACATAGTTAATATCAAGGTTAATAAGTAGTTTTTGTAACTTTTAAAAGAACTTTCCGGGGGTTGAGAGACTCAGGTGCCTAATTCAGTGTGATTTTTTCTTACTTGGTGGTCATTAAAAACGAAATTTTTATGTTAAATAAATAGTTTTCGTATCTTTTAAAATAGCTTTACAGGGTTTGAGAGACTCAGTTGCCTAATTCCGTGTGATTATTCTTTACTTGATGGTAATTAAAAACGAAATTTTTTTGTTAAATAAGAAGTTTTTGTATCTTTTAAAAGAGCTTTACGGGGATTGAGAGACTCAGTTGCCTAATTCCGTGTGATTTATCTTTACTTGATGTTCATTAAAAACTAAATTTTTGTGTTAAATAATTAGTTTTTGTATCTTTTAAAAGAGCTTTACGGGGATAGAGAGACTCAGTTGCCTAATTCCGTGTGATAAAACGAAATTTTTGTGTTAAATAATTAGTTATTGTAACTTTTAAATGAGCTTTACGGGGATTGAGAGACTCAGTAGCCCAATTCCGTGTGATTTTTATTTACTTGTTGGTCATTAAAAACGAAATTTTTATGTTAAATAAGTACTTTTTTATATTTTAAAAGATCCTTACGGGGATTGAGAGACTCAGTTGCCTATTTCCGTGTGATTTTTCTTTACTTGTTGGTCATTAAAAGCGAAATTTTTGTGTTAAATTAGTAGTTTTTTTAGCTTTTAAAAGAGCTTTAAGGGTATTGAGAGCCTCAGTTACCTAATTCCGTGTGATTTTTCCTTACTTGATTGGTCATTAAAAACGAAATTTTTGTGTTAAATAAGTAGTTTTTGTATCTTTTAAAAGAGCTTTATGGGGATTGAGAGACTCAACTGCCGAATTCCGTGTGATTTTTCTTTACTTGTGGGTCATTAAAAATGAAATTTTTGTGTTAAATAAGTAGTTATTGTATCTTTTAAAAGAGCTTTATGGGGTTTGAGAGACTCAGTTGCCTAATTCAGTGTGATTTTTCATTACTTGGTAGTCATTAAAAATGAAATTTTTGTGTTAAATAAGTAGTTTTTGTATCTTTTAAAAGAGCTTTACGGGGATTGAGAGACTCAGTTGCCTAATTCCGTGTGATTTTTCTTTACTTGATGGTCATTAAAAACGAAATTTTTGTGTTAAATAAGTAGTTTTTCTATCTTTTAAAAGAGCTTTACGGGGATTGAGAGACTCAGTTGCCTAATTCCGTGTGATTTTTCTTTACTTGGTGGTCATTAAAAACGAAATTTTTGTGTTAAATAAGTAGTTTGTGTATCTTTTAAAAGAGCTTTACGGGGATTGCGATTCAGTTGCACGGGGGTTGAGTTAAATGGGAATTGAGTTCCACGAGAGTAGTGCTTTGTCGTGGTTTACCCGTGAGGTCCCTTACCACAATCCCCAAAGGGCTCCGATCCCCCCACCCCAACCCCGAAGGAACCCCCCGGTCCTCAAAGGTTCTCTAGGCTCCCAAAGGGGCCGTGGTTTACCTTGTCACAGTTACATTCTCTTGATTTTCAAAGTTCCGTTTGAATTTCTTTCGCTGAAATGCAAGAGTTGGAATATTTCAGTAGTGTTTGGTTGTGGTTTACCTTGTCACAGTTACATTTTATTGATTTTCAAAGTTCATTTCGAATTTCTTTCACTGAAATGCAAGAGTCGGAATATTTCAGTAGTGTTTGGTTGTGGTTTACCTTGTCACAGTAACATTTTCTTGATTTTTCAAAGTTCATTTTGAATTTCTTTCGCTGAAATGCAAGAGTTGGAATATTTCAGTAGTGTTTGGTTGTGGTTTACCTTGTCACAGTTACATTCTGTTGATTTTCATAGTTCATTTTGAATTTCTTTCATTGAAATGCAATAGTTGGAATATTTCAGTAGTGTTTGGTTGTGGTTTACCTTGTCACAGTTACATTTTCTTGATTTTCAAAGTTCATTTCGAATTTCTTTCACTGAAATGCAAGAGTCGGAATATTTCAGTAGTGTTTGGTTGTGGTTTACCTTGTCAAAGTAACATTTTCTTGATTTTTCAAATTTCATTTTGAATTTCTTCCGTTGAAATGCAAGAGGTGGAAGATTGCAGTCGTAGTTGGTTGTGGTTTACCTTGTCACAGTTACATTTTCTTGATTTTTCAAAGTTCATATTGAATTTCTTTCGTTGAAATGCAAGAGTTGGAATATTTCAGTAGTGTTTGCGTGTGGTTTACCATGTCACAGTTACATTTTCTTGATTTTTCAAAGTTCATTTTGAATTTCTTTCATTGAAATGCAAGAGTTGGAATATTTCAGTAGTGTTTGTTGTGGTTGACATTGTCACAGTTACATTTTCTTGATTTTTCAAAGTTCATTTTGAGCTTTACAGAGTTTGAGAGACTCAGTTGCCTAATTCCGTGTGGTTTTCCTTTACTTGGTGGTCATTAAAAACGACATTTTTGTGTTAAATCAGTAGTTTTTTGCATCTTTTAAAAGAGCTCTAAGGGGTTTGAGAGACTCAATTGCCTGATTCCGTGTGGTTTTTCTTTACTTGGTGGTCATTTGTTGTATCTTTTAAAAGAGCTTTACAGTGTTTGAGAGACTCAGTTGCCTAATTCGGTGTGATTTTCCTTTAATTGATGGTCATTAAAAACGAAATTTTTGTGTTAAATAAGTAGTTTTTGTATCTTTTAAAAGAGCGAGACTCAGTTGCCTGATTCCGTGTGGTTTTTCTTTACTTGGTGGTCATTTGTTGTATCTTTTAAAAGAGCTTTACAGGGTTTGAGAGACTCAGTTGCCTAATTCCGTGTGATTTTCCTTTACTTGATGGTCATAAAAACAAAATTTTTGTGTTAAATAAGTAGTTTTTGTATCTTTTAAAAGAGCTTTAAGGGGATTGAGAGACTCAGTTGCCTGATTCCATGTGATTTTTCTTTACTTGGAGGTCATTAAAAACGAAATTTTTGTGTTAAATAAGTAGTTTTTGTATCTTTTAAAAGAGCTTTACGGGGATTGAGAGACTCAGGTTTACCTTGTCACAGTTACATTTTCTTGATTTTTTCAAAGTTCATTTTGAATTTCTTCCGTTGAAATGCAAGAGTTGGAATATTTCAGTAGTGTTTGGTTGTGTTTTACCATGTCACAGTTACATTTTCTTGATATTTCAAAGTTCTTTTTGAATTTCTTTCGCTGAAATCCAAGAGTTGGAATATTTCAGTAGTGTTTGGTTGTGGTTTACCTTGTCACAGTTACATTTTCTTGATTTTTCAAAGTTCATTTTGAATTTCTTTCGTTGAAATGCAAGAGTTGGAATATTTCAGTAGTGTTTGGTTATGGTTTAACTTGTCAAAGTTACATTTTCTTGATTTTTCAAAGTTCATTTTAAATTTCTTTCGATGAAATGCAATAGTTGGAATATTTCAGTAGTGTTTGGTTGTGGTTTACCTTGTCACAGTTACATTTCCTTGATTATTTCAGTACTGTTTGGTTATGGTTTAACTTGTCACAGTTACATTTTCTTGATTTTTCAAAGTTCATTTTGAATTTCTTTCGTTGAAAAGCAAGAGTTGGAATATTTCAGTAGTGTTTGGCTGTGGTTTATCTTGTCACAGTTACATTTTCTTGATTTTTCAAAGTTCATTTTGAATTTCTTTCGCTGAAATGCAAGAGTTGGAATATTTCAGTAGTGTTTGGTTATGATTTACCTTGTCACAATTACGTTTTCTTGATTTTTCAAAGTTCTTTTGAATTTCTTTAGTTGAAATGCATGAGTTGAAATATTTCAGTAGTGTTTGGTTGTGGTTTACCTTGTCACACTTACATTTTCTTAATTCTTCAAATTTCATTTTGAATTTCTTTCATGATTTTTCAAAGTTCATTTTGAATTTCTTTCGTTGAAATGCAAGAGTTGGAATATTTCAGTAGTGTTTAGTTGTGGTTTACCTTGTCACAGTTACATTTTTATTGATTTCACCCCTTGAATATACAGTACAGATACTTCATTCAAGAAACATGATTAAACACGTTTTGAAACTACATGCTATTTGTATGCCTTTCCTTGGCACCTTTCCAAACGAGCGGGGGATTCCCCACTGGTTCCTACACATTGCAAAAAGTGAGCAGTACGAAAACTCCACGTTTTCAACCAGACTGGTTTTTTATGGAACCAATCCTTTCCTTGGCACCTTTCCAAACGAACGGGGATTCCCCACTGGTTCCTACACATTGCAAAAAGTGAGCAGTACGAACATTCCACGTTTTCAACCAGCCTGTTTTTTTAGGGCCCAATCAGGAGACATATGCAAAGTCGACATAGCTTTATTGCATTTTTTTTATGGTTCATAGAGACGAGGTTACGTGCGCGCACGGAACCTCGTCTAAATGAACCTTAAAAAAAATGAAATATTGTGTAAATATGTGCCTTAAATTAAATTTAATTTGTAATTTAGATTGATGCATTTTTTATTTTCTTCGAAGAATTTTTATTTTTGCCTTTTTACTTCATTTTCGTTGTTTTGTAGCTGAAGAAAAAAGTGTTGTTGAATTTTAACCCACATCCATAACTCGTTTTTCTCATTGAAATTGTCTTTTTTTTCTGCTTGTTAGAATTTTTAAAGTTATAAATCCAAAAGTAACCGACCCAGAAAATAGAATCTATTCAAAACTGCACTAGTTCAATTTCATTCACTGGAAAGATCACCACTTTACAACTTTTGATAACAATATTGGTCAGATTGGTGGGAAACAAAGACAGTCGACCTCCGTTCATAAAATCTACATTAATATGACTAAGAAAAGACTGCAATCTTTGACTATTTGTCTGACGCTCAAGCCAAATGAAATATACCAAAGTAAGATAAAAATATAATAATTTAGAAACAAATTCGGAAAACAATAATTTAGAAAACAACAAAAATCACCTTCCGATAATGCAATTAACGTCGACTATTCAATCTGTTCCGGTTCGATTATACAATCAACTTCACTATGCAGTTTAAACAGTAGAACCTTACTGAAAAATTTACATCTTCTCATTGAAGAATTTTCCAGATTTAAGTCACTTGCCATTGTTATCAGAGCTTTTCGGTCTTCTACAAAGCCACATGGAATTGCTGGGTCTGGATCACGAATTTTGAGAGGATAATTTACGCTTAGCGGTGACTGCAGCTGAATTACAAAGAAAGATTCTTTGTACCTTTGCAGTTTTGCAAAAATCTGATCTGAAAGCTCCTCTTTCTTCATTTTCCTCTTTTTTCCTTCTTCATTTTTTTTTATCGTTTTTTCAATTTCATCCGGCCAGAAATCCCCTTTAAAATACGGGAGGCCCGTGGGAAGACTTATCTTGTCACCAATGGTTGCTTCTAGAATGTTTCTGTAGTCTAAAATAACTCCGTCACTTTTTCCTTTGTCTAGAATCCTTTTATACCATTCCTGAAGTCTCTTTTCATCAGGGATTTTTTGTTCGGGTGGGTGACGATAAAAAATGTATCCCTCATCATCTTTATCTGGAGGACAGGCCCAGATATATGCAGTAGTGAAGCCGAGCTTTTTAACATAGTCGAAGTATCCGAGTAAAATTTCTTGGTAAACCTGCGTTCTCAGTCTTTTGGGTCCGAAGAACGGAAGGGAGTCTAAATACGCAATATAAATTCTTCTTTTATTTGGCTCTGGCGAACCTGAGCCATATTCCTGAACGTGCATTCCAAAAAAAACAACGTCGTCACCATCAATTTTTTGAAATGCCAATACAACTTTTGATTTGTACGGGAATGATTGAGGTGAATCCCCTTGCTTCTCACAAAATAGTTTTTTCATTTCAGGTCCAATTTGGACCACCTTATTGGCTGAAGACACGACTCGGATAAACACTTCCGCAGCTCCTGCGTTTTGGTTTTTGAGGAAGTTATTTACTCTGGCTTGAATAAAGCTGTCAAGTTTAGTTTCAGCTAGTTTCCGAGCACTAAATCGATTGTCATTCATCGTTGCACCTTTCAACCTTAAACAGCTTTCACACGTAAACTTCTGCTCTACAGTTGGCTCATAGTAAAGCACACATAACTGATGCAATTTGCGACCGCAATCCACACATTCTGTCATTGGCTCGGGCTTTTTCACGTTCGTCCCAGCACAAGGCAAGTCTGGCAGTGGATCAAATACGTACTTACGTCCGCAACAATAGCCTAGTGACTGCAATGCTGAATCGACCTCTTGCGCAAATATTTGAGACAGCTTAACGGAGCATTTGTAGGCTTCGGAGGTCTTTCTGTTACAGAGCTGTTCATTTTCAAATGTTTCCCAAATTTCATCAACACATTCCCAGGGATCTTTGTACTGTCCTTCTTCAAGCTTCTTTTGGATACTACCAAAACTTAATGTGCTTTCTCGACTATTTGCATTTTGGAGGAGTATATTCAAAACTGGTACCATTGTCCGGCAGATTATTTCTGGCTTAATTTCAAAAGTACTGGATTTGTACCGTTTATAGCCAGGTATTTCGTCAGTGTTAGTATTCTTTCGCTTCTTTCTTTTTTCCTGTTCATTCACGGACACATCATTTTGACTTTCACTAAAGATTTCGATGTCAGAACGGTCAAGCTTAGATTTTTTGGTTTTAGGGTGATCACATTTGTCAGGATTGTCCATTTTACGCTTATTCGCTCTACCAATGTTGAATTTTTCTGGAACACATAAATCACTTAAACGGTACAATTTGACGGAACACTGTTTAGTTTTCTTTTGCTGGTTTCTGCTGCCTTTTCCACCAGAAGACTTTTCCGACTCATGGCTTTTGTCATACATTTTTCGTCCTTCAGTATTTAACTGCTCACTATGATATTATATAACAAGTTTGCTGTAATCACAATTAACTCTCTAAAGTAACTAATGAGATTACTTGACTGTATACTTTCTTTTATATTAGCACCTCACGTCATTACAAATGACGTCATTTTTTTATGTATTATGGCTTGTTTCAAAATGACGTCACTAATGATCGTAACCTACGATGTATGACGTCGTTTGTCATTTTGGATATGAAAATGCATTTTTTATGAAAAAATTGCATTTTGTTACAATATCATCTTTTGTTAATAATGACAGGCACAAGATATTGCAACTTCTTTTCAAAATTAAAGAACTCTCTATGTTTCTTTCCAGTGTCCCGTTAGTGGTCACAAGAAAGAAACACTAACAAATCAGTGGTAACCATGAAAAAACTGATTTTCCTTATTGTTCAAGGTTAGGGGTTACCCTTGAAATTTTGCAGGGGGGCAGACGCCAAAACAGCAGTGGTGGTTGGGTGACAGTTAAGAGGGTTTACGGCGCCAAACTACGACTTTACCCCGAAGAGGACGAATTTGCAATCAACTTAAAACCCTTAAAAGCTAATTGATTTAAAAGTATCAATAACTATATCTTAGGCTTCCCAGTTGCAAAAGAAGTAATGCCACACGGTGGTAGTACTGGATTCAACCAAGTTGATTCGCTTTATTTGTAATAAAACTATGTTACGTTTGATAATCTGTAATTGCGTATCAACTATAATGATGGGGTTGTGAGTCATTGCTTAGGTGGGGGTAGGGTAGAATCCTACAAAAGTACATTTTAATGGAAAAACTGCTTACTGTTCATGAGGCTTCAGATAAATGTTGAAAGAGGAAGGAGGATTAGGAACTAATTAAAATATTTCTCTATACAGCTAATTTGTTACATTCCAATACCTACCAGAACAGAGGTGAAAAAGGCAAGGCAATTCATCATCAGCTCCGCCTTGAAACTTCTCTGGGCTGGCAAATACTGCTAGGAACTCAGTTTTCAGCAATTTTCAATGGTAATATTTTTCTTCTTCGTTTTTGGAGGATCAAAAGTCTCACAGAATTTCCATCCATACAAACAATAATACTCCTTTTCATCCAAACAAAATTCTTTAGTAGTAATAATAACAAGGACTTTTCGCCAAAATTACTATTCGTCGCCAATTTTTTATTCGTCGCCAAGTATATTCAATTCTTTTTTTTTCCAAAGTTGAAATTGCAAATTTAAACGTAGGACGTACTAATCAACATACAATTATTGATTTACACATTTTAAAAGCAATTCACCAGGGATTTTAGTACCGGTATCTCAAATTATATCTTGGTTAGGCCTGGGTATGATTTTGAAAACTACAAGAAATTAAATAAAAAAAAGAGTCTAGTCTTACCCATGAAAAGCTACGAGCCAGAGAAAATTTGTCTAATTTTCGGAAATTAGGGGAATGACCCCCTTGAATTCATATAATTTTAATGGAAATCACATTATCAGATTAAGCGTATCAAAGGACCCTGCTGTAGATGTTTCAAGCTCATATCTGCAAAAATGTGGAATTTTGTAATTTTTACCAGAAAAAAAAAATCACGGATGCGTGTTTATTTTTTGATGTTGTTTTTTCATAGGGGTGATCGTATCGACCCAGTGGGCCTAGAACGTCGGGATAGGGCTCATTCTAACTGAAATGAAAAGTTCTTGTACCCTTTTTAAGTGACCAAAAAATGGAGGGCAACTAGGCCCCCTCCCACGTCACTTCTTTTCCAAAATCGTCCGATCAAAATGTTGAAATAGCTTTTTTCTTCATCATAGTTGACAGGCCAAATAACTTTGTCTTTGGAGATAAGATGACCCCCTACAGCCCCTGGGGAAAAATTTTTAGTTATAAAAATCTCCATTTGTTTTACTTGTTATTGGGAAGTATACAAACATTTTTCGGGTGGGGAGGGGAGGAAGAATTTTCTACTGGGAGAATTTTCAATGGAGATTATAGTTTCCAGGGGCTGAAATTTTCCGAGGTGAATTTGCCAGAATTCATACACGAAACTTCTTTATATATCTTGCTTTCTCTTTGCCGATTCAATTTTATGTGTGGAGATGTTAAGGGTAATTGTCCGGGGTAAATTTTCGTCAGGATTGAATTGCCTAGAGGGTATTTCTATGGGGAGGGGGATTTTTCCACGGAGGTGGAGCCAGGTTTCCTGGCGTTATTAAAAAACGATCAGAAATTAAAAAACGAGTTTTTTTCGATTGAAAGTAAGGAGCAATATTAAAACTTAAAACGCACGGAAATTATTACGCATATGGGGGGTTTTCCCCCTCTTCAACATCTTGCTGTTTACGTTAAAAACTAAATTTTGTCCCAATTCTTTAAAAACGATTCTTAAAACATTAAATAAAAAAGAAAGTTTTTTAAACTGAAAGTAAGGAGCAACATTAAAACTTTAAACGAACAGAAATTATTCCGTATATGAAAGGGGCTGTCCCCTCCTCAACGCATCGCTCTTAACGCTAAAGTTTGACTCTGTCTCACAACTTTAATAGGGGGTCTTTCCCCCTTTTATCAAAAATCAGCCAAATTTTCTCAGGCACGTAGCTTTTGATGGATATAATTAAACTTGATGAAACTTATATATTTGAAATCGAAATTAAAATCTGATTCTTTTGATGTATCTATTGGTATCAAAATTCCCTTTTTTAGAGTTTCGGTTACCATTGAGCCGGGTCGCTCAATACTTACAGTTCGTTACCACAAATTGTTTGTTAAGGGTCGTTTAATTAGAACAATAAGCAACTTTTGTTGAAATGCCAAAAATTTGTAGCGTGAAGAGTGGGGTGTTGAGGGGGGTGGCCAACTCCCTCATATACGTAATATTTTCTGTTCCTTTTAAGTTTTAATGTTGTTCCTTACTTTCAGTTGAAGAAACTTGTTTTATTTTCTATATTTAATGAACCTTAGAGACAAAATATTTTCTAAAGGCAATGGAAAAAGTATGTCAATTAGAGTAAAAGTATTTAAAATGAAAAAAGTAAGTAGTCACAAAAAATACACAAAACAATAGCCTACATACAAAAACTAAGATATAAACTCCCAGCATTAAGTTCTGTTGAGCAATGCTTACACGTTGGACGTTGGACGTATATTTTTTAACAGTATCAATAGTTTTGAACTTGGTTATCAAACACCAAAACATTTAATTAAATATGAAATAAAATAAAATTAAATTTAAAATATTGATTCAATATTTTAAATTTAATTTTGAGTGCCAAAAGCTAGTATATTTGCCACCTTTAGACTTCATAACTGTAAAAAATGAAATCTTTTTCGAAGTGAGAAATAGATAAATACAATCACTCCTAGAAAAAAAATGATAATAAAACATAAAAACGTATCCGTTCAGGGGGAAAATACAGAAATTCTTAGCATTCCGTTCAGGGAAACATTTCTGATTATAGTGGCTTCATAATTCAGCTCATGGGTACTCTTGCGATGCAAGCAAAAGTTGACGGTATATTCTTACCGAAATTGCTCCTTAATAAGTTGTTTTCCTTGTGTTTTCAATAATTATACTAACTTTCTTTTGTTCTAATAACTGCACTAATTACTAATAAACCAATACATATTTAAGATCACTATAAAAAGCTGATTCTTTGACTGAATGTTATTAATAGTTAGGCTCTTATACTTTCGTTATTGACAAGGATAATTATTTACTTACCATTCATTACTATGAAGAATTTGATTTCTGTTTGCTCCAACCAAATCGTATAGGAAAAATATTTGTGGAAAACTGCTTAGGGGTTACTCAGTCACAAATTAGAACTTATACTCCCTTATTATGGGTCAAAATCCATTGGCAGGGAGCCAACAATGGGGCAACAAACATTTGTTTCATGGTTTTTCCCTATTCTGCTCTCTCATTTGGTTTCCTTATAATTGCTTTATAGTCTCAAATTTCCAGGGGGGCCATGGCCCCCTGTTGGCGCCCATTTCGAGTAGGGTTCAACCTCTCCCCCATATGATCGATAAATTTTGTTCGTTTTAAGCTTTAATGTTGCTTCTTACTTTTAGTTGAAGAACCTAATTCAATCTTTATTTAATTTCTGATTATTCTTTAAATAATGCCGGGAAATCTGTCTCCCTCTCCAAGACAAACCCCCCCCCCTTCCATGGAAAAACCCTCTAGACATCTCAATCACGGTGACAATTTACCCCAAACAATTACCCTCAACGTCCTCACATGTAAAATTCAGTCGGTAAAGATGAAGTAAGATAAATAAAAATAATTTTGCATAGAAATTCTAGAAAATTCCCCAAGTGTAAATTTCCCTTGAAAAGTTTGTCCCCCCGAAACTTCTCTCCCTATGAAAATGCACTTCGTGGAAAATCTTTAGCATAAAATACTCACCCTTCCCCCAACCAAACAATGTATGCATGCTTACCAAAAGTAATACTATACTTAAACAACATATAAATTTCATAACTTAAACACCTTTCCCCATGGGCTGGGTGGGATTATGTTATCTTTAAAGGCATAGTTATACACTCTCATACGCTGAATCTTATGGTGTTATTTTCATTAAGATTCTTTGACTTTTAGGGGATGCTTCCGCTTTTTTTCGAAATGCAGATAGTTTTTCCCTGGCCCGTAGCCTTTGATATGTAACATCAGACTTGATGAATTCTGTATATGTAGAATCAACATAATCAGCCAATTTTTTTTATGTATCCATTGATATCGAAATTCTCGGTAGCAAAGTTTCAGATTCTGGATATAAAATCAAAATGCTATCATTTTTGGTTAATATTGGGTCGTATCACTCCTTAAGTACAGTTTGTTACCATGAACTGTTTGATTATGTAATTTTGCCGACTTTATCTGCCCAAACATCAATATTCTGGTTTTAGGTATTGATTTTTCATTTTAAATTGAATTACCTTTTGTAATTTCTATTAAATTAGAAGAAATAACTGAAATATTAACGTTTATGTCTGTAGCCCATTAGTTTCTTTGGTGGACGTTTGACGGAATGTTTGGTGGACGTTGATTGATCTACCGTTGTATTCTCCCCTTCCCTTTTATTTTTAGCCTCTTTCTAGATACCAATTGCTATTCCTCTTGTCTGGATTGGGTTCAGATGTCATTGATGGTTAGTTCGATCACTCCAACGACCAAACTTGGCACCCTCTTCGTGGTACTAGTCCGGCTCTGATTCAATCCCTCCTTGAATATGCATATCTCACATGGGACCCGAAGATTCAGAATGTAGGGTACCTAAGTGATGATCCCTAGGGGATCCAAAAACAAGCTATAAGGGGTGCTATTGCGGGAAAATATGTTGAATACAACTCGGCTTTGAAATCATTGAATTTACAAGATCTCTGTGATTGTCGATTACTGACGATCGTCCCCTTTGTTTACTTCTTGTTTTCAAGTTTTCAACATCGGACATTACTACCAATTGCTATGCCAGCCCGGGCGAACAATCGCAACAAACTGAAGGCAGTTGTATGCTGTACGTTCTCAGTCATTGTTTGTTTCCTTTTTTACAATTGTTTATAACAAGTTAAAATGATATATTGTAGTGTGTACTTCCAAATAAAAGAAAGAAAAGCCTCCTTCAGACAATTTTTTAAGTGTCTATGACATCTCTTTTGAATATATGATTCTTTTACACTACACCGCGAAAGAAAGAAATGCGTAAGTCTGCTTTTGTCTTTTCGCTTCTTTCTGTCTACTGGCTGAAATTTCCCTTGTTTTCTTGTTTATTTTTCTAATCATATCTTCTTTTTTTTCTTTTTGTCAAACGTGAAAGAAATGCACCCCCTCTACACATTAGAATGGCCAGCTTTCAAAATACTGATTTCAAGACTGGCCATAAAATTAGCTGTTATTTCCAAGAAGGCCTTTGAAAATAAGTTGAATGACAATCTGAAAGACCGAAAACAAGCTTGGTAGAAATGCTAAGAAGGAATCACTAAATTTTACTGACTGCAGATATATGGTCATACCTCAGCAATAGATTTCGTGAGGTGACCATATATAAGCTAAAAAGGGTGTTCAATAATCTTAGATGTTCTGCGATTCGAATAGTCACAGATTAATGACCAAATTGCAGAAAAGTTTTCAGCCATCTTCAAATAGTGTGGTATCGAGAATAGTATAACTAAAGTCAAGTTGATTGTTACAGGTAATAAGTCAAACTTTGTGAAGGCTGTCAAAGAGCTTGAAAAGAAGGGAGAGGAGGAAGGTGAATAATTGCTGAAGATAAATTCACATCCACGATCTATTTGTGCTGCTGGATGAAAGTCAAAGCTTGCTGAATCAGTCTAATGAAGTGTATGTAACATATGCATCTAGTAAAAATGCTGATACACCCCAGCACTTACCACAAAACATATTTTGGCGTACATTGGCAAGCTAAGATTAGTTGCTCTAACTGATTCTAAGGCTCCACTATTTGAGGCTCTTTAGCAAATATTGTTTTCTCCGTTTTCGTGAAAGTAGTTGGATTGCGGAATTCTCTAAGCCTCACCACAACCAGTTGTGATTGCTTGGGTGAATCTAGGGGGAAAATGATTCAGCCAGTAGGAACGCAATGGAACTCTAAATAAAATAAATTATAATGTGTAGCATGTTGCACCAGTGGGGGAAAGCTCAGTACAGTATGTGACGGTAAAATATACACAATCGAGTTTATGGAGGAATACTTTTCTTTTCAAGAGTCCCTTGTAGTTAAGGCGGAGATACTCTAAAGCAAAAAAAACGTGTTGGTTTGGAATCATTTATCTTGCATTTAAGAGCATTTAGAAAAAAATTGATAAAGCTCTGACAGTCTGCTAACGCACTGCACCCTTGATCAGCCCAAAACTACACTACATGAATGATGATCTAGCTTTCTGAAACATTTGTTGCTCCTCCATAGCGCTGCCAAGACAATGTTCTTGGCAGCGCTGTGTTTTGTGATTGTGTTTTGTGATAGTTGAAAGGAACAAAATGAAAAATCGTCAGTCGAGGATGCCGTAAAGCTGGTTTTCTGCAATTCTGATGACGGCAACTCCAATCTCTTCTCATGGAACAGATTCTAAAAGTTTTGGAGGACGAAAGGGATGACAAATGGTGAGATCTTGTTGCTCTTAAGGACTATCTACCCGTCCACCAAGTTTTCAGACAAACGTGTCTTGCCCTCTTCAGTCCTGCGGAAAGGTTTTTCTTTAATAAGGGTTCAATTCTTTCTAAAGGGAAAAATTTCATGGGAGAAATCGGATTTGAATGCTAGGCGGTGCTCAAAACAAACGTCCAGTACTTAATAAGGAAGAAGTACCAGAAATTTTCAACCAAACCACTGAGTAGACTTTTATTAGGGCCGTTTTTCAGCACTAAGATCTTACATCTAAGATCTTGCATCTTTCTGCAAAGGTTATCGTTTTTTCAACTCATCTTTGTTCTAAGATCTTACAACTCAACTGATGTTAGCAAAAAGCATGAAAGACGGCATCTTTTTGCCAAATAGAACAATGATGAGAGAACTTTGATAATATACTCATTATTGTTCTCAGACCGCTGACCAGAGCAGAATGATGAAAGACGTTTGCATAAAAACGACAAAAGATGTAAGATCTTAGTTCAAAGATTTCACTTTTTAAGCGTTTTCTGACAAAAGAAGTAAGATCTTAGCGCATTTATGAGTGAAAAATCAGGCCTATTCTTTCTTACATTTTGAAAATATGACTTTCAACGACTGCACATCGGTCTCAGATAACTGAGCTATCGTTTAAGTCTGTAAGTAAGTTAAGTGATTTAAGTAAGTAAGTAAGTTAAGTAGGTAAGTTAAGTAAGTAAGTAAGTAAGTTAAGTTTCTATAAGTAATGATTCAAACTTTTACTGATTTATCAATTTTAGAATGTACTCAAGAAGTATTTCATGTAATACTTAAGGATAAGTCAGGTTCTTACATCTCAAGTAGGCCTACTGCTTAAGTAGATTTTTGGTCATATATTTAGAACTTGACACTTAAGTAATAGTTTTGGAAGTACTTGGTGTTTAATAGTTAAGTGGAAATATGAGACACTCGTTACAAGACAGCTGACCAGCATCCATAGGATTCGTCCTTATGGGATTTAAGGCAATATTCATTCAAATGAAAAGGGAGCTGGGGGTAAATTATAACCCTTTTATTTTTTTTTAATTTAAGGTGGTCAACCTTCCCTAATAAGGTGGTCACCTTATTAGGGAAGGTTGAGCATAAAATTGAATATTATGTTCACACTGTTACTTTAACAATGTTAATTTCATACTCAACATTCCCTAATAAGTGACCATCTTCTTTCCTTCAGCAGCCGTTATTGACGCTTTGTTTAATCTATTTCATCAGATTTCAGGAAGCTTAGAGGTTAATAGTCCCTTTGTTTTGATTAATCTGGCCTCTTGGTCAGATTGGTTGGTCTCTCAGTAACATCTTAAATTTTTTCGGAGAGAGGGGTCTTTATCCTGAGTACCACCAATCCTATAGAAACAGTCCGGTTGTCTGCAATAGTTATTATCCAAAGGATTAACATCCTTCATTCCTATGGATAGACTTCATATATCTTTACGGACTGAATGGAGAAGCCAACGGCTGTATGTCTTCAGAAACTATGAGATTTGACACAAATATCTCAATACTTTTAAACATATTGACTACTTCCTTTGTCCGAGAGGACAAGGGTTCGAATCCTAGTGTGCTCAATTATTTGGTTTAGGACGGGGGTCAGTGGCGTGACTGTGTAAGCTCAGCCAGAGTCGACCCAGTTTTAAATGGGTATTTGAAGAAATCTGGGGAAGGTAAACAGGAAGGGTGTGCGAAAGCACAGGATGGTTGCCCCCCCCCCATTGCACTTCCTGGCTGAAGGGCCAAAAACGGAGATCAGCACCACTGGTTGAGACTATAAAGTCCAATGCTGTATTCCTTACTTACTTTATATTGATTACTTCAATATTTTCGTTCACTCCGATGATGACTTTTTTGCGCCTGATGATTGTTTGGCGATAGAAAATAAACTTGCTATTACTAATCTCCATTTTTCACTTATGAAAAATACTAGAACTCGGAATTGCTATTTAAATGATGCCTCTTTCCATATTCTCAGAACTCTGGTTTAATGTAACTAGCTTTGAATCTAAGAAAAGAAAAGGAAATACGCATCCGTCACGCATCATACTTCTTCGACTTCCTTTACGTGGCTCTCACAAATTTTGAATTTGGGGGTGTAAAAATTAAATTCCTTTAACTTCTTAAACACGAACATCGCTTTCAAGAATCCTATGTTTATGGTTTCGCTGAATATAAGTGAGATCAGAACTTTACTTATCTTTGGTAGAATACGATCAATACAAAAGAAATTAATTCCTTCCCCCTCTCTTTAACGGTAGGCGGAAGACAGATATTCTCGTGTTAATCAAAAAGGTACTACTTGAATTAATTTATATTGTTGTTTTGTTCTCCAATATTTTTCTCAATCTATAAGTCATTTCTCCGTGTATGGCCCTCCTCCTCCTTGTGTATTTAAGTCATTATGCCTATTTGGGGTTATATTATGAGCGTATTAACTACTCTGCTAGATCATTATACCAATCAACTTTCCATGTGCTAACCTTGCGTAAATTACGACAATTCCTTTGACATTCTATGCTAATTGCCAGCAGGAAACAGCAGGCAAAAACTGTTTTGAAAACGTAACTTCGCTCATCTCTAAAAGGTCAACTTAACACGCCAAATTTGAACCTTCGACGTAATCAGGGATTGTAATACTTTAAAGTTAAAAGCATAAATTATTTGTTTAATTTAGAAGTTTTAATACTTTTAATCGGTTTTAGTTAATTATTTTTAATAGCTGAAAAGTAATCAAAACACGACCAATAGGGGAGGGGGTCTTTCTATATAGGGAAAAGGAATGAGACATTCGGTACTTAGTTTTCAAATGTCTGAATCTTATTAAAAAATCCTAAGATGAAGCCCTTGAGCAATAGTTTCATGGGAACCTTTCTAAGTCCCCCCTGTCCCTAGTGGCCCCGGGGAGGAAATCATTGTCAACTCAGGTAGAAAATGCTCGCAAAGCTTAGTATCAAATCCAAAATAATAATAATAATAAAAAATCGAACACGGTAATTTACTTACGATTTTGAAACATATTAGTAATGGATTTAACTGTCTTAGTTTTCGGTCACTAAAAAGAACATAAAACTTGATTGAGGATATAAGATTGATTCTTTTGTATGGAACTTTAAGCAAAATAGGTGAAGTGAAGCAGTTTTTTAGTGACAACATTGTTTGTAAATAAACTCAAATGGTCAAGTAAGGTCTGTGTCATTATAACTTAAAATTAACAGATATTATTCCACATTTAAGTGGGGCTGGCCTCTCCTCAACTCCTTGTAATTTACAAAAATTTCTATCTTCCCAAGTTGAAATTATTTATGAGTGCAACAAATGTGCAACCGATTGCTTTTTAAAACAACTGAACTGAAATTTTAAATGAAGTGAATGCACATCAATCAGGTCTTCTATCCGGGAGACACTGTGGATACTGCAATCCAATCACCTTTGCCCTAGAACAGTCATTCTTAAAGCATTGTAGACAAAAAGACCAATTATAAAACTTCGATTTCTACTGGCAAGCGTCGCTCTTCACCTATAGTTTCTTGCTAGTTCACCTCACCCTAGGCTTTCGTAAATATAAGGAGAGGCAACTAATCCCTCTTTCAATGCCTATTTCTTACATTTAAGTTTAATATCCATATAAAAGTACATCAGGAACAATAATTATCTTTAAAAAGGTGCACTCCTCAAAATATTTATTAGAAGGGAAGGGTCCTGAAATATTAAAAACAGTCTATTACGTAGTATTCCACGGCTTTCGCGGTGATTTCTTCAAATAAATATTCTTTTTACAAAGATACCTTCAATGGATGTCACAAGGGAGGCAAGGAAGTCAGTGATCATATTCTGTTTCAGTATATTAATTGGGACAAAAAAAAATAAATTATTTAACATTTGTGGAAACGACAATTTTACCTTGCGACACGTAGGAATGAACCTGCCAACCTTCGATTAGGAAGCGCAGCTTTATTCGCACCATCATCGCAAGGTATTATGAACAATAGTTCGTTTATAATTTTATTAAACTACTTTAAAAATTGGAATTTTAGTGGCTAGTGCAGGGGTGGCCATCCCAAATTATCTTGCAGGCCACTTTGGACATATATATATATATTACATATATATATATATATATATATATATATATATATATATATATATATATATATATATATATATATATATATATATATATATATATATATATATATATATATATATATATATATATATATATTTTTACTATTATTTTACGTATAAACATAGATAATATAAAATAATAATAATACTAAATGCACATTTTAAAAATATATAATACTAACAATAAAATATAATGAAAGAAAAAAACTACAATCATAGACAAATACTTATGTCACTAATGCAATATTTATTTCTTCACTTTTTCACTTAGCTTTTGCAAGTCGATCTCAATTTGGGTATTTGCACATCGTAATTGGTGTTGCAGGTTAGCGTCCGTTATGTTTGAGCGTGTTTTGTGTTTGGTCAATTTCATTTTCGAAAAAAAAAAAAAAAATGATTCGCAGTGTAAGTTGAACCAAAAGCGCTAACAACTTTTTGTGCCAAATTTCTTAAATTGGATAATCTTTCTTTTGTGACGTTAATTCTTAAAAGATATATATATTGTATATTTTTGATTATGAATTCTCAAACATGCGTTTTAATTCATTATTGCACAGTTTGTCAGTCAGATCCGTTTGGAGATATTCTGGGACAGACTCAATTTCGGAAAAGGAGATGAATATATTTCAAAATTGTTGGTGTATTTTTCCAACTCTAGATTATTGAATAAGCTTCCAAAAGAATCTGCAAGTTTTCTTATTTATGTCGCATATTTGATATATTTGCTACATTTTGATTTCTTAAATTCTTCCAACAATGGAAAGGGGTGAGCATTCTTAATTTCCAATTGTGATACAAATAGCAACAATTTCTTCTGAAATGCTCTGATGTAATTAAATGTAGTGACTATAAGGCTATCTTTTCCCTGCAGTGATATATTTAATTCATTGAGTTTGTTGACAATATCCACTAAAAAGCATAAATCCGATAACCACTCATCATTTATAATTCTGGCACAACCCTTTTTTGTCATTCATTTTTTGTCGTTTGTCATTCATAAGCAAATCAATTTCTTCTCAAAACTGGCAAAATCGCTGTAAACATCTTCCACGACTTCTAGGCGGACTCGACTGAAGTACACAACATAACCGTATTCAGAATCTAATTCTTTCAGAAAATCCTTGAATTGTCAATGCGCAAATGCAATTCACTGAATGTAATTCACCGCTTTTATAACTACTTGGATAACATGATATATTGATAATACGTGGGCTATACAACATAATAATATAATACTTGGGCTATATACATTGAAAAACGACATTGTTAAAAGTGAAACATCGAAATCGAATCCGTGATGTCCCAAGATGTGCGCGCATCACGAGGGCGCAGAATATAAAAGTGTGATGTATCTCGCGGGCCGCAAAAATGTTTACGGCGGGCCGCATGCTGCCCGCGGGTTGGCCGCGGGTTTTTTTTGATGATATGGAGTACATTTTGAAATTCAGGAAACAACATTTTAATTTTTTTTTATTTTGCTTGATGGAAACATAAAAAAAGATACTTTCTAAGTTTTTCTGGGGGAACGAATGATCACTGGCAACTATGCCTGTCATTTGAGTAAAATATTGCCATCTATTCACAGGACAAGAATAGAACGAAAAATATACATAATGAGGAAAATGGGAAATACTACCATTAAAACTTTGGCACAAACAAAGCTCCTGGTGCCACTTGTACCTTCACATCTCATATTTTATGCCAATAAGCACATGAATGCAATCTTTGATGTTTACAGAAAAATCGTTTCTGCAACAAAAGAGAGCCATCACTCCGCAGCATCCATATTACAGTCTTAGTTCGGAAACATTTCTGGGTAGCAAGGGGGGTCGTACATAAATTTATACCCCCCCCCCCCTCAAATAAAAACGCTATTTACCTAATGTAGCTTTTTGAGGGTTCAGACCAACGCCTTTCCTATAAAGATTTACCACTTCTCCTTCCTAATAGCTAAAGCGCAAGTATATACATCTGCACATTATCTTATTAAACCTAAAATGAATCAACTTAGAGGACTGAATCCTTAGATACATGTCCGTATTATCCGTTTCTTTGATATGCCCGCATTTGTAGGAACGAATGCACCATTGAGTGGCATACCTTCCCCGTGGTGGATCCAGCGGGGGGGGGGCGAGGGGGAGCGTTCCCCTAACGTAGTCTAAAGTAGTGTAATTTACTTAATTAACTCAAGTTTGCGTTATTTAAACTTGCTCCTAACGCAAGTTTATGGGATCAACCTATTTTGCCCCCCCGGCCCCCCCCCCCTAAATTTTTTTTCGGATCAACCTATTTTGCGTCCCCCACCCCGTAAAAAAATCCTGGATCCGCCCCTGTAACTGCCTCTAAAACTGAAAAGATCAATATATATTTTTTCGGTTATTTTAAATCCAGTAACTATCTCAAAATTTTCAATTGATAGCTTTTTTCCTTTTTGAGACAAAATTGTTGTTTTGTGCCTTTAACTTTTAATTTGCGTTCAAAATAATTACTGATGGATACAGGAAGAGGGTGCAGGGGACCCCCCCCCAAAAAAAAGAATTATGGCACCCTCATTTATTATTTTTTTTAATAGATTTGTCAATTTGGTCAATTATTGGCGCCCTTGTCACACTGCCCCCCCCCCCAAGATTTTTCTTTATTGGTGCCCTTGTCACAATGCCCCCTCCAGAACCGGAAAAAGGGCGATTGGAACGATTGGGCCCAATCGGGCCCCGCTTTTGAAAGGGCTCAGTTCCGCCATTAAAGTTAGCACAAAATGACACCAATACGAGCAGGTAAAGCAAAGGACATTGCAAAATTGTCTGAAGTAATCAAAATCGAAAAACGTGTCAAAAATGAAAAAGAAGAGCAAAGATACTGGCGGTTAGAATATATGCGAAAACGACAATTAGAGCGTGTTAAAAATAAAATGAAGAGCAAAGACATACGCGGTTAGAAGACATACGATACCGAGCCAGTGAGCGAGTCAAAAATGAAAATGAATAGCAGATACACACACGGTTAGAAGAAAAGCGGCGGCGTGTCAAATATACGCGGTTAGAAATATGAGACACGGCGCATGTGAGCGAGTCAAAAACGAAACTTAAGAGGAAAGACACACGCGGTTAGAAGACAAGAGACACCGAGCATGTGAGCGAGTCAAAAATAAAAATGAAGAGCCAATACACACGCGGTTGGAAGAACAGCGGCGGCATGTCAAAAATGAAAATGAAGAGCAAAGACACAGGGAGTTAGAAGATATGCGACACCGAGCATGTGAGCAAATCAAAAATGAAAAGCAAAGACACGTGCGGTTAGAAGACATGCAACACCAAACATGTGAGCGAATCAATCAAAATCAACCTGGACAGCGAGAATCAAAACGTGTCAAAATTAAAAATGATAGCATTGGTGATTGGGTTCGGGATTTTGAAATGGATAAGGTCATCAATGCCTACCATACTTTTGTTGAAAAAAAAAGGTTCAGCGATATGTATTTCATAATGACGAAAGACAAGCCGAGGTAAAACGAAGCAAAAAAAAAATCGAAAATGATAGCGATGATTATTAATGGTTGGATTTTTTACACGGCTAAGGTTATCAATGCCTACAATACCTTTGAAAATCAAAAAACCTGCCGGACTAGATAAATCATTGGAAGAACAAGATGTTATTGTCCCATCACCTGAACAATTAAAAGAAACAAAGGTTCGGCGATGTGACTTTCATAATGACAAAAGACAAGCCGAGGCAAAAGAAGAAGTTTTGTCCCACCACCTGAACAATTAAAAGAAACAGAGGTTCTGCAATGACGTCACACCTTGTGGCAATTTGGAAATACAGTACACTGTTATGTTGTCACAATGTGGAAAAATTGAAGATTTTTAAGACATGAAAAAAAGTTGAACATTTTTTTAGTTTAGTTCAGAATCGCGAAAGTTATAATATTGCTGTAATAATAATCAAATATCTTTGAATAGAATGCAGTATGAAAAGACATTTAGTTGCGTAAAGAGGAAAAGAACTGGTAATTGCAAAAATATTTGTATATATTTTAACAAGGGACTACAAAAACTCAAAACCTTAACAAAGAAGTATGAAGCTTAGTAGAAATTGCTGTTAGAAAAACATCATTACTGTTGTTCTTTTCTTATAAGTATAAGCAATGTCTATTTTAAAACATGAAAAAAAGTTGAAAATTTTCTTAGTTCAGTTCAGAATCGCGAAAGTTATTATGTAAACTACAAAAAATATTTTCGGTGCCTTAGCAATAATTTTAATGTTTTAATTCAAACTAGAAAAACACCTGAAAATTTAAAAATTAGCTGTTTTTTTTTGTTTGTTTGATAAAATCAACTTGCTACGTGATTAAACTTACAGGATTGAACGTAACCAGTTATATAATGTCACTAGGAAAGTCCAAAAACTGAAGATTTGCAATTATTACAAATGATGATTCTCTATTTTGACAAGGGATTACAACAATTCATAAACCTTGAAAACGAAAACCAAAAGTTGCAAGCTTAGTACATATCGTTGTTATAAATCGGACTAGATTCAATAATCAAAAATCTTTGAAAAGACAGTAGTAGGAAAAGATATTAAATTGTGTAAAGAGCAAAGAACTGGCAATTGCAAAAACATTTGTATATATTTTAAAAAGGTATTACAGCAATTCAAAAACCTTAAAAAAAATATCCTTTTTGAACGCAACCATACTCTCAGAAGGAAGGCCAAAAACAAAAATTTTCAATTATTATAAATGATGATTCGCTATTTTGTCAAGGGATTACAACAATTCAAATCCTTAAAAAAAAACCATAAGTTTGAACCTCAATACATATTGCTGTTAGAACTGGACTTGCTTTAACAATCAATATCTTTGAACAGATACAGTATGAAAAGACATGAAATTACGCAAAGAGCCAAAAGCTGGTAATTGCAAAAATTTTTGTAGGCTATATATTTTAACAAGGGATTACAACAATTAAGAAAGAATAAAAATTAAACCAAAAGTTTGAAGCTTAGTAGAAATCGTTGTTAGAAATTGGATTTGCTTTAATAATCAAATATCTTTGAAAAATACAGTATGAAAAGATGTTAAACTGTGTGAAGAACAAAAAACTGGTAAAAGCAAAAATATTTGTATATATTTTAACAAGGCATTCCAAAAATTCAGAAACCTCAAAAAACTAAACCAAAAGTTTGAAGCTTAGTAGATATCGTTTTTAGAAATTGGGATTGCTTTAAGAATAAAATTTCTTTGAAAATACTGCAGTATGAAAAGACAACAATTTGTCTCAAATTGTTTGCGGCTAGTAGACAAGCAATAGGGGGAATCCATATATATATATATATATATATATATATATATATATATATATATATATATATATATATATATATATATATATATATATATATATATATATATATATATATATATATATATATATATATATATATATATATATATATATATATATATATATATATATATATATATATATATATATATATATATATATATATATATATATATATATATATATATATATATATATATATATATATATATATATATATATATACGGTATGTTTATTTATCATGGATTTGAATTAAGCTTAAAAACTTAATATAGGCCTATAGAGGGGGCCCGGCAAAAAAAAATCCATTTGGGCCCTACACATAGTCGATCCGGCCCTGGCCCCTCCCTGGTTTTGCTCTAGATCCACCCCTGAAAAGAACCTTCTCTCAGTTTTCTAGGACCATTGGTTAGATGTTAACACTCCTAAGAAAAAATACAAAATTCTGAATTTTGAAGCTTTTTTCTTGTAAATGGGGTAATCGTTTTAAGTCTTGTAGCTTTTGGTGGCTTACTTCAAATCATTGAAGTTTTACATGTTCGAAATCACTGTAAAAAGCTTCTTTTTATGTCCGTATATATTGCTATCAAACTACTTCTCTTAGAATTTCAGCGACTGTCAGAACTAGTCACTCTTTAGTTATAGTTCATTGCCAAGAACCCCATGAAACATGGACCAGGTGTTTAGGCAGTTCACTTATTCACCGTAGTATTGTTTACGTGGGCTTTAGACTGCCAAATTAGTATATCTTCCCATGATTATTGTGGCTCCTGGAAGGCACCCACTGGTGCCAGGCATTAAGACAGCTAGGACCGTATCCATGATTGTTGTTCGGGGGGAGGGGGGTACACAAAAAACTAAAAACGCTTCAACAATTTGTTTATCTGTATTTTTGTAATGTTTTTGCGAGTCCCACCCCTCCATGGAAAAGGCCTTGAAGTATAGTATTTAACAAAAAAGAAACAATTAACAAAAAATAACGGCTTACGCATTGGCTGGCACCCACGCGATATATTGTGACAAAGGAAACTAGTCAAACGGGTATCTGTCAATAGAGAATTTAATCGTAAACCGTGGTTTGTCATTGCGTTTACAATATTTAAACTATTGGTTTTGGGGGATTAGGGGGGGGGCAAGGTACCTAGGTTAGGTTATGTATTTAATATATGCTATGCTTTACCCCTCACCCCCCTAATAAGCAAATATGTAGCCCAGATTTGTCTCTAAACTATTATATTTTCATCCTATATTGTTTTATTTTATTAGCATTAACCAAACTTGACTTTTCGCGTGGGTACCAACTAATGCATAAGTTCCAAATAACGCTATGAATTATCCTAAGTGAAAATTAAAAAGAAGATTTCTGAAAACTTCGCAGAATGACCCAATCGAGACAGTAGGACAGCAAGCAATTCAATACCACCAATTTACAAAATTTGTGTGGAGGTGAAATATTTTCTTTATTAAAAAAAAAAAAAAATGTCAAAAGGTATCTTTATATAGGAATCCTGTTAAGAACATGCCACATGCCATACTGATTCCGGAAACAGAATACAAAATCACATACAGTTTGTATGTCAATGTGTAATGAATGAATGATTTTATTCAGTGATTAAACCCGTACAGAGTATTTCACTATCTAATCTACAAAATATAGCATAAAATATCAAAAACGTCAATGTGTAATTTAGCAGTAGGCAATTTGGACTGATGGTTTAATATAGAGGCTGAGGGGGTAGTAGTTCCCTCTCATTGCAGGAAGATTTTGAGCAGAAACAGGAAGATTATAATGATCCGTTTACTGGTAAAGAGGCGGGGAAGGGGGCCTCCTAAAAGACGGGATTTCTCTAAAAGACAAAAAAACTTGTTTTCTCGAAAGTTATAGAAGTGTGATCCAAAAACTATTTTTTTGCATTTCAGACTAAAGAGATTTACAATCTTTTGTACAGAAAATGTCATACCTGGTTATCATTATTACTGGAATGCACCGTTTATTTTTGTAATTTTATCATGAGCCCTGCGAAATTTTTGAATGAGATCAAAATCAAAGTTTTTTAGTTCGTTTAAAATCGAATTCTAACAAGATCACAAGAATTTGCATATATTATTATTCCCACGCAAAATTTATATTGGAAATTATCATGGGCGCCCAAAAGCTGAATTTCAGGGGGGGGGGGTTACCTGGTCTAATCGGAACTTCCAATGCTGTATAATAGAATTCTCAAAACAAAAATATAAAATATAAGCCAACATCATTCAGCCAGGGGGGGGACTGGATCCCCCCTGCACCCCCATATGGGCGCCCATGGTAATAACTCATGAATGATTCAGTATTCATATCAGTTTGTTGCATTTTTGACAAGGTTTGGTTGTTTTGGTCATTTTGAAGGATGCTACCGTTTTGCATACTGAAGACCTCTAATTTAGGTAATTAAAAATTATGCGGCAACATTGCTTAAACATAGCTGTAAATTCTCCAAATTCCCATACGGTAAACGTTGCAATGGTTTACGTTTCAAGAACTTTAGTAGGCTGTGAATCAAACTGAACTTATTGAAATTCATAACCTTGTTAACAGCCGAAAGCTGATACTTCACAGGACAGTCCCTGTCACTGGTTAATTGGTTTGGAATGAAGGCGAGACTCTGTACGCTCAGCCACAGTCAACCTAGCTCTGAATGCGTGGAGAAATCTAGAGAAGGTAAAAAGGAAGGGTGTGTGAAAGCACAGGTTAGCTGGCACTCATTTCCTCAATTTCTCTTCTTGGATGAAGAACCGTGAAACAGAGATCAACCCCGCTGGAACTATTCTTTGCAGTTCTTTTTTTACAGTTCCCTGTCCTGTGATCATTACTGTATGCTGTGTTGTGAAGCATCAGAATTCATCTGTTCGATAAATGCGCAATGACAGAAACACTTTTTGTCGCAGATAATTTGCAAAAAAAAACTCCTATTTAAATATGGAAAAACCTAGCAATAAGGAAAATCAAGACACAATTTCAAAACAAAAATTAGTTGTTCAGCAAATTCATCGTTAAGAGCCACAACAACTCCTCAACTTTCTAATTATAGGCCTACATGACTTCTTAGTGATACTTTTGAATTTTACTTTTCAGACTGCGGTTGAACCAAATTTTCCAAACGCGGCTTAAATATTTTAACGTCAATGAACTTTGGGTTTCTCGTAAATTCTTTTCCGGGAAAGTCACACCGGTTTACAATAAACGTAGTATTTGTGGACACATTCTTATTAAATACACCCCCAACAGGGAAAACCTACAAATCAAAATTCCAACTTATAAAGCACAAAAAAGGGACAGTAGAAAACCACACGAAAAAGATGCATTGGATATAAACGAAATACTTCGGCTTTATTACTTCATCCAACTTAATAGCAAAAACTAGGCACATGCATAAAAGGAGAAGATCCCCCCCCCCCCAAAAAAAGATAGGATTTTATGCGTATGTCCATAGTTTGTCCTAATGGTAACAATAAATAATGCGAAAAATGGAATGTAAAGAGATTTGGCTAGGAAGGCGGGTAGAGTAAAATTTATAAGAAAAAAAAATGTAAATTACATGAAAAAAAAACTATGTTATGGCTGCAGTGATTTTAAAAGGGGCATACAAATTAGGGGTCAACACTGTTTCCGTTTCCGTTTCTTTTTTTTTTTTTTCACTGTCTTCTGTTCTGTTTTTTTTTTTAGGAAACGGAAAAAAAAAAAAACAGCTAGCCGTTTTCTTATTACCCTTTTTGTTTCTGTTCCGTTTTTTTCTTATCGTTTTTGCCGTTTCTGTTTTTTTAAATCCGTTTTTCTTCATTTTCCGTGATTTGGTTGCGAACAGAATCATATCGCATTCTTGCAACTTTTATTGAATTTTGACACTTGCCATGTATGGATTCTTGATAATCTTGATACATGCTGAAGTTTGTCAGTTAAGAAAATGTCGATGCATGAGAAAGAGCTTGTAATTAGAGAAATTTAAGTAAGTAGAAATTCAAGGTAGGCTAATGTAGCTACATAGTTATATATATAAATATATAGGCTATGTTAAATAAAAAAACTGAAAGTAAGGAGCGACATTAAAACGAACAGAAATTATTCCGCATATTAAAGGGGCTATCCTCTCCAATAGAGTTGTGAGAAAGACTCAAACTTTGGCGCATAGAGCGAGGCGTTGAGGATGGGACATCCCCTTTCCTATACAGAATAGATACTGTTCGTTTTAAGTTTTAATGTCGCTGATTACTTTCAGTTAAAAAAAACTTGTTTTTTTATTTATTTCTGAGTGTGTTTGAATTAATAGAGGTTTTGATTTTGGATCACCATACATGAATAATTAAAACTAAGTTTGCATATTAATTTTACTTTTTTTTGGCTATATGGATTTCTCGAAATTTTGATCTGACGATTTTGAGAAAAAAGGGGCGGAGGAGGGGGCCTGGTTGACCTCGAATTTTTGGTTAATTCAAAAGGGCACTAGAACTTATAATTTTATTTACGAACGTTTTTATTAGTAATAAATATACGTAACTTAAGAATTAACTTACGTAACGAATTTCTGTATTCGTATATTTTTATTACGTATTTTAGGGGCTTTGCCGCCTTGCTAATACGTCTCTTTTTACGCTAAAGTTCCAATTTTGTTCTAATTCTTTAGAAACAACCACTTAATCACAAAGACCTTTAATTAGAATAAATAGCTCCTATGAAAGTACAAAAAAAACTTTATCGTAAAGAGCGAGGTATTGACTAGGGGGTGAACCCAATCATATGCGTAATAATTTCTTTTCGTTTTAAGTTTTGATGTTGCTTCTTACTTTAGGTTGAAAAACTTAGGCACTTATTTAAAATCCGATAAACACGTGAGAAGTGAAGTTTCGTTAATGCTGATGAAATGAAACAAAATAGGATGGAAATATAATAGTTTATGAACAAATTTGGGCCATATATTTGCACATTGGGGGGGGGGGGTAAAGCATATAATATATTAAATACGTAACCTAACCTAGGTACCTCTTTTTGCCCCTTCTACCCCGAAAAACTAGTACTTAAATCTTTGTCACGGAGTGAGCAATACCTCACTGGGCAGCGAAAACCTATTTTTCATATAGCATCTTTGAGATTTAGATGCGGTCTTTCTCACGTGTTTATGGGATTCTAACTAAGTACCAAAACTTGTTTTTTTATTTAATTTCTGATCGTTCTTTTTTAAATTATGCTGGGAAATCCGGCCTCCCTTCATAGCAATGTCCCTTCCCCCATGAAAAGTTCATCCATGGAAAGATTCTTCCACGTAAACCCTACCCCTCCCCCCCCCCCTCCACAACCAGAAAAAATCCCTCTGAAAATTTCTGTATTCTTTCCAATAACCAATACTATGTGTAAACATTGGGCAAAGTTCATAACTTTCTGACCTTCCTCCGGGAGCTGTGGGGGATTAAGTCATCCACAAAGACATATTTATTCTATTTTTCGACCATGCTGAACAAAGTGGACCATCTCAAAATTTTGATCGGGTGACTTTGGGAAAAAAGTGAGCGTGGGAGGGGGTCACTTAAAAGGGCATTTTTTGGTCACTTAAAAAGGGCAGTAGAACTTTTAATTTCCGTTTGAATAAGCCCTCCCGCGATATCCTAGGACCACTGGGTCGATACGATCACCCCTGATAAAAATCCGTGATCTTTCCTCTGGCAAAAGAATACAAAATTCCACATTTTTGCAGATAGGAGCTTAAAACCTCTACAGTAGTGATTATCTCATGGATTAATTTTCATTAAGGTTCTATGACTTTTAGGAGGTGTTTCCTCCTTTTTCGAAAATAAGGCAAATTTTCTCAGGCTCCTAAGTTTTGATGAGTAAGACTAAACTTGATGAAACTTATATTTTTTACATTAAGCATAAAAATCTGATTCTTTTGATGCATCTATTGGTATCAAAATTCCGTTTTTTAGAGTTCCGGTTACCATTGAGCCGGGTCGCTCGGTGCTGTGGCTTTATAGTTATTACAGCTCATTACGTAATGAAAAATGCTGACGGCAAGCTCACTTTAGTACATAGAGTCCTTGACCTTAAGAGACTAAAAGTTGCTCACACTAGCGCCAACATCCTTCGTGCGGTCCGTAGTAGCCTCCAGAAGTTCAGAATTCTGCATAAAGTCTACTTTATAATTACCGATTCAGGAGCTAATATGGTAAAGGCCCTCAGATACGGTAACATTATGCGAAGCTCATGTTTTTCACACAACCTGCATAATGGGGTGCCTAATGCCCTTAAGCTATGGGAATGCAGAAACAAGGCACACTTAGTAAGTGCTACCCACCTGAGTAATTCCGGATCTAGTTCTGAATCTGATGATAACATAGATACTGGTGAACTAGATGACTTTCCCGACCTGATTGTAGGTGACAATGACATTGAAGAAACGGGTTACACTGACTGCAGTAATGACAGTAATAGTAGCTCGGAATCAAATGATTCAGACCTTTACAGTGATTATGAGAACTCAGTACCAAGACAATCAGGACTTTCCACTGAAGTATTGACGCTGGGAACAGCCCTGGTAAAAATACGAAAGCTAGTTAGAATACTGAAAGTGTCTTCCAAATCCGATAACGTCTTAGAAGCTATCTGCAAGACATATAATCTTAGTCCATCCATCACAAAGGACATGAATGTTCGATGAAACAGCACCCTTACTACGATAGAATTGTATTGTGCCCGTAAAGAACCACTGCGCGAATTCTTCAACCGAAGCCTTCGTGACGCTAAAATCAGAGACCTCGAACTTAACAACAATGACTGGTCCATTGTGGAAGCTGTCATTGAGGTTCTTCGCCCGTTCAAACAGGCATCGGTGATAGCTAGCGGGTATAGTTATATTACGGCAAGCAAGGTTAGGCCGATGATTAAAGTACTTCAGGTATTTTGTGAGACGTTAGATAGTAGTGCTATTACTGAGTCAGTCAATGACCTGAAGGAATTATTAGCTGTCCAACTCAGGAGATATTTTTTTAACAGTCCTAGGTTTGATATGCTACTCTTCACAAGAGCATTGCCTTTTTGACCCTGCAATTTACGAACAAATGAACGATATAGACAGATTCAGCTCGTCAGTCCGTCTCTTCACTTCTCCAGCAGTTCATTTCTGAGAAGAGAAATACAGAAGAACCAATTCAAATCCAATTGAAATCTGCATCTTTCCCAATTGACGTCACTCCTATCAAGACAAAGACTAACGAAAAAACATTACCAACTCCACATCAAGAAAACAGCTTGTTTGCAAAGTTTCTCGACGCGACTGGGCTTTGGATGGACTCTTCAAATCAATACTAACAATATAAGCACTGCCCGCGCATCAGCAAATATTATTAGGGCATATGAACAGATAGTTCCAGTGTTCTTGAGTGAGAGACGTAGATCAGGAAAAATTAATTCTGATCCGCTAGAATTTTGGACTGAGTATTTCTACACTTGCCCAGAGTTAAGTGAAATTGCTTGTATACATCTCGCAGTGCCTGCAACTTCAGTACCAAGTGAGAGCGCATTTATTATTGCTGGGTATTTTACTCGAAAGCAGTGCTCACTAATGATTGCAAAGGCACTTGAACTTCGAATGTTTTTAAGTGATAAGTTTTGATTTATGTGGCCATTTTGAATTTTTGATCTTTTTTATATTTGATCTTTTTTATTAATCAATGTTTGTAAATGGTAATTTTACTCTCAAAAGCATAAAAAACTTAAACTAAAAACGGAAATATCTTTTAAAACGACCGTTAAAAAGAAAAAAAACGGGTCGTTTCTGTTTTTCGGAAAAAAAAAACGAAAAAAATAAACGGAATTCCGTTTATTTTTTCTCGTTTCTGTTAGAATCTGTTTCTGTTCCGTTTTTTAATTGCCGTTTTTTACCGTTTCTGTTTTAGCCAAAAACAGAGACGGTGCCGACCTCTAATACAAATGTATAAGAAGAGAGGAACCAAAAAAAAGGTGAACCTTATATGTACATGGAAAGGAAGGACCTCCAGGCCTTACACCCCTTAAAATCATGATTATGTGCATTTGCTCATCATTTCTTTTGATAATAACACAGATGGTCTGTTCCTTTTTTTAAACCCTAAAAATTTCCAGTCTGTGCATAGTATAAGGATGTCCGTGATAACAGATTCCAAAGGTCAAAGATAAAAAAAAAATCGGTGTTTCGCGTGTTTTTTTGTAAACAATTCGGTTCCTTTGGGTCTTATGCTACTTTTATTTATTGAAAAATAATGCAGAAGACGGAATTCCTACAACTTCTGTTCATTTTTTTTGTACTTTCCACCGTTTTAAGATGCTGGCAGTGAGTGCGCAGTGTCCAACACAGTGAAAAGCCAACAGTTATTTTTGAAAGCTTTTCACAGAGAAGACCCATGTCTTTGAACCAAGACTAGGGCTCTCTGATTAAAAGACACGCAATTGAATCATAAAAGCGTATTTGTCTCGTAATGTGTATAATTTCGTTGCAAAACACAGTGAAGTCATTTTTGTGAGCTTTTCATAGAGAAGGTAGATTTCTTTGAGCCATGAGCTTTTCATTTCCTTCGTAATGTGTATAACCTCATTGCAAAACATAGTAAAAATACATTCTTGTGAGCTTTTCATGTAGAAGTTCCATTTCTTCGAGCCAAGACTAGGCCTCCCTGATTGATAGGCACACGTTTGAATAATAGAAGCGTATTTTCTTCGTAATCTGTATGATTTTGTTCTAAAATATAGTGAAGCGTCGTAATAAGAGCTATTTTTGTAGACTCTTAACAACAAATGTTTTTGTGGCTCATTTCCAGGCCCCTAACCACTCCCCTTTCCCACTGCAAATGTTTCTTCAAGGAACCTGAGAGTACAGGTAGATTAACAATTAGCGAAAGGTACATGTTTTTTCGTATTTTCTTCGTAATTTGTATGATTCCGTTCGAAAATACAGCGAAATGTCGTAATAAGAGTTGTTTTTATATAGGCTCTAACAACAAATGTTTTTATGGCTCAATTCCAGGCCCCTAACTCCTCCCCTTTCCCACACCAAAATGTTTCGTCAGGGAACCCTAGAGTCCATTGGAGATTAAAAATTAGCGAAAGGTACACGTTTGAAAATAGTCAAATATTTTGGAATTTTTTGTTACACTTGTGCCTAAGAATTTGCTCAAGAAAATATAGTCACTGCCAATCCCAAAGATCGGATCTGAAATGCTCATCTCTTCAACTTCGGAAAAGTAGATCATGAGGATCAAAGCGTAGTTGAATACAAATCGACCAGGTGATCCTTCCTATTAGGATAAGCACGTTCTTTAGTTACTCAATTTTTTTTATCTCCACTTTCAATAAATATGAGAAAGTGACAGAAACAACCTCTAGGCGTTAGAGCAATAAAATGCAGTATGACCCACTTCGAGAAATTAAAAAACCTTGGCTTTGGGGAAGAGCAAAGAGATTCCATAAACCAATTTTTTTTTTCGGTGACAGCGCTATGTATGCAGGAATTTAATTTTTTTGGGGGAAGAATAGTAAAAGGAGATAATTTGAATAAGAGAAGCTTGGAAATTCGAAAAGGTGTAAGATTTCAGGGGAGACCGTACCCCAAGCCCCCACCCTCAGGATACCTCCTTGATTTGAGACATGTCTCGATTATTTCACCCTTAGATTGTCAGAAAAGCTTGTTTCACTTTTTTTAACCTTTTAGGCCTGTTAACTATGTCTAGCCTTTACTTATATTTTTGTGATTCCAAATAGTAATAAATAGCACAAAAAGGAGAAAACAAAGATGAAAAAAGTAAAAAGAGCCCCGAAGATTGTTTTATCTGGTATACAAGGATAGGACCTTCGCTAAAATCTTTCATTGGCTGAATAAAACGCTTGGTCATAATATATAAAATGAGGACTAAAGGGCTTTGATAACTCATGCACTTCTCAATTGCTACCCCAAGAGTGAAAGTTTGGTCGAAGGGTCCTCTACCCCTCCTAAAACCACACTATTCTTCTCATAAAACTTTATAAAAAGAGCCCCAAAGATTGTTTTCATCTGGTGTACCATACAAAGATAGGACCTTAGGCAAGGTCTTCTATTGGTTTTCATTTTTAAGCAACGAAAAACGTTTACTCGAACAAAACGAGCGTATAATTTTTTTTTTATGGGGGTGGGGAGGATTAAGAAAGAATGGTCTAAATGACAACATTTGAAACATACACAGCGAAATACTGGCCAGAAATAGTTCTAAAGTTAGAGTCTGGGCACAGAAACAAATGTGTAAAAGAAAAACCTTTCCAGACATTACTGAATCTTATGTCTTTTCTTAAACAAGTTCGTTTTAGACCAGTATAAGCATACTGGTCTAAGTTTACCTTAATTACCTTCCGGACACTTCCAGCAACGTGTTCAACAGTAGATAGGCTTTGAGTGGGCGTATAATGAACTTGCTTATTTTTTCTATACTTGACAAAAATACAGTATTTGTGTTTATTTGCATTTCCTCGAGCTTTTAATTTGAACAACTGGAATACCCAAGTAACACTTATGAGCCAGAATAACACTCCGTTCATAATAGAACTGTAAGAAAATTAACCACAGTAAAGTTAATAATGATAGGATTCAATTTTTTTATATAATCAGTTTTACAATAATAGCATTATAATAATAGTTTACAATAATCTTACCAATTATAAATAATAACTGGTAACGTTAAAAAGCAGAAAGGAAACGAAAAAAAAACGAAAGAAAGAAAAAATTGCTTATAATAAAGCCATCAAATTATTGGCCCATAATTGCTGCCAATTCGGTTCACTAAATTAGGACGCCTGAAGTTACAGGCCTAGAATAATTTTGTTTTGTCCCTTTATGAAACCTTATGGCTCTTATTCAGAACACAAACAAAGAAAATTCGAATAAAATTAGTTTCCAATAAAAGCGCTTTTACCAATTATCAACAACAATTAATAACATTAAAAAGTGAAAAGAAAAGGAAAATACGAGAGAAAAACAATTCATTTTGCTTATACCAAAGCCGGCTTCTTATTGGTCCATAATTGCTGCCAATTCAGTTCATTCAACTAGGACGCCTGAAGTTACAGGCCTAAAATATTTTGTTCTTTAAAGCCCCACCATCCATACTTATGGGACCCTCATTAAGAACACAAACAAAGGATATTTAAATAAGCTTAGTTTCCAATAAAAGTGTTTTACTAAGTATAAATAACAATTAATAATTTAAAAAAGCAAAAAGAACAGAAAAAAGCGCGAAAAACTAACAAAAAACTACTAAGCTTGTATTTTGACCAATTAAAATAATTAAACAACGCTCATGAACAGGAACAACAAAAGAATTCAGCTTTCCCATGTCATTCATTTTCCAATAACAGTATTCTATCAATTATAAATGACAATCAATGGTTTAAATAAGTGGAAAGAACAGGAAATAAAAACTGAAGAAAAGAATAATTTTGCTTATAACAAAGCCAGTTTCTTATTAGCCTATAATTTCAAAAAATTAGAAGCAAACTATCTTATGGTAAGTACAATAATAAAGATAAAATTTAGTTTTCAATATTTATATTTTACCAGTTTTAACAGCAATGAGTAACTTAAAAGGAACTAAAAAAGATGAAAATCGAAAAAAAGGAAAGTGGAAAAAAAAAAACGAACTTCGAAGTTTACACACATTACTCACTTGGACACATATATATTAACTAAAAAAATAAACAAACAAAACTAAGAATGTATGCTCCCAGAGTGCTGGGAATCTTGGTCTCACTTTTGACGAAACATTTTGTCAGTTATCCATTTTGTCAATTTCGGTCTTTCAATCAATATGCAAAAAGCAATGACAGATCCACGCGAGCCCTCCCCCAGTTTCAATGTAGTAAATTCTATGCAAAATAGCCTTATATATTTATAAAACTCTCTAACAAAAAGAATTACATATAATTCTTCACAGCAAATCTGTACCCACCCACCTTTCCTTTTCACACGACGAACAATATGCAATGTTGGAGGAAACAGAACTGTTTTAGATAACAACCCTTGCCCCTCCTGCTTAGATAAGTTTTAGCCCCTTAGCCTTCCAAGAAAATTGGTGCTATTTATTCTTTCCATTCTGCTCCTTTGTCTTCTGTCAAGATTAGAGAGTATTTGATAACATAAGACAACTCTTAGAAATCCTGATTTGACTCAAGGAACATTTAAAATGAGTGTTTCTAAATTCTCATAGTGAATGGCCAACTTGAACGATGGTTTGAAACTATGCTCTTTTTCTGAAAAGAGGGTAAAAAAAGAAGCGAAGCAGTGGCTAATTCTCAAACTTCAACAAAAACATCGTCTTCATATATAAAACCATAGCCTCCTAAAGGCAGCACTTTTCTAGCAATGCACAGACGTTTAGAATCGGAAACTTGTTCTTGAACTAGCAATTTTCTAAAAATTTTCTTTCGTTTTTTTCTCAGACGTATTTCACCATTATTACGAATGATTAGATCTTTGGCACATAATTTTCGATTCCTTGAAAACACTTGTTTTAGTTCAAGCCATCGAAATGGATTCATATCATCACCATATTTTCTGGCAAATGTTGCTACATAGTCTACTAAGTTAATGGTACCACTGAGAAAACAAGGATCTAAATCTGTGGGATTAACACCATCCGAAAATCCATTCATCTTCCGCTTCTTCTTTTTACCACTCTGAAAATACGAGAAAACATAAAATCAAAATATATCAAAGCTAAAACTATCATTAAAACTTAATTGACTAGATTTTATTATAGCCCCCAGACCGAAAAAAGAGAAATGGAACCCTAGGTTGAGTTCTAACATAATTAACTTGTCTACTTATCTCAGTAGACAAAAGTCTTGTAAATAGAAGAGGAAAGAGAGGATAATATTTAAACAAAAAAAAAGGATCAGAGATAATCTTAAATGGGAAGTAAGCATCAGCACTGTTCTGTGTAAAAAAAAAAAAAAAAAAAAAAAAAAAAAAAAAAAAAAAAAAAAAAACGAGAAACAGGTCCGTCAAAAACGGGCAAAATGTTTTTCTTTTCTGTTTTTTTTTTGTTTTGAAGAACAGAAACAGGTTAGACAAAAATAGATGTAAAAACAGAAACAGTGTCGATGCTTAATAGGAAGGCTGCTATCAGACCACTCCCTCCATTCACTCCACCTTTTATGCTACGGGTTGACTTTTTCTTATTAAAAAATAAAAAAAATGATGATTAAAAAAGTGTGATTCACTATATTACTTAGCATAAAATGAGCCGGATCACAACCCATGTCAAACTAAGAACATGAAACTAGAATGAAATAAAATCACACCTTTTCCGTTACGCGACAGATACTCGGCCAAACTTCACTAAGAACATAAGAAATAGTAACAGTAGCAGTTTGCGGAATTGCAAGAAGATTTATCACGCTCCAAAACTAAAAAAAAATGCTTCAGAGCTTAAAAAAAAAGAGATTATTTTATTTCAACTTTGTTTGCAAGATTTTCTAGCGATACATATTGTCTTTTACTAAGTGACCACGGTATGGCAGCAATGGTACTCTTGTCTGTCCACTCTGTGGCAACAAGTATGGATGTGGGATACTTACATGGGCTTCGGGAGGGGGGGCAGCGGGTGGGGGTGGAGCATACCTTATATGCTTCCATGGCATAACTTATAACCCTTGCCCTGGGGGCTCTGGGGGACCTTTCTTTCTCAAATACATAATTTCTAGAACTTTCAACTATGTTGAACAAAATGGCTATCTCTAAACTTTGATTAAATGTGTTTGGGGAAACGGTGGGCGTTCACTTACTCTCCACTTACTTTCGACTATTAAAAAGGGCTCAAGCCCTTTCAATTTCTAATCAAATGAGCCTTTTTTGAAATTTATACAACAACTTTCTATATAAACCTTATATGCCCCCAGGACATTGGAAAACTTAAGCCAAATATCGGATCATCTAGAGAAACAAGGGAATGAAGCTATCTTAATGGGGGACTTCAACATCAATCTTACTCTTCCTCTATCTTCCGGTGCGACAGATCTGCTTAGTATAATGTCTGCCTTGAATATGTACCCCTCGACGACGATTCCAACCCGAGTAACTGCCACTTCCCACTCACTGATTGACAACATTTTTTCGACCCTGCCTCCAACATCAGCCTCAGTTCTGCTATCCGACACTTCAGATCACGTCCCTCTGATTACAAATTTCAACATACAGCATAAATATCCAAAGCCTAATGCTTCTATATAGCAGGGGTTCACTACCTGGAAACTGAATGACGAGAACCTGAAAACTCTTAATCAAAATCTGGAGAGCACATTCTGGGAAAGTGTTATGAATACAGATGATGTTAATTTAGGATTTGAGGAATTTCATAACATTTTCATGAGAATATATACGGATTGCTGTTGTGAAAAGCGTTCTTGGAAGACGGGACGGAAAAATCAACCCATAAGCCCTTGGATTAGTCAAGGACTGCTCCAGTGTATTAACAGGAAAAATAAACTGTGGATGGATTACACAAATGACCCATGCATTGCAACGCTGGAGAAATATGAAAAATATAAAAAATGTCTTCGATTAGTTTTACGTAAAGCTAAAGGAGATTATTTTAGTGGGAAAATAGCTGAAAGTGGCAAAAATTATCGGAAAATATGGAAGGTTGTTAACTCTATACTGCGTCCCTGCAGCCCCCCACCTGAGCTTCCATCTAAATTATCTGTCAATGGGGAGACAGTAACAGGACCAGATAACGTTGCAAATGCATTGGGAACATTTTTTGCAGAAGTGGGCAGAAAAACAGCAGATTCTGTTGGGAATTCCGCGAAGAGTTTTAAAGATTACATTGACCAGGCTTGCACTATGTCAATGGCAATGGCAACTGTATCTCCATATGAAATTCTGCTTATTGTACTGAATCTAAGAGGCAATTCGGCTTCTTGGTTTAACCGAGTACATACCAAACTGTTAAAAGCAGTTGCCCCTTCAATCATAGAGCCCCTTACTTACCTCATAAATTTGTCTCTGCACAAGGGCACTTTCCCAGAACTGCTAAAGAAAGCTAGAATAATTCCACTGCACAAAGGGGGTTCTCGAGTTGACCCGGCTAATTACAGACCTATTTCTATCCTCTCAGTTTTTTCAAATGTTTTTGAAAAACCTATGCAACAGCAGCTACTCCAGTTTCTGGAGAAGAAAGGGTTTCTCAATAATCACTAGTTTTGATTCAGACCAGGGCACTCCACACAGGATTCAATAAGGGCGTTAAGTTTATGAATGAAAAAAGCTTTGGATTCTGGTCTAGTACCTACAGTGTTTCTGTTTGACATCAGGAAATCATTTGATAGCATGTACCATTCAATTCTCCTCGGGAAACTGAAACATACAGGAATAAGAGGTGAAGCTCTGGATTGGTTCAGATCATATCTGAGGGACCGCAGCATTTATTTGGGAGAAGATCCTGGAAAAGATTTTCTTGTTAACTACGGTGCAGCCCAGGGCTTAATATTCGCACGATCACTTTTCTTGATCCATGTTAGCGATCCGCGTCGAGTGCTAAACCCGGCACGAAAATTTCTTTGCTGCTGTAACTTGTGCCAGGATGAAAACTCCCTCCGGTCCGAAGGTGAAGATGATGAGCTCGTGGCCTTTGCCGATGACACCCCGCTTGGTTGCTGTGAAACGGATAAGACAACGCTCATGTCTAAACTGAGGGAGGTTCTGGAGGGGACATATCTCTGGATGGATGCTAACCGACTTGTTATTAATGTTGAGAAATCTTGCGTTCTATTTTTTTCCCGGGTTGGAAGTGTCCATCCGGAGATATGTGGTATCCAGACATCCAGAGGTGTGATTAATCGGCCAGAAAAGCATGTTGCAAAATACCTAGGAATCCTCCTCGATGAGAACCTATCATTCGTGCATCATATTCAAGCAGTAGAGTTGAAGCTATCCCGGAATTTTGGAATAATAAAAAACTGAAAAGCGCTTTGCCGCAGAAAACACTGGTCCTCCTTTACAACGCTCTTATAAAACCCCATTTACAGTATTGTGCAATGATCTGGCAATCAACTTTTAAATCCCACCTGCGAAAACTGAATTCGATTCATCAACGATGCCTGATATTAATTGGAAAAAATGAAGAGTACTTGTCATTAGGGTCCCTGCATCAATTATCATGCTTGACCTTTGTGTTCAAGTTTTTAGCTGGAGAGCTGCCATCTGCGTTTAAAAGATTATTTCGACCTATTTCAGACCAGCCTAATTTGCATACCCGATCATCATCAAACCTGCAAATATCCCTCACCCCAACCGTGCGATCAGATTTCGCTCCTAACGTAGCTTGTGCAAAGATATGGAACCTGATACCAGAAGAGCTGAGAGGTAGGAGCTCCCTCGCATCATTTAAAAAAAGAGTAAAAAATCATTTAATAGCATTACAAATGAATAGTAAAAAAAAGAAAAAAAAGAGAGAAAAAAAAAAAAAAAAAGAGTTAAATGTAAGTAGTAAATTTAAATTACAAATGTATGATTTTTAAATATGACGGGGTCGTTTCCCCTGAGGGTAAGGAACGGGAAGGTAATAGTTTTAGTTATTTGGTAAATGAGGGGTATGGTTGTGTCTGAGATTAGGAGCGGTGACCATTCTGCGTATAATGTTAATTTGTAATGATTTTGGTTCTCGACGTCCAGGAATGGACTGAGTATTTTGATTATGTGTGATTTATTATTTTCATTTGTTAATAAACCCATTGAACAGAACAGAACAGTATAACTTGCAATCCTTGCACTGAGGGCTTTGAGGGGGTTATCATCCTAAAAGATATAATTTCCAGAACTTTCAACTACGTTGAACAAAATGGATATCTAAAAATTTTTATTGGATGTGTTTGGGGAAATGGTGAGCGTGAGAGGGAGGTTGATTGCCCTTTAATCATTTTTAACTATTAAAAGGGACACTAGCCCTTTCAATTTCCAATTGAATTAGCCCTTTTTGAAGTTTCTACAACATCACTTTCTATAAAAAACCTTATATGCCCCCAGGCATAGCTTACACCCTTGCCCTGAGGGCTGTGGGGGGGGGGGGTAGGGGTTGTAATCCTTAAAGACCTAATTTTCAAAACTTTCGACTACGAAAAACTTTCAATTTTGATTGGATGTGTTTGGGGAAAAGGTGGGCGTAAGAGGGGAGTTAGTTCTTTCGACTTTCGAATCACTTTCGACTATTAAAAAGGGCATTAGACCTTTGAATTTCGAATCGAATGAGCCCTTTTTCAAGTTTCTACGACAAAGATTTCAATAAAAACTTATCTACCCCCAGGGCATAACTTATAACCCTTGCCCTGAAGACTCTGGGGGAGTGTCCTGCTCCAAGGTATAATTTCCTGAACTTTAAACTGCGTGGAACAAAATGGCTATCTCAAAATTTTGATCGGATGTGTTTGGGGAAATGGTGGGCATGGAAGGGGTGTTAGTTCCCTTCCAATCACTTTCGACTATTAAAAAGGGCACTAGCCATTTCAATTTCCAATCGAACGAGCCCTTTTTGAAGTTTCTACGACAACGCGTTCTGTAAAAACCTAATATGCCCCAGGGCATAACTTACAGCTCTTGCCCTCAGGGCTATGGGGGGGGGGGGTTGTCATCCTCAAAGACCTAATTACCAGAACTTGAAACTACGTTGAATAAAATGGCTATATAAAAACTTTGATTGGGTGTGTTCGAGGAAAAGGTGGGCGTGAGAGGGGGGGGTAGTTGTCCACCAATCCCTTTTGACTATTAAAAAGAGTACTAGTCCTTTGAATTTCCAATCGAATGAGCCTTTTTTGAAGTTTTTACGACAATACTTTCTATAAAAACCGTTTATACCCCGAGAGCATAACTTACAACCCTTGCCCTGAGAGCTATGGGGGAGTGTCCTCCTCAAAAACATATTTTCTATCTGGAAATCAACTACGCTGAACAAAATTGCTATCTCAAAATTTTGATTGGATGTGTTTCGGGAAATGATGGGCGTGGGAGGGGGGTAGTTGCCCTCCAATCACTTTTGACTATTAAAAAGGACACTAGCCACTCCAATTTCCGATCGAATTAGCCACTTCCGAACTTTCTACGACAACTCCTTCGATACGAAGTGCCCTGGTATGGAAAACAAAAGACAAAAAAATAAATAATACATTGTGCCAACATGTGTCTTTGCTTAGGCAGCGCGATTGCGCTGCCTACAATATCTAATTTTTCGTTAATTATCATCCTGAGTCCACCAACCCCAGAGTTACCATAAAGGTAGACTGTACCAGCACACCGTTTTACCATTACAGGAGTGCCATGTTAACTTATATACCATTTTATGACGATGTGAAGCATTATAAACTACAAGTCAACCATTTAGGATCTAGTGTCGCCATTTAGTGTCTTTTTTAAAAGAAACAAAAGGTGGGATGTAAGGAATAACGTTCATTGGGAAAATAATCTAAATGGAGGTGTTTCGTCTTTCAAAGTTGTTCTTCAAATATTCGGTGCGGTGTTCCTCTTCTTTTAGGCAGTCCGACCGTGCCACATTTTTACATACTGGCGACGTTGACTTGGCAAACGGCAGAACCACTAGAGATAGCTTGTCAGAGGAAGGTGGTGGATGAACTAGTAGAAATCAACCACCAACACCACTGAGACACTTTAAAATTTTTTTGCCAGTATTGTTCATTTTTCTGCCACTACGTCGCAAAAAAATAAAACTTCCTCACAATAAAGTAAAATTTTTTAGTTTTACTATTTAAACTTGAACATTTAATGAGAACCTGAACCTATCATTAAAGTTATATTGTGATGAGCGAAGGAGATATTAGGGTAAAGTAAAGCTGGGTAAAACATTTCTTTCCTTTGTCATCGATTGATGAAATTAAAACTATCTATTAAATGAAAAGGATCGGATAGACTACGCCTTTCTCTCCTTTATTATTCATCACTTCCTGTTTAACTCATATTAGTACAGTCTTGCCTTGATTCATGTATGACATTTAGAGTAGACGACGTTTTCCTCTTCTTTATTTGCCTTCTTATATTTCGCCTTGTCTTGACTCACGCATGACATTTAGAGTAGACAACGTTTTCCTATTCTTAATTTCCCGTCTTATTACTACTAAACCATATCTTGTAAATGCACTCCTATTTAACAGCCTGCCTATGCAGTCTCAAGCCTATTACCTTGACTGATTATTTATCCATGCTCACAAGTATTGTTCTACATTGGGAATGGCAACCCATAATAAATAGCATAGCTAGAAAGAGGCTATTCAGCCCAAAAGTAAAAAACAAAGCAAGTCAACACCCCTTCATTTATCAAAGCACGGGTATAATCTGGCTCCCGATGAGATTTTTGGTGGTTGTGATTAATTTTAAATTTGTCAATTATAAAGCTATAATCGTGTACATATTGTCCCATTCTAGTTGTGTCACTTTAGATATGAAAATCATGCAGCAAATTGCGCAACTAATGCATATCTAAGAGTATAAGTTAACTTGTTATTTTCAGTGTCCTTTTCGTACCATTTGGGTTTTGGGACATCAGATTCCAAAGCAAAGTTCTTAATTAAAGAAATACGCTTATGCTGGCAAAATTTTTTGTTTTGGATCACTTACAAGGTGATTCATGTTGAAAGAAGATGCAAGTTTTAATAATAATGCCAGCTGCCCTCCCCTCATATCTTAAAATAGTAAGTGCCCTCTCATGCCAAGTGTTGTAATCATTAACGTATATTAAAAAAATTACCGTGGTATGAGCTCTAACAACAGTTGTGCTAACACTGGTATCTTCAGGATGGTTTTCAACAAGAACAGAGCCCAAAATCAATGCAGATCTTCTACGTAATACGCGTTCATTTGCTCCTATCACTCCACACCTTTCTTCTGAGCTTTTATTTGCACATGATCTGAGACTAGATAATGTAGAAGTACCTATAATATACAAAGAAAAAAGTGTGTCAGAGTGGCCAGATGGTACGCATTTGCGCCATTCTGGCGGTTTTTTTTAATGGTTGCGCATTAAATTTTCCGAATCAGCGCATTTTCACTTATAGGCTGCGCAGTCTAGGACCAAGCAACTGGCAACACTGTTGTATGTATCAGTATCTTCGCAAAACTATAAGACAGGTCAGCACTTTTGGAGATTATTTTGTCCTACGAAAGATATTTTTTCTGAGACTGAAATTAGAAACACCACAATTAAACAATTGTTTATCAAGCCACTGATGGCTTTTTGATAAGGGAAAAATACTATAGGATATAACTAATTTGATTCAGAAACTGCACAGCGTATGAGTTTTCCAAACTAATAGTAGCCGGATTTATTCAACACGGGAACAGTTTACTCAAGTAATCGGAATATAAAATATTTCTTAATTAACACTTGATTGGAACATCTATTTTAATAATGACTTATTTAAGTTCGAGACTTTGACCAAAATTCAGTATTTAGAGTATGGAATTCCTGTAAATACTTTAAATAGAAGTTTAGGATTATTGAATCACATTTGATATGCTGCCTTGGTGGGTAGAAGAACATTATACGTTAACCTTAAACACTTAAAACGACTTAAATTATTTGCCAAGAAAATGTTGGCAAAAAGCCATCTCAGTCTTTGCGCTTGACCTCTGAGCTTCGTGCATTGGCGGAATTCCGTCGACATACCCGTTTCTGTGGATGCTTGAATCCACAGCTTTGACAATATTGCTGAAGAAACTAAATTTCAGCTGGGAGGGGGGGACAAACTGGGGTGTGGGAGGGTAGACTGAAGTCTAGGAGGGGCAGTTACCATAGCAACATAGCAAATTACGCCCCGGGTCTCGTGTTGAGAATAAAACTATCCTAAATACTTTGGAACATTTTGTATTGATAAATTTAGTTGCTGGTTCAAAGTTTCTAAAGAAAAGAGCTTTTAGGTTAAAAAAATCATTATTTTGCAGCTTTATAAAACGCGTTTGAATAGCAGCTTTGAAAAGCTTTTTTTCGGCATATTAAGCATATTTGGCATTTCATTGTAAAAATCAGTAAGCCCTGCCTAGTTTTTTCCTGTTTAAGCAGATGAAACTACTGATACTTTGAACTTAAGAGTTCAGTGTTTATTCATTTGAGAACCAATCGTAAAAAAAAAAAAAAAAAAAAAAAAAAAAAAAAAAATCAAAGTTTCAAGAGATTACAGAGTCAGTACCTATTTCCAAAGATAGTGTATTCTGCAGACGGGAAATTATGCTTAAAAACTTGCTTCCATGGCAAAATACAGTCAATAGTATTAAATATTCTTACAAGATTAGAATATCGCAGGACGACGGAGTGAAACGTAAAAGATATTTACGTTTATTTACTGGATTATTTACTTTGATATTTGCTAGATACAACGCAAAAACCTAAAGAAGACAGTTGTCACATTCTTGAGGAACGCTTGATGCAATCCAAAAATGGGAAGAGAACAAGACAAAACCCTCATTCGTGGATTAAAGCATCTAGGCATAGATATAAGTTTGTATAGAGGTCAAGGGCATGATGGTGCTTCAGCTGTGAGTGGAAGATTGAAACAGCCAAACTATTATACCCACCAGCAATCATATTTGAAAGATTTTAAAGTAGGAAGAAGGGAATGCCTCAAAATGTACATTTCTTCTGCTTACGGCAATAAAACAGCCAGAATTTATAGGGACTTTGTTTCACTAAACAAACAATTAAGTTTGATTTTGCCATTGCCAAGAACCTCTAAGAAAGATGCTTTCTGTTCTTAAAAGAATATATAAGAGATCCAACTAATGTGAAGAAATCCTTTATCTTTGAGCAGCAGCGGTAGAAAGTATTAGCAACGGCTGAAAAATTAAACTGTTGAAGGTAATCAAAGAGGTGCGATTATCCAAACATTCACCGATGATTTCAGTTGAATGGTGATTTAAGTTGAAGAATATTACTATCATACTGCTTTTCTTTTATTGTTAGACGTTATAGCCAGCAGCCTATAAAGCTGACATACTCTAGTGCAGATCACATAACATCAGGATATACTCTCCAGCCATAAAGAGGTCTCAAATGGTAAACCCCCCATTCAGAAAAATTGAAGTTTTAAAAAGCTTGGTCAGATTCGGACAGCAGAATCAGAGTTTTAAAACGACATATTTCAGGGCAGACAATTCAAGCTCAAATTCTGTGGAACCGTCTCACAGAATGTAGCTGTACCAAGAAATTTAACACAAGTCGTATCTGCTCAACAATAGCCTTTTCCCCCAATGTCTGTGTTAATATCAAGAATTTTTTCTACCTTCCAATTTCAACTAGCAGGGTTTTTCTGCCTTAAGAAGACTGAGTTATAACTTAAGTTTTCTAATAGAAAATAAGCAAAAGGCATTTGCGAGTCTATCCAAAGAGATTTTTCTTGTGACCCATAGCATGTGATGACTATTCTAGCAAAAAAAAAAGACCCAGGAAGCTAAATTAGCTTTGGTAAAAAGGTAAGACATTTACCCTTAAGGCATTACCCATCGCGAAAGGCGTGATCTTCACATTGTGGGTATTTACATACAAGCATCAGAGCTATGTTCAAATGTATTTTCGAGATTTTTCTTGTGGCCCATAGCATGTGATGACTATTCTAGCAAAAAAAAAAAAAAAAAAAAAAAAAAAAAAAAAAAAAAAAAACAGGAAGCTGAATTAGCTTTTATAAAATAAAAATACCAGACTAAAATCCTACAATTGCACATTTTCTATCATTGTATTTTTTTTTAGCATTTACCATTCTAAAATTTTCTATCATTATACTCCGAGAGCAGGCTTCTGTTGTTTCGTATTTATTTATAGTCTTGACATTTTCAATATACCTTGCAACAAACGGAATAAGTTCAAAGTATTACCAAAGGGGAAAAGACAGCAAATAGAATTTCAGGCATCATTGAAGCTATTCACATTGCTTTACAGTTTTACTGACTTCAAAGTATTGAGCAAGGTCCTGTTCACTCAGTCTCTCGATGAATTTAGGAGTTTTGTTAGCACTATGTATGATCATTCTCTCGCAAATAATTTAAAGACGTCATTTAATCCGCTTTAAAGACGATATCAAAGATTAAGCAAAAGGCGTCCTAAGCTGTTTGAAAGTTTAAAATCAGACTTATAGAACAGAGCTTTGTCCTCGATAGGCTTGGGGCTACAGATTTATTGCGAGGGAATGGTCAATATAACTGAATCTTTTCTATTTTTTAGAATTTGAAGTGATATTTCCTTTTGATTTGGGTTCACTTTATGTTTGGATTGTAATAAAATTTATTTATGCTTGTCTTAGGTTTAAGTACGACTCTCTACTTTTTTTTAAGAACACCTTTTTTTGAAAATGCTGTTTTAAATCAATTTCTGTTTATTTTTAGGTACTGAAATTTTTCACTTTTTCCGTCCAAAAATTAAACTGTTTAATTATAACTTATGCAACGGACAAAATTGGAACCCTCATATGACACTAAAACCTACCTAATTTTTGGTCTCCAATGGGGCTGAGGCCATACTGACCCCCATTCTAAAGAAATCATTGAATATTAACCTATATTAATATATATGTGTATATGTACAATACAAAATATACGTCTTGAAAATAATTCTTATACAAATTTAAGGCCCTTGTAATTGAATAGTCGTTATTGAAGGATTGGGACAGAAACTCTAACCTTAGCATAAGGAATGGAGGGTTAAGAAAAGAAAGCCCCCCTCCCCCCTCGTATATGGAATACTAATTTGATGGTTTAAATGAGTCTTCTGTCATTTTAGTTGCCTCTCTATTTCATCATCAGTAACCTTAAAGTTCTACTGGGGCGTATACAGCTGAGCCTTTTAGGCGAATCGGATTCACCCAATTTGGTGGCTCCGACGTCTCTTCCCTCTAAACAAAAATCACAAGCTCCCATTGCCTCCACCTCTTCTAATACTAATAATTCAGATTTGACCTTGCTCATCAGTACTCCTTCCCCCTTCCCCCAATTTCCCTACTCCTCCCCCCAAATTTGTTTAATCGATGCCCCAAGCCGTTTCTGAGGCAACACAAATTATCTATTTTGATACAGTTAGTAAACAATGTTTCTTTTGGTCTACATCGCTATTTCACTAGGAATAAATTTTTTAGTTCAACGGTGGTTCATAGTACCAAACTGTTTAAACAGATTAGAGTCCAGAGCGTTTAGACTCTTTCCTTCTGACCCCCTCCTCCCTAAAAAATCAAGATTCGAAGCCCACTTACTCCTCTACAATCCCTGCAAGTTTTTACTTAATCCTCAAAGAAATCTCCTGGATATTTAAGACACACCGTTTTGAAGACTTGCTAAAATAAAATGTTTTTAATTACCTCGCTACTTCACCATTAATAGATATCATAGGTTCTAAAGAATCATATAGTGCAAATATTCGAGCAGGATTGGAGAACATTTTAACCCCATTTCCTCCCTAGGGCAAAAATTTCAGGCCCACTTGGCCCCCTACTCTCCATGAAAGTATTAAATACATATCTAATCCCTTTCCATGATCTTAAAAGCAGATAGACTATCATTAATAATCATAACACATAGTTTCCAGGTTTCTCAGGTTAAAATTTAAGGTGCAAATTCCTTTCCCGAAAAATTAACGTAAGCGTCAATTTTATCTGCCCCAACATTCCAAAGATATTGCAAATATGCTATTTTGATGAACTGGCGACATTTTAGCTCGCTGATGAACCTTGAATAGATTAAAAGACGCATAGCGATTTGTTTAACTGCATATCCTACAATACAAAACTTGAATTTCTCGCACCGATCCTCCTTCTCCAAAATTATCTAGAAATTTCAACTCCACCCTTTCAATCTTACTCGAAGTAAAGTAAGATTATTATTCTGATAACCAGGACACATTCAATGTCTTTTTATTTAGGTTTAAACTCTCCCCCAAGTCATAGTTCAACCTTCACTTGTATTCCCTTCAATATTACTGACAATTTCAACATGATACCCAAAGCCCTTCTCAAGATATTAGCGTTACGCTATTTTGATAACTAGACAAAACATAGCGTCATCTAATTTACCTCACCATTTATCCTTGCATAGACAACGCCCATTGAACCTCAAAGTGAAAAAGCTTTTTGGTGGATTAAAGGTAAATTTTTTTTAGCATCTCCCCCCCCCCCCCTAACGATAAATTTTGAAATCTCTTTGCCACACGAGATTTGCTTCCTTCCAAAAAATTACATGAAAGTTTCAACTTCCAGCCTAAAGCCATTCCCGAGATGTTACAGAAATACTATTTCGATGAAAAAGATATTTCGGTGACTGCTGCAGATACCTTATTTTTACAATAGTGTCTCTTGAATCGTTTAACACCAACTCATTCGTCCTCGGAAGTCCCAACTTCATCTCGCAGCCGATTCTCGAAGTATTCCTGATAATTTGGAGACTTGGGTACACACAGCGCTTAAGGTTTACTTAGGTCCGCATATCGTTTCCAGAGTATACCCTAGGGAAACCCTGAGAAGGGTTTAGCTGTTTCGGGCGAGAAGGGTAAGCCCTGAGAGGCTTAGCTGTTTGTCTCTAAAATTTCCTAGCTGATCGGGCGACCGAAACTAAACAACGTCACCCTTTCTTCTAAAAACTATATATGAATATGAGTTTAGTATCTGTTTTAGTATCAGTATGAGTTTAGTATCTGAACTAAAAGGAACTAACTTATGAACCTAATCGGATTATCTTTTGTACTGTACTGTGTTAGATTGTACAATTAACTTGTGGATTTAATTGTGAGGGATTTTTCACTTCACACAAAGTGAGTTATTATTTATCATAGTGAATAATCTAATTCCATAACTGAATATTTACTATTGGTCAAGTAACCTTGAATTAAGACTGATTAACATTTCATGAGTATGTTGTTTATCGTAATAAAAAATTTCGGTAAAATAACATCCCCTACGGTTCCCCTCAATTAATGACATTTCACTGCCAACCGCGAACCGTCGTCCGTCAACAATCCGGTGCTACAACGGTATAGAACCCCCCCCCCAAGTCCACGGTTAAAAACAGTTAGCTACCTATCAAGCATTCAGGCCTTAGCCCCAACGAACTCTACTGAAAGAGGTGAGACGCCTGGCAAATACAGGAAAAAGGATGAAACTCGATTGCCAGTGATAGTGCAACCTCTCTCTTTAAGTGTCCCAGAAACTAATAGTGCAGATTACCATAATTATTATACTGTCTCAATCAAGAAAATCAATGGCCAACCCTTTTCTAAAGATAGAATAACGCACATGAGAAAAGCTGTTTTTCTGATCGCCAAGGTAAATTTTGAACTTGTTTTCAAGCAGGACGAGTCTATTGATATTTACTTTACGTCTTCTCAGGCGGTAGACCATGTCCTGTCAAAATCCAAAGAAATAATCCTTGATGGCTCGAAAATTTTAGCCACAGGAAAAATGTGGAAAAGTTACACAAGTATGTGCTTTATGGTGTTGATACCAGTGTAAAAGTGGAGGAAATACAAAATAAACTAATAGATTCTTTAGGCCTTCTCATAAATCCTTCAACTGCAATAAGGCTAAGTTTAAACAAAGAAGGAGTCCTTCACCCAAGCCGTTCAATCCTCATTTCCTGCAAAGTTGAGCTAAACAGAGAAATATTCTTGTACGGTATGTCCCTTTTTTATAAGATTTATAAGCCTAAGACCCTACAATGCTCTACTTGTCTGGCCCACGGCCACAGCAAAAAACACTGCAAACAGTCCCCTCCGTCTTGCCTTAAGTGTGGGAAAACAGGCCATGCAATTAGTGAATGCCCTGAGTCAGACCCTTTCTGCAGGAATTGAATCCGTAAGGGACGCACAGCCCTCCAAAAACAATCTTGCCCGGCTCACCAAAAGCGAGTCGTAATCCTTAGAACATCGGATAAAATGAACCTACCCTACTCAGTTGTAGCTGCAAGAAACCCTCAGCAAACCACACCCCATAGGCCCAGTAGAAGCCAAGCAACAGTTGTTGTAGAAGATGCAAATACAGTATCATTTCTTAAAGAGGCAAACCATGTTCATACTCAAGGCATTAGTCAGTCCCCCATCCCTTACCGAAGTGTACTTCAACATTCTGCCCCCCAAAAGATTCATCCGAAAGTTGTCAAGAATGGCAAAGACTTGCAACTTATCTCACAGTCAGTCACTTAATTGAGGTTAGTAATGAACCAGGAGAAACCAAAAATATTCTCAACAAGAAAGCTATCACCAAACACCTAGGTGTTGACATCTTGCAAACAGCTATAGCTCAACTATCTTCCATCAAAAAGGACATAGATTCCACATCGAAGCTAGTTAAGCCTGTTGATTCAACTGCTAATCAAATCGGTGCCATTGCCCTAGTCAAAGGCAAGAAATCTAAGAAAAAAACGGCAAACTTGCCATCCCAGTCCAAAATTACCACCAATAATAATTCGTCGGCTGAAGAAGAATTTCAATATTCAAATCAAGCAAATGATGAAACTTCGACCACAATGGATATTTAAATGTATACTATGCAAGATTTTACGTTTCTCACGAAACTATCACTGTGCAACAATGCTGTTTTTAACTATTATGATGACCAAAATAATTTGCGCAACAACCCCTTATCTCGCCCTGATAGCCCCTTAAGCCATATTAACTGTGAATATCTCGACACTTTTGATTTTGTAAAAAATGTAAAACCTAAGCTAATGGAAGAGACCAAACTTAATATAATCTGCTTTAACATCAGAAGCATAAGAGATAAGTGGACTAATTTTAAAGATTTAATTTTAATTAACGGTTACTGCCCTTTCGACGTAATCGGAAAAACGGAGACGTGGCTTTCAGAAATTGATGATACTAATGAATTTTCCCTCCCTGGCTTTCAAGCTATTCATATTGAAAGAAAAGTAGCCAAGTCCACTGGTGGCATTTCTCTTTACATCCGGTCAAGTCTAAAATTCACCAGGCTATTACACTGTGAATCCTTATTCTCGCAACCTATAAATAATAGATGCATTTATTCAATAAATATTGATATAAGTGTTGACGACAATTCTTTTATTTTTTCATTGTTTTATAAACCACCCTCATTTCCGACACCTTTCTTTTGTAACCTTTTTGATGACTTTTCTAGTTTTATTAATTTACCACAAAAGAAGTCAAAAGTTTTTGGGGACTTCTATTGTAATTTACTAAATATTAGCAATAATAATGATTGTGATACCTTCTTTGAAACATTTACCTCAAGTGGTCTTCTTCCAACAATCTTTTTTCCGACTAGAGTTGTTCCTATGAGATTTACCACTACTGTAATTGACAACATTTTTTTATCCACTTCCCTGGGAAACCACCTGTCCTCCAAAGTAATATTCTCTGACCTGTCAGACCACTTTCCAATCTTTCTCTCCCTACCCTTCCAACCAACTACTAAACACCCTAGAACTAATATCCCTACGTCTAATAGAATATATAATATTGTGAATATGAACTGGTTCACGGATCGTTTGAAATCATTTGACTGGTCAAAGGTTTTGGATTGTCAGGATGTTAATTCAGCCACAAATGGTTTTACACAAGGACTGAGTGATCTTATCAGTTCAACCTTTCCAGTCTGTAAATCAAACCGAAAAACTACCTATATACACCCCTGGATGTCCAATTGCCTGATAATCTCTTCATATTGTTAAAATGACCTATATAAGTTAGCTTGCAAAACCAGTAGCGTTATTGACCTAACTAATTATAAAAATTACAAAAACTTATATACCAAACTCATCCATGAAGCAAAAAAAAAAATATTATTATTCAAAAATCACTCACTGCAAAGGGAACTGGCAAAAAATTTGGTCAACAATAAATGAAATTCTTTAAAAAAAAGGAATTCAAGATCTATACCTATTAACCTTAAGGACATCAGTGGCAGATTAATTGACCCAATTTCAGTACTGGATATTTTTATAATTATTGCACCAATTTTCCAAATGCTAACTATTGCTATCCCTCCGAGTCAGTACACCCTAGCAAGAATCCCAGATCCATATTTTTCTCTCCAACTGATAGTAATGAGGTGCTTCAAGTTATCGAATCTCTCTCTAATAGTACACCTGACTTCCTTGGGATAAGTAATAAGCTTCTTAGAACTGTATCTTCCTATGTTTGTGAACCCATTGTGCATATAGCAAACCTGTCTATGATCAATGGAGTCTTCCCAGAAATATTTAAATCAGCAATTGTTATCCCGATTAATAAAAAAGGCGATCCGTCTGAGATAAGTAATTATCGTCCAATCTCACTTCTCCCACCTGTATCCAAAGTGCTCGAGAGAATTATTTCCGACGTCTTTCTTCCTTTTCATGTGGGATTAATCCTTCTGATTCGTTGATTTCTTTTCATCAATATGGCTTCCGTTCCAAATTTTCAACTGCTCATGTACTAATCGACGCCACACAGTTTATCCGTTCCCAACTTGACCCTAAAAATACTGTAAGTGGCTTATGTCTGGATTTTTCTAAGGCCTTGGGCATGGTTGATCATTGTGTTTTACTAAGTAAACTTAAGAACATAGGGATTTTGGGAATTCCTTTCTCCTGGTGTGGCTCCTATATCTCTTGTAGAGTACAGAGTGTGAGTCTGGGCGGCATGACCTTGCATCCCCTACCTGTCCGAAGGGGCGTCCTGCTGGGCTCTGTTCTCGGTCCAATACTGTTTCTCCTTTATATTAATGATTTGGTTACAGGCCTGGGTCCATCAGTGCACCCAGTACTTTTTGCTGACGATACCAACTTTTTCATCACAGGCCCTAATTGACCATCCGTCGTCATCTCCGCTTAAACCATTTTTAATAGAGTACAAGAATGGCCTCTCGTTATGTGTATGATCATTATCAACAATAAAATTCGGGTTGTATTATATCGTATCCCTTACAAAAAAAATTAAGGTCAGCAAGCACTTGACCTAAAATATTCCACCAATCTCCTACCGCAGGTCGAAGTTGCCAAGTTTCTTGATGTCCACATAGACTCCTCCCTATCATTTGCAACTCATGTATCCTGCATCAGAGCCATAATTTTGCGACAGTTAAGTATGATTAATCGTGTGAATAATTTTCTCCCCCCTGATATCCTTGTCACCCTTTATTACTCTTTTATTTACCCATATATCTCATACTGCGGATCTGATTGGGGCAACACTTATCCTTCAGTTACCAATAAATTAAAAACTGCCCGAAAACCGTGCCATCAAAGCAGTTTTTCGGCTGCCCCGACTATATCCCACTCAGGACTTATTCTCCGATTTTGGTATTATTCCTTTTGAACAAATTATTAAAAAATTAAATCTACCCCTTGCATACTCCGCTTACCATAAAAACCTTCCTTCCCAATTATTATCTTATTTTAATTGTAATAATTCTGAAGGCCTCTGTGTCCGTTCATTCAACCGTTCCTTCATTGTCCCCAAGTGTGTCTGTAGATCCGCCCAGCGATCTCCCATTTATAAATCTATTCTTCAATGGAATATAATACCCTCCAGTATCGAGCTATCCCCAAGTTTTTGCACGCCGTAAAACAATGTTACTAAACTTTGATATTATAATTCTCGAAATTTATAATCAATTCGCTTTAATTTACCCGTGTTTTCTCTTTTTTTCTGTTTTTTCTTTTTTTCTCTCTTTTTCATTTTCAATTTTTTGTTGTTATGGTCCTCAACAAGTTCGCTTCCAGGATCCATATTATTATTGGTGTTAAGTTTCATTTTTTTTATTTCAATAAATTGAGAATTGAATTGAATAAAGGGTGAACTAAACAATTCAGGAACATTGCTCCTGTGGCTCGAGGTGGTGTGGACTCTGGGATATACTCGACCGTTTGACGTTTCTGAACAAAATAACTACCCCACAATATTAATTCAAAATCATGAAGGATACAGGGCATCGGAGAGAACATAATGCATTTGAGGGGGGTTGGGGGCCCTGCAATCACTTTCAACACTTAAAAGTAGAACAAGAACCACCCCTTAAATGAGAAGTGTCCACAAAGAAACGTCGTTGGCTAACGTTTTTGGGCCTCATTTTACAGAAAACCTATCTTCTTTTCCATTTTTCATTCTGTATTTGGATCCCCTTATAAGAGGTTTTAGAGGATATAAGTTTCAGCAGACAGGAATTTTTTTTTGCTTTTTCATCCATTTTTGTTGTATTTTTGAAGAATATGGTCCAGATATATAAAAGCATAAGATTTAAGTTTGTTTGATCTTATTTTCGGAAAAGAAAATGTAGGTTTCAGCAGGATTAAGATTCTCATGTTTTTCCATACAGAAACAACCTCAGCTTCAGTGGACTCAATACAACGCCATAAAAGATAGTTCCACATACTTGGGTATTACGTGGAAAAGATATATTATATATTGGGTATCTGGTGAAGCCAGAGTTTTTATTTAAAGTAGTATTCTCCGAGAAATTGATAAATCATGAAGAACTGAGCAGAACAGTAAAAACTAAATGTAAAAAGGCAACTAAACTAGGATAACAGATGAGCTTTAAGTTCATAGCTCGAAAGTAATAAACTGTATTTTTGCCCCGAGAAAAAAAACAACTTAAGCTTAAATTAATTAGCCTAATAAACTTTGAATCTCGTTCAAATTCAGCTCAATTACTTCTACTCGTCCTGCGACTCCTATGTTAATTTTTTCTTTACTTTTAAATTGTACCCTTTTGGGGTTATCCACCCAAAGTTTACTGGAGGAATATTTAACAGTGTGTATCTTTGCAGTTGCATTAAAGGTCATCAATTATGCTAACATAAAAACAAAGAAAGAATAAGCGCTTTTACAATCTCCTGAGAGTTTTAGATATTATCCAATACCTCTTTTTAAATAAGCATCATTTTAGTTCTGTATTTCTTATAACAAGAGGCTACCAAAGTCCTTGGGAAAGACAACAGGTAAAATTTGATCCGAAACAAAAATTTCAAGGAAGTCGTAGACACAGCCAAAAGGAAAAATGAATGATAAACAGAACTAAAATAAAGTTAGATATGATAGAAAAATAATTATTTGAAAAGAATTGCTTCTAGAAATTCCTCGCGGGAATTTATCTCATATATAAATTAATTGTAAGTATCGTAACTATGTCTTAGCACCATCATATCGTCAAAAAAAAAAAAAAAAAAAAAAAAAAAAAAAAAAGCCTGTTGCAGTGTTTAAGTCTTAATGACTACTTTTGAAGACGCTAATCAAGTTTTCAAATATTAATTTGAACAATTTCAGTAATAAAACGTAACAATTTATATTCTTCTTTTTTTCTATTACATTTAAAGTCTGACGCTTAAATGGAAGCAATTTCCGATCGTAACTGTATTTTTGGGTGAAAAATAGTATAGGCATTGGGTTACTAAAATTGAACTGAATAGGGGCTAATAGACTATTTCTATCCTTTCTTTTCTACTCACTTTGAACGTCAACAGAACTAACTACTGAGATGTTAGCATGTTGTTCATTTGTAAACAAGGCGTGTTGAGATCTTCTTTGAGGTTCTTTAGCAGGAGGGAAAGGAGGAGTATCGGCTCGAAGTCCCCAAAGGGTTTGTCCAAGCTTAAATTCAGCACCATTGACAAAAAATATAGGATTGGCGGCAAGTTCAGCTAAGATCATTTGGTCTCTTTCAGATTTAGACAGGTTCACAATCTGAAAAAAAGTAAAAAAATAAAATAAAAATAAGATAAATAAAAAACAAATGGAATCAAAGACACTTCAGTCTTGCCTAGCCCTAAGAACGCAGGTTTATAAGTTCGGTCTTGGAACAATTTTCTTCGAATATACAAACCAAGGGATTTACAATTTTATAAGTTTTGCTAATTTTGATAATTTTTAACCCTTAACTGGTAGGGTGGGGTCTTTTTTACCCGAAGTACCCTTTAGGAGTGTGTTCCTCCTATGCCGTTAGGAGCAAAGCGTTTCTCTCTTGTGTATTCACTAGAAACTTAGTAGTGCTGAAGCATAAAATCAGTCGAGTAGCTGGCACCAAAGGCAAAGGAGGTAAGAGTGGTCTGGGTTAATTTTGACCCCAGACCACCATTAACGTTACAAAAAAAAGTAAAATAAAGATTTTGTTTTTTGAAGAAATAAGATATTTGTTGCTAGTATTACATGTTTCTGGCATTGCCAAGAATGACTTAATTGTTTTTTTGTATATCCTGGTTGGATTTCACTTTTTAATTTCTCTGTTTTGGCCTTTTTCACCTTTTCTTTCCGGATTTCAGTGTCGAAAAGTTATTCATATGGAAAACTTTAACATTTTCTTTTGCCCTTAGAGAAAGAATGGATACCCGAGCTGAGAAACGCCTTACCGAGGAAGATATCATTCAGATACTTGAAGAAGATAACAATTTATCAAGTGGATCCGATACCCAGAACGACGATGACTACAGACCATCGAATGACGATCAGGAAAACCTTGTTCCAGATGAAATTTCATCATCAGAAGAAAGCGCAGAAGACTACTAATGAAGCTACCGCTCCTTCAAGTCAATTCGGAGAACAGCCATCACCAGCTCCAGGTCAGCCAGACCTCGATAATGTGCCTCTTTCTCAGAGAACCAAAAGATGGACCCGCAAGGATGTGCTACTAGGATGTGACAGAACAACAAAGTGGTCAAAACGTGCACCACCCCCGAGCCGAACCAGAGCTATAAACATCGTGAATGAACGAGCTGGCCCCAAAGGACCAGCACGAACAGGTCAACCTTTGCAACCAGAAACTGCTTGGGGTTTTCTTTTCCCTGAAAACATTATTGGTGTAGTGGTGGAGCATATCAAGAGAAAAATGGATCTCTGTCGTGTGTATTTTGCCGCTGATCTACTGGATAAATAGACATTTATGAAGCAAATTGATTAGGTAGAACTTCGGGCATTATTTAGTCTCATAAACATTGCCGGACTTTTCAAGTCAGGAAACGAAGATGCAACTGGCCTGTTTGCCAGCGATGGGACTGGGAGAGATATTTTTCGAGCGACCATGAGCCTGAAAAGGTTCCTCTACATTGAGGCCTGCCTTCGCTTTGACGATCCATCGCCCCATCTAGCGAGAGGAACGCCGCTTGCACCGATGTTCGATATTTACGAACAGTTTGTTCGAAATTGCAGCAAACTTTACTCTCCTTCAGAAATCGCCACTATCTACGAGATGCTTATCTGGTTTAGACATAGATGTAATTTTCCTATGTACATTCCTTCAAAACCCAACAAATACGGCATCAAAGTGCAGTGCCTAGCAGACGTCCGTACTTTCTATCTCTGCGATGCGTTCATTTACTGTGGAAAGGAGACAAAGTTGCTTGGATCCGAGCATCTTTCGGTACCAACTAGGACAGCCCTTACTTTGACGAGGACCATCTCTGGTTCAGTCAGAAATATCACGGCCGACAATTGGTACAGTTCCGTTCAGCTCGTGGATGAGCTTCTAAAACAGAAGGTGACCTATGTAGGGACTGTAAAGAAAAACAAGCATGAAATCCCTGACAGTTTCCTGCCAAACAAAACTCGCCAGGAAGGGAGCTCACTCTTTGGCTTTAAAAGTGATGAAACAGTGGTTTCATGTGTGCCAAAAAAGCAAGGCCGTCATGTTAATATCATCGATGCATCACACTCCTAATGTCGACGAATACACGGGAAAACCGGAAATTATTGAATTTTATAACTCAACAAAGAGTGGAGTTTACAGTTTGGACTAGAAATGCACCAACTATACCACAAGCCGTAGAACACGCCGTTGGCCAATGGCAGTGTTTTTTGCTCTATTAGACGTTGCTGGTGTGAACGTTTCTGTGCTTGTAAATCAAACTAGCAATCAAGAGAAGAGCATTTCCTGCTGTGAGGTCCTCATAAGGATAGTTATGGCTTTGGTCCGACCATTTTGCGCCATCAGATCTTCAAACAAAGTTCTGCCACGAGAACTTCGTCGACTTACATGCTAGGTTGCTGGGATCCCCTTTGCAGAAAGCCAGACCACTGGGAAACAACATTCTACAACCAAACGAGCTCCATGTGGTATCTGTCCCAGGGAAAAAGACCGCAAGACTACCCTAAGCTGTGCTATCTGTAAAAATATGTCTGTAAGGAACATGCAGTGACTGTTTGCTAAAGCTACATCTAGAAACAATTTTTTTATTGGTTTCAATATAAGTTATGTCAATATATTTGAAAATAAAAGCTCATGTTTCCATCTAAATATTTTAATGACTGGTACCCTTCAGAAGATTGGGGTCATTTTGACCCCACCCTACCATGAGTGTTATAAAAAACACCCTACCAGTTAAGGGTTAAAAAGGTATAATTTATAGTTACCTTTTATAAAAAGGTAACTATAAATAAGGTATACTACCGATAAGTCATAACACCACGGCAGGTGACACCAAGATAGCTGCGAGCCTCAGTATTATCAATGCTGCACTTTTCATTTCCTCCTGGAAATAAGCAGTTCGTACTTCCTTTGAATCTTTCCTTGTGAACTTTTTCTACCGCATTGGAAAACATCCTGCTTTCTCTTAGGCCCAATTGCATTGCCAAAAGAGCACAATTTCTGGCAAGCTAGCTTTCAACAATACACAAAATATAACCAAGGCATCGCAACAATCATTACATTGCTGCGAAAGATGGTACGGTTGACCCAAGCACTGTCTCCACAAGCCAAAACCCGTATTTTCGCAAATTTTAGCTAGCAACAGTACTGAAATCGCTGATTGCATTTACTCAACTTCGTCATGCGCAGGTTACGAATAAAAAAAAATTATAGTTTTTTTTTTATACATCACTTTCCAGAGGGTTACAATTGTACCAAAATAGAACACAGAATAGAAATAGGAAATACTATTATAGAAACACTAAATAGAAACTAAATAGAATAGAGGATTACTATTTGTTAAAGGTAACGCGAACAAGACTATTTGGTTTTAAAGCCCTTCCAACATCATCAAAGAAAATCCTTCACACATTTTTTTTTTCAAACCATATTTTTTGTAAGTCTTCCCAAATTTACCCATTTTAATCAGCGTGTACTCGATTTTCGAAAGAGAAAAATGGAAACACTGTCTAAAATATTCTTTATAAATTTTTAATATGCTCAGACTATTAAAAACAGACGAAGCCAAAGAAACTAGGAAAGACACATTAGAATTAGTATAGACCAACTATTAATTTCACACTGGCTTTGTTTCCAATGTTGCCACGCATCCCACGATACTGTGAATTGTCTTTCCGGTTTATTTGTAGTTTAAAACAAATCTGATAGTTTTGGGTATTGACCTTTATTTTTTCAAAGGCGACCTTATATAAAGGTAACAGTAAATATTATTCACAACGTAAATAGCCTACTGGGCACACAGGCTTTTTAAGGCTATATGACAAAGTCAATTATTTTTAGTTTTGTATACCATCCAATATTGTTTATATTATTAAATTCTTTTTTCTGATAATCCCCAACCATTTGGGTAATCTTGTTAAACATTTAACACTGTAAACATTATTAAATTCTAATTCCTGGTAATCTGATGCCAATTTTATATTATTCATCTTAAAAAATTGATGAAAACAACTTGTTTTCATTTCCATAGCTAGATTTTAAGTGGTCAAAGTTAGGCAAGAAAATGTGAAGTTTGCGAGATTCCAAGTGCTGAATGAAAACTTTTAACATTATATGTCATTAAAAAGTAACACAACAGTAAGCCAATAGAGAGTCACACAAAAACATAGAATAGAGAGGGAGAGTATGAGAGATATTTGTGTTACCCAAGTGTCAGCGCTAGAAAAAATGAAGAATTTAGCCTGAAAAATTCTGCTTAGCATACTTTCATTTGAAAAAGACTTTAATTTCTAATCGGTTTCTCAATCACCTGTAACGTAGTTACTGAATTGGTTTCAGAATTTTTGAGGGAAGGAATCACAGGAAAACTGATTATGGATATATTCAAAATGCACAGTATTATACTTTTTCATTTCATGTCTTGAAGGAAAATAGTTACTGCTGTATGCACCTGATGACTTTTACTCATTAGTCTTAAAATTGACAATATCTTAAACCAAAACATATCCTAGACCATTTCCAGATCATTTTTTACCCTCCCGCCTCCATCCTGAATAAATAAAAACTTTAAAAAATGAAAAAAAAACAAACAAAAAAACAACCAATTTGATGCAAGCTCTCCTACGGACTTCGTTTGTTCCTAAACTCACTCAATACTCAAGCAATGATACAACAGCAATTTTCACATCCGTTAAACTTTAACAACCAGTGACAATATTTTCTATTTTTTGATTTGTATAGGATATCTCCCCCCCCCTCCAAAAAAAAAGAAAACTGCTCATTTAACTGGGATAACTTACCGAACCACTCAACTGGAAAGATTTCCAATTTTTCTCTACATGTGGCAGTATGCGCTTGTCCGAGTCCATCAGCTTTTCACCAGTTTCCATCTCCAAGTCAAACAGGATGAGCCGTAGAGCATCACACAAAGTTAAAGGCAGTCGGGACAGGTACTCAGGACCACAGTTGCAAACACCACAAAGGAATCTATAAAATCTGACAAAAAAGGGTAATTTGTTGGATATTTTGTTTCAAAAATCAAACATCAAATAACTAGCTTTTGATTTAGGGTTTGAACCCCAGCACTCAGCCAGGCCCTAATCTTGGTCTGATATTCTGATTAAAAGTATCTTTCCTATAGCCTAAATAGACAGCAGAATCCTAATCTTGGACATTATGTGTATAGGGTTAGATAGTTGTGACTAACTGATGATTAGGACTAGACCAGTTGGAATTGGCTGACTACAATCTTGGAACACATCTGGTTTTTCAACAATTGAATTTAGACAAAAGTTACCTCTACACCTAGCCTATTTAAATATAGTTATTCTGTTTCACAACACTTGTCTTAGATTCAATATATTCATGGTTGGCTATTTCTGTACTAAGGATATTGTTTTTCTAACCTTAAGATGCGTTTCAAAGATTAGATAGTGTTTCTAAGATTAGGCTCGAAATCTGAATGTGGCGCCAATATTAGGCTCGACTGTTGTCAATCAGTATATTTGAAAACACGAGTTTTGTATTTGTTTAAAATATTCAAGCCAATCATATACTTGCTGAGAAGATTTTGACACATCCAATGGTGAAACAATCCACCTTCTAGGTGGTAAGAAAGAGGTATTACAATGATTAGCTGACCAGCTACTGGGAATCTTACCCTAAAAGTGAAGACAGTCGTGAAAGGTACTTAGGACCACAATTGCAAAAACCACTAAGGAATCAATGAAATCTGGCCAAAAAATTCTCTTTTCTGCTCTTATTTTCGTGAAATCCTGGTATTTTAATTGCCTGCATAACTTTACTAGTGTATTAATGTAAGGTAAACTGAAAAAAATATAACCGGGCTCTTTTTTCTTTCCGCAAATAGTTTATAGATTATATATTTTTTTTAAATAAAAAAAAAATCGCTAAAATAATAGACAATAGAAGATTTGTTATGAGAATCTAAAATTCAACTTGAATTTTTTTTTTTTTTTTCAGGAGCATAATTTTATTTAGACATAAATTACAAAAAACAAACGCCAAGGAACTTTTCGGTTCGTTAGGCCAACTCTAACTTCCAACACATAATTCAATATAAATAAACAAAAACAAAACATTATTCCCCGCCGACGGGCAATCAAAACAACGCAAATAGAAATTCCATTACGGCACTACTAAAAAAATCAAAAATAAAACAAAAAATAAAAAAAAATCAAACAAACTGATAAATATTATTACAAAAATCCCTCAATTTTCCCCGGAAAATACTTCGGTCACGCTCACGCACAACCCCAATTGGTACAGGAGCTCGGCAAAACATGCCAAGCAGAGAACCGTGACCGGGTTGTTTCACACTGCGGCCGCCGAAAAGCATCTGCATTTCTTGTATTATAATAATTGTGAAGATCCACACCAGTTGTTATAAATCGAATATAATTTTGCTTATCAGCACAGTGAGGGATCAAGTGGGCATATTTTAATCTTATTCATGGTTTAGGTGATTAAAAAAAGAAGCTGTTAGATTATGGTTTCTAAAGAGACAAAATGGTTCTAAAATATTTTAAATTATGTCCAAATGATTGGGATAAAATTATTCTAAACAGCTTGAACAACTGTATAAGGAATCTTTTTTGTTCTGTTGACCTTAATTTTAGGAAACATAAAACAAAACATATCAAACTTAAATATCTACGAATAATATCTGTCATGTTTTCAATTAAACAAATTGACTGTATTTGCAATGGCAAATACTCACTTGACTTTAGGTACCTCTCCTATAGCACCATGTGATCGTATCATAATTGATGGATTAAGTTATTGGTTATGATTTACGGAAACTTACCAATTACATAGGTAGAAGAAAGGTAAATTTTCCAAACATTTAAATTAACGATCAAATTATAACTGCGAAAATTAGAAAAATATCTATTTCGCGACCATTTCAATTTTATTTTGTCAGTAAATTTTAAAGTTAAATTTCCCCCCAATTTATCAAGGATGTTAGAGCTAAAAATTTTACATTAAACTCTAGAATGTTTCTTCGGACTTCGGTTGGGAACCACTAAACTAGATATCAAAAACTGAGTATCTACATTTTGGATTTTCAAGAGCATTACCTAGTAGGGATTTGTTTGATCTTTGGAACTAGGAAAAAAAAAAGGATTATAGGATTATACAGGAAATTTTATCATGTATCTGTTTTGATTTTTAAATGTATGTGAATGTGACGTCATTTACATGAAAAATGTTTTTTTTTTTTCAAAATTAAGGCTGTAGAGTATTGTCAGTTGAAGGGTATATGTCCTGCCCATGACACACCAAAATATTCCAATGCCCCACCGGTGGGATGTGTGCACCACGTTGGGAATCACGGATCTAGAGCAATCCTTTTCTCTAGTTTTTTTTTTGGGGGGGGAGGAGGATTGGCACTAAATTTTTATTTACGTGATATAATTAAGCAAATCAAGAAGTAAATCGAAAGAAATACCTGTCACCATTGAGCAAAGTATGCTGGAGGCACAAAATACAATTACTATGGAACCATTGAAGACAATGAGAGCATTGTAACATCTTCTTCGACCAATCACCATCCCCACCACAGTAGCAGTAGACGCCTTCAGAATTTTTGATATGCAGGCTGTCCCAAGTGAGTGACTGCAGCTATAGTAAGATCATTAATTCAATACTAAATTTACAGAAATAGACTTGTTTGAGGTTCAAAAAATCACATCAGAATTAATATTGTATATTGTAGACAACTCTAAATGAATTGGCTGAAACTGGCGAAAGCTAGATATTTTGTCAGTATGATCCACGTCCTCGTCACAAGCAAATAAATGTTAAGTTTTATGTTCACTGTCTAATTCTCAGCTCTATCGAACTACCAAATTACATTTTTGAAATTTGGTGTACAATGTGTTTTACGTTGAAAATATATTGAAAATGGGCTGAAAGTTGTTAAAAAAAAGACAATTTTCCGGGTTTTTTTAAAAGCAAGTTTAGATTCTTCTCAAAGAGAAAAGTATCATTAATATCATAATTCTGGCTCGGTGAATGGACAGATTTAAGAGAAATGAATCTAATAATATATATGCCTTGTCCTTTTGGTGCCGGTTACAGCTGCAGGCTTGTCGCAAATACTTTACTTCAATTGGAACAAAAAACTTAAGTCTACAAGAGTGATTGAAATACAAACAAACTTGGCTAGAAAGAATTGTATCCTCGTTAGAATATTTTAGATTATTTCACTCTATTTTAGCGACAAGTAGATTACCTTAAACTGCCAACAAAAATGATCTGCGGTGGCACAATGCATGAAAGTATTTGTTTCTCGAATATTTCTAACAGCAGTCGACATTTAAAACTACTGTATTGATGAGTTTTACATATGATGATTATCAGCTTTACCGTGATTCCGCTAGTTTTTGCCGCGCTATCACCGATTAAATATATGATTTATTCTCAGAACTGTTTACTTTGATTCTTTATTATGTAGTCTTAGAATTACAAAGAAAGAAAGAAAAAAATAGGATCGAGAATTTTTTTTTTTAACGAATATTTATGGAGGATAATTGCTTCCCTTCTTCAGCGCTATAAGAAACAATTGGAAAGAAACACGTTCACTTGTTCTTAACAAACATGTAAACAATACAAACCAGATAGAAAATCAACTGATAAAAACAAATAACACGGAAAGCAAACAGAAAACACAAATAAAAACCAAAATAACGTGGAAAACGAACAGATAAAATCAAAATTAGCAGAATTAAAAATAATTTAAAGGCCAAAGTTAGCAGTAGAAGTAGTAGGCGTTCCTAAGACATTGCTGATACACCGATTGGACAACCTGCATACATATACTGTGTTTTGATTTAGCTCAATATTCACTGCAGAATTCCCTGCAATTTTATTCCTTATGCCCCTAGCCATTCTAGAGATATTGCAGATACATCCTTTCAACAACGTGATTTAGTTAAACAACCCCCATAGCCTGAAAGTTTTAACTTAATATCCTTAGCCGATACTGTGATATCGCAAACACGCTCTTATGACAAACTTGGATGCACATAATCTTTTGATTTAGTTCGATGTCCCCATTAATAACCAATTAAAATTCGATCGTAACGCCCCTAACTCTTCCTTGGATATTGCAAATACACCCTTTTGACAATCTGGATACACACAGTGATTTTTTTTTATTTAGTTTTACACCCCCCGTAACTTTCCCTGGAAGTTAGAACTCAATAGCCTGATCTGTCCCTGAGACACTGCATCTATGCTATTTTGATAACCTGGATGCAGTTAAACCTTTTTGATTTAGTTCAATAATAGTAGTAGCAATAAAAATAGTAGCAGTACTAGGCCTACGAGTTAAACTTAACACCCTCAGCTGTTTTTGCTATTTTGCTGATGCACCCTTTTCACAACTTGCATGTACATAGTGCTTTAAGATCAAGTTTTATATCAACATAAGGCTTCTCTTAAATTTTATACCTAATACCCTATGCTTAAGACTCAAAACCACCCCTAAGATTTTGCTGATAGGTCGTTTTGACAACCTGCATGCACACGGTGTGTTATGATTTATTTCAACATCCCCCTCAATATTTCCTGAAAATTTCACCTTAATATCCGTAGGCTCAGTAATATCAGTAGCAGAGATAGTAGTATTAATAGCAGTAGTATTAATAGCAGTAGTAATGGTAGCAGCATGCACAGAGTGCCTTTAGGTTCGTTCAGCATCCTCCTCAACATGCACTAAAGTTTCGACTTAATACTTTTAGCCGTTCCTATGATATTGCTGATATGGCCTTTTTACAACCTGAATGCACAAAATGTGTTTTGATTTAGCTCAACATTTCCTGAAGTTTGCACTTACAATGCCCTTAGCTTCAGTAGTAGTAGTATGTATATCGTGTCTTTTAGTTAGTTCAGCATCCCCGTCATCACAACCCGAAAGCTTCGACTGAATACCTCAAACCGTTCCTGAAATACTGCTGACACGCCCTTTTCCCAACCTGCATTCACATAGTGTGTTTTGAATAAGTTAAGCATTTCCCCCAACATTCCTTGAAAGCTTCACCTCAGTCAAAACGGCTATCTCAAAATTTTGATCGGAACATCTTTGGGGGAGATGACAGAACAGGGGCGTGGGAAGTGATTGCCTGTCCTCCATTTTTGACTCTGAAGTTCCAAAGACAAATTCCATACGGAGGGGCTGGGTGAAAAGATTAGTTAATTACTTTATAATTAATAAAATAAGTTAAATCCTGATTATGAAGCCTCTGTAATATACAATATACTATACAAACATGTCTTACCTCATACGGCAATAGGCGCTTTATGTGGTGCATAACTCCTGAACGACTGGAATTTCTCATATGGTATGAAGACATATGTCGTACCGTGTTTTCTTTGTTTTGTTTTGAAAGACAACCACTTGAGCACTGCCCATCAACTTTAAACTTAAAAAAAGGAAAAGGTAAAAGCAAATAAGAGGCAAAAATACCAAGAAAGTATTTAAAAAACAATATTGAAAAAAGATTTCAGGGGTAAGCTCGCAATATTAATGTTGCGTGAACTATAAATCTTGCTAATTTTATAACAGAAAAATATTGGCTAACATATAACAACAGTGACACAAACGAGAAAAATGGCGACATGGTTAATCCTATCTATCAGCAGCAGACCCATGGATCTGAGTTGTGGAGCATTATATACAAAATTTTATCAAGAGGAAAAATTGATCTGCTCGGTTTCAAGCTTGTCATACAGACACAAATCTCCAAACAAAGGTTTTACGTTCATAAAGCAATCATAAAATAGATACACAGACATAGACATATATTATTACAGATCAATGTAGCCACATAGCTGTCATTTGGTTAAACATGAGGCTACCAATGACAATTTTTATAGTTTTAGACTCTCGGTGTAATTGTCGATAGACAGACGTGAAGATCTTAACCAAAAAGTAGAAGAAAAGTATCAAAGAGCTTACACGGCACTTACTTCTAGTAGAAGAAGCTATATGTTCTATCAGACTCAAGCCCCCTGAAGCTGTAACAAACACTTTAGCTGCTATAACCGGGCATTTTCAATTAAGATCTAATAAGCCCTTTCTGATGGATGCAGATGAAAAATGTGGCCATTCTCTCAGAGAAGACAGATCAACCAATGACAACCGAAATCAGAGCAGTAGCTGTTGTCTGTAATATATTAAATTGACTTCACCCCATATGATAGAGTTTGAAGCCCTCTATACCTTCTTTTGGGGTTAGATTAGGTACATAGACTAAAAAAATTACTACGAGCCGAGCTCTTACTCTTTCCACCAGTTTGATAGAATACAATATATTATATTCACTGCAACAGCAGGTTACTAACATGAGCATGTCATGACACAAAAAAAACCTCATAACAAGGATAAAAAAACAAAAAGCACTTAAATAGCAACAACAGAATAAATTAAGGCAGCAAGTGCTGCTTCAAGGTCAATAAATTAAAATGAGTAATTAAAAAATTAATATAAGTCAAGAATCGATTTCCACGTTTAAAATAGCAACCGTTTATACAGAATACATCAGAATATTAAATGTATTGATCTAATATATTTAAATAAAAATTATGTTTAAACCATAAATCCAAAATTTTTATTATCCAGCGTTGGGATACAAGGATCGTACATTATCAGTGCAATTCAGTAAGTAATTCACAAGGTCTTTACGGTAAGGGCCACGGGACGGATAATAAACACATATCACCAGTTATGCCACCTCCTTAGGTAGCCTCTTAGGCCTGCATCACAACCATAAGACTTCGAGACCGTGTTTATTTGGTATATTGCTGAAACAGAGGACTTTTTTTTATAGATGATCGACAAATAATACCAAAACTACCACCATCCGTTACTGTAATGTCATCGGGTGTCATTCTTGGTTTGAAATAGGTATCATATCCATCAAATGCAACATTCTCTTCAGTCGCGGACCATGATTCACAGATACGAGCAATATCAATAAGTTCATTTTTCAAGCATAGTTCGACCTCTTCAATTCTGTTCATAAGTGATCGGACATTAGACGATAGTATTTTCGGAAATGAATAGGGATGGATTAAGGACTTTACACTGCGGTCTCGAATTTGCAACACTCGTCATGGCAGCTACCTTTAAAAAAACCCCACATAAACATGAGAAAACTGTCATTCCGTCACATATGAGACAACTCAGTTCAGAACCTGAGCAGTCTTTTGTTTCCACCGTTATATTTTCTACAGCAGCCATAAGTATCGGTGCTACGCCAGGAGCCGCTGGTAATTTTGTCAACACGTTTTCACTCAGGAAATAGTATTCGTTTTAAATTGATCATGGTTCTTCTCGTTGTTATTTGGCTGTTTTGGACTGTTATTTTTCGACTTCAATTTAGTCAGGATACAGTTTTTTGGAGAATCTTTTTGCGCACAAATTACACACACAAAGGTCTTCTTCAAATCATTTGAGTACTTAGTTTTTCCACAGCTAAAATGAGACCATTTAGTACATTTAACACACTGCATGCCACCTGCTTTACTGATTATTCTTTTTAAGCAGATACCGCAATATTCTGGATCCATAATAGATGCTGCTGCTATGCACAAAGAGTTCAATTGAGTTCAAAGATTTCAATCCTCTAAATTAACTAAATCTCTTAGTCTAAGTCTCTGTAGTTAATAGATCACTAGATCCCAAGGGAATTTAAATTAAGTAGCAAAAATGCCAATAGCAAGTAAATAAAATGATCCGATTATAAATGTCTCAGGGGAAATCACACCGGTTGAAACCTCACTTTATTATAAGGTTAATATACAAAAATAAGGTGTTCACACAACGAACTCTCAAGCAAGACTGAATAATGGAAAATAGTCCCTAACAGTTTCAATGAAATTTGTTAAAATTTGACGTGTCTTTCCAGTTGATACCCTGAACATAAAAACTTAGGTTCTCATTTCCTATATAGTTAGGGTCAGAACCAAGTAGGACATTAGCATTTACAGCCCATAAGTACTAGTTGCATTTGCCAAAAGCAATAATAACATATAAACGAACTAGATATAAAGTAACAATACGTGAAGAAATAAAGGAAAAAAGAACAAAACAACATAATAAAATGCAGCAAGAATACTCGAATAAGAAAAAAAAGGAAAGCAAAATCTCGCAGAAATCAACTGAAACAAACCAAAACAGATCGATGCCACTTTAAATAAATAACACTCAATTATAAGGACAGGGAGCTGTTTTATCTTATCCTCTTCCAATAGAAGGCGCAGGAGTATAAAAATATATAAGTTAGGCAGAAGATGAGTGTTAATAGGGAATTCATAACAACGACAAGCATTTTTTGTTCTTACATAAAATGCAACAGGAGCCGAAAAATGCGATTCGAAATAATACGCAACCGGGAGACCTAGGTGAATAACTACGTTTGTCTTTCTCACAACTCTTTTTTTAAACAATAAAAACTTTAGCGTAAAGAGCGAGGCGTTGAGGAGGGCACAGCCCCTTTCATATACGAAATAATTTCTGTTCGTTTTAAGATTTAACGTCGCTCCTTACTTTCAGTTTAAAAAACTTTTTTTTATTTAAAGGCTGCGAAAGCGGGGGGTTTGGGGGGCGGCAGCCCCCATCTGTGCCTCCTAATCCCTGTACGTTTTAAGATTCAACCTTGTAACTCAGCCTCTTTAATTTTTTAGAAAACGTGGTTTTTTTCAAATAATCAGAAAGAAGACGGTACCCTGTGATCCATTTCACCTTTGAAATAATGCACAATATGTCAGAATTTGTGATAGAATGAGCCCTTTTCAAACTATCCGTGATATTTTGTTATAAAATATACAAAATATATTTTATTTTCAGCAAAGGGCAAATCACATTTGCGTCCATAGAAGACATAGGGGGCGTTAGTCCAACTCCTCTTGAGGTAGTTCCCGCTTGATTTAAATTAGACTTCGTTATTTATTGTAATTTCTGTTCGTTTTGGGTTTCATTTTATTTCTTGCAAGTGATATAAAGTCGTTTTACGCTTGAAAAATAATTTCACTTTGTTTTTGGTCGTCTGTGGTTTAATATAGATCTTCACTTTTCCTTCAGAATCTTCTTTTGTGGATAAAGTACTTTAAAATCAATTTCTCTTCGCTTTTAGTTAACAGTTTTTTTCATTGGTTAATAAACGAGTATTTTTAAATCTTTTCGATTTCTCTCCATAAAAATCAAGATTTTGGCTTACTGTTCATATATTGGACACACTTTTGCAACATATTTTAATAATAGTTTTACTATAGAGCTTAAGAGGACTGAGTATGGTGAATAATATTCGAATAAGTGAGTCGAAACTCTAATTAACCCTTAAATTTCTATAGGACTGAAGGGATTCTGACCCCTATCATATTACAACCGTGAGTATAGACAAATATTAATCAACCATCCCCTTCAACATACCACAAAAGGATCCACATATTGTCTTTTGATTTAGTTCAGTTCTTTAAAAAAAAAGAAGATATTTATTTGAAAAAAAATCGCTATCACAAGCCCATAAAGGGCCGAATTCGGACTTTGGAGTCGACAATATAAATGGTTACACAAAAAATGCAAAGAACAACAACGAAATAGAGAAAGCCATAGTTAATAATAATTTAAAAGTCAATTATTAAAACTGTAAAAAGGCAATTAAAAAATTAAAAAGATAAAAACTGGTCAAATTAAACTTAGAGCGAGACATGAATTGATTAAAAACTGGTCAAAATAAACTTAGAGCGATACATAAATGCATTTAAATTAAAAGGTATACTAAGAAAATGTCAATAATTCAACTACATTAAATCAATAAAAGAGTTAAAAACAATAAAAACTGGTCAAAAAAAAAAAAAAAAAGCAAATGAGTGCAAGAACCTGGGCAGTACCATCAGCTAATAAACAAAAAAGAGGGGGGGGGGAAGAAACTATTGAGACATTTTATTTATTTTTTATGTAATGAAGGGGATAAAAGTTCTTTTGTATCCTGAAGTAACGCAGCGAATGGGGGACAAAGCAGGGATGGGCTCAGAAACAGCTCGAGGCGGCCGTAATCTGGATGGGGAGTGGTGTTTGGGGAAAATATTTGCCGTCCGTTGGCTTATTATGGCATTTTTTGCGAAAAGGAGGCACAAAGAAACCCTCCTTTGGTCCAGGGTTTTCAGACTAGCTTTTTTAGGAGCAGAGAGTATGGCACCTTGCCCTCCTTGAAAATTATTCGCAACGCCCTTTTTGAATTGATTCGATTTTTTCGATTCTTCGTGAGAGATACCAGGGCGCCAAACTGGTCAAGCATATTCTAGATGCTGGCGGACAAAAGACGTGTAAATTTGTAAGGAGTGGGATGGGGGGAAGCTAAATTTATATAGGAGCTGAAGAAGGGTGATAGACACATTAGCTCTATGTATGATGTCTTTAACTTGGATATCCCATTTTAAATTTGAAGAAATTGTGACACCAAGTAATTTAAAGGAGGACACGGAAATTTCAGGCGGGATAGGATTAAGAAAATAGGGCGAGGATTTGAGGAAACAAATCGGTATTATCATGGACTTAGAGACGTTTACTGTCACGTCTAAGTCTAAGGCTTCGTCTCCAATTTGATTGAGGATACTCATAGGGTCAGTTATTAAACTTCTGAAGCAAGTTTCAACAACCGTTAGGTCATCAACAAATTTCCATCGGTCAGGAAATTCCTTTGCGAGGCTGTTGATCATTACTGAAAAAAGGAGGGGACCTAGGAGAGTACCTTGGGGTATGCCGTTGTGGACAGGGAGAGGATTTGAACAATGGTTTTGGTATTTGACGACTTGCGATCTATTTGTTAAGAAGGAGGCAACTAATTTCACCAGTAAGGGATCAATATTGAACTCGTTGACAAGTTTCTCAATTAAAATATTGTGGTTAACTAAGGTCGAATGCTTTCTGAAGGTCAATGGAAATTAAATTTAGCAAGGAATTAGGCTTTTCAAGGGTTTTCCCGATGTGATCAATAAGACAAACGAGGTAATGGGAAGTAGAGGTGGATTTTAGGTTCCTAAATTGTTTCAAGTCAGTAAGTGGTAGAACTTTTACCTTTAGCCAATCTTCAAGTAATCCTTCATAAAGCTTCGAAAAAATGGGAGTAACAGTTATAGGCTGAACACCTTCAAAACTAGGCTTTCTGTTTTTTTTTTCAATGGGGTTATGAAACCCTGTTTCCAAATTGTAGGCATTTGCCCAGACTCGGTAATTTTGTTAAACAGGAAAGAAAAGGGCTTAGACAAGAAATCACCGAAGGCACTAATAAGAGGAAAGGGGATATCCAAAAGACAGCTACTTGTCTTTCTTAGTTTTTGAATTCTTCTTTCTATCTCAGACAGGGAAACAGTGGGTAAATAAGGGGAAAGGGCTCCTGATGGTAATCGGTCGGACAGTGGTGGAAGGCTCTGGGCAATGGAAGCGAGGAATTTATTGAAATTATGGGCAGTAATATCAGGGGACTCGGGTAGATTGAAGTTAAGCTGTTCAAACCTCCTGCCACATAGCTTTTTAACCTCTGAATACCAGTTTTTTGGTTTACTAGTGAACAATACTTCGACCTTATTTTTGTAGTACGATCTTGCCAATTTGCGAATTTCTCTTTTAATTGATTTTCTTTGTTTATTGGCTTCATCTTGTTTACCATTTTTGAAAAGCTTCAGTTTGGTTCTAATTAGTGTTTTTATAGTTTGGTTAATAAAGGGTTTATCACTGGAGCACTTTTTAAATTTGTTTTCAGGGAAACAAATTTGATATTTGTCAATTAGGTTTTTGTGGAACAAAGCCAGTTTCTCATCAATATTTTTTAAACTATAAACATCGGACCAATCTTCAGTATTCAGCCACATACGAAAGAAAGAAGACCAGAATTTTGAAGAGGGCGATAACTGTCATAAGTTATTGAGAAAGAATGCTTAAAACTTGAGGAGGGGGATAAAAGAATCGAAAGATGATAACTCCCACCTAATGGAGGCAAAGCTGAAGTAGGGCTGTAAAAATTATACATATTAGCGAAAATAACATCAAGAGGTATTTCCCCGAGTCGTTGGTATTTTAACAAATTTCGTATCGTTTATTGAGGCGCAAAAATAATCCAATTTAAGGTCAATTTCATAGCCAAATAAAAATAGACCAGCATAGGTGTATTTAGAAATTACAAAATCAGCACTCGTCTGCAATTGCTGGATGAATTTACGTTTTGAATCGATATTTTGATTTGGGGAGTAATAGAAAACAGCTATTGAAATAATATTAAATGGATAAGGGAGAACTTTTGGTCTAATAATTAGCCAGAGGATTTCATTATACTCGGATAAACTAGGGACTCGAATAACCATTGGATAAAGGTTACTCTTAGTAAGAACACAACACCACCACCTTTTTTTGCAAGTGGGTGGTTTAAAGGACGGAGTTTAATAAACTCCGTATAATTTGTCAGGCGCAGAGACCCTGGGTCATGGGACTGTACTTCCGTAATAGCTAATATCGATTAGATTTGATTCTGAAAGCAACTCGAGTTCGGTAAGCTTTTCAAAATTAAGACTTTCAGCATTATTAACTAAAAGTTTACGAAAAACAAACCGATTGGGGAATCTCGACATGGATACTTGGTGTGTTTGAGAATTTCCTGGGTGGGGTTTCAATTTAATATTATGATGCTGCGGAGAAGTAGGGTAAGAGAAGGATTTACCTTGGGGATTTGGAGATGGAAGGAAGGGCGAGGATACAGACAAAGCATGATGAGGAAGGTGCGACTTGTTTTCAGTTGTCGGGAAGTGCGAACAATTAGGATTTAATACAAGACAATTATTAAATGCAAAAGGTCTCAGACCTGAGTCACACTGGTAGGGTGGGCACGCGGGGTAAAACAAATGGGTCGGAGGCGGGGTTTCGTGGATATACGGTAATAAGTAGTTGAATCGAGAGGATTTTTGGCAGGGAGGAAAGGGGGAGATGGGAAGGTAAGAAGGTGCTGGGAAATAGAAGTGGGGTGGGAACTTTCTGGGAGGGGGGAGGTTGGATTTGCTTTGGCAAATGACGGATGGAGGCCAGAACCAGTCAACAGCATCTAGGGCACATGGAGCGGGTAGGGTATGCAAGGGGCCTTGTGACGGGGAGGGATATGATTAAGAGGGGATTGTGGGATGGTTTTGGTGCAGTAACATCTGTAATGATGATTTGACTGGTCGTGAGTAAAATTTCGGGTTGGAGGGGTTTTTCGGGTAGAGGATGCCTGGGGCATGTTGCTTTGTAGTGGATAGGGAGGGAGGTCAGGAGAGGGCAGGACTGCGGGTAGCCGGGGGCCTGTAGAGCTGCATAAAAAAGGGAGCTTTCCAGTGTTGAATTCTTGAATGGTAACAGCTGGGACTGCCCAAGTATGTGAACTTGTTTTTTGTTTGCGGCTTGATTTATTTTGTAAAAAGGAAGGGGGACATAAATATGCAGGCTATCACACCCGAAACAAAGCCCACTTGATTCTAACTTACATAAAGGAACGTGGTCAAAATTACACTTTGTTTTAGTACACTTGCCAGTGAGGTAAAAACGGCATAAGTGCAATAACGAGCACTTCTTTTGGTCGCACTTGTTATATAAAAATCGAGAACAAACTCTTGGACTAGCTTCATTTTGTTTTTTGAAGTTACGGGTAATTGATCCATGATTATAGGGGCACTTTGGACCTAATTTACAATTTCGTTGCTTAAAAAACTTGCAATTTTTTATAGCACTATTGTCAGGAATACTTTTTTCCTGCAACTTGCTTGGAGCACGATCATGCCCAAAATGACATTTATCACCTAATTTGCAAATACCTGCCAAAATTATATTAGCACATTTGCGATTATTTGCAGAGAAGTCCTTATTATTAGTCAGAATCACTTCAGTACTTTCAAAACAAATTCGGGCATCTCTGATTGAGTTCTCAAGGTTAGGATTATAATTAGGTTGAATAGAGGTGATATTGGGGTCAGGTACAGTTTCTGAACTTGGGTTTATATCACTCGTAGTGGCTAAAGTTGATGAACTTGATCCTCTGCTTCCTTCATTAATATTCATTGAGCTTGGGGACAATGCACTGTTTTGATGATGCGAGTCTAAGGTGTAATTTACCTCCTTTGTGATGGAATAATTTATAAGTTGACTGCTTGAATCATTTTCATAAATTGACAAAAAATCTCTAATTAGCATTAACACATCCGTTAGCTTTTCAATTAAAGTCAACATTTTTGTAAAATCTGCTTGTGATGAGGGGGATGTCGTGACGCTGTCCGTTTGAACATATTTATCCATGCTGCATTCAGTGGTTTGGCATGATACATGCATTGGACCTTCGGGAAGAACTTCAAGAACTTGGCACTGGGGTGGGGCAAGGACAATTGTGGGATCAACTGAACTAGCCTCCTGGGGCTTGTTTGATTTTTCTGTTGAAACAGAAAGCTGGCTGTGTGGAGGGTCATGATAAGGAGTAGGACTGCTTAGGTCACTTAGGATGCTAAGAATTCTTTTTCTTTCAACTGGGATACGGGGCGTTCGGGGGAAGCCAGAACTGGGTACAGAAAGACCCGGAGAAGAAGTAAGGTTTATCTTGGATTTAGTGGAGCAGTCAAGGCACATCCAGGAGTTACTCCAATTAGTAATGTCTATCCTGGCACACTTTTCGGTTCTGCGTGGAACCAAGAGTCACAATTGGCACATTTGATTGAGTTAGAAGTAACTCGTAGTCTGCATTCTGGACAGTATTGTTTTTGTTTTGCCATTTGGACAAAGGTCACAATCACTGTAGCTTTGAACTTAGAGAGGTGTTGACAGGTTGAACTCTGACAAAGAACTAGTGACAGTAGTAGTTTCCAAAGTATCCATATATTGACTTTTGGTTAGTTTTACATCCTCCTTGACCTGCTCTGAAAGTTTCAACTAAATACTCAAAGCCGTTCCCGAGATATTGCTGATACGCCTTTTCATGCACATAGCATGTTTTGATTCAGTTCAAAATCACCCTCAACATTCACTGCAAGTTTTACCTAAATACCCTTAACCTTAGCAGTAGTCGCAATAGTAGAAGTAGTAGTATAAGCTGAGTAGACCGGGCATTTGCAATAGTTGAAATCATTAAGATTTACATATTTCACCTTTTTTGTCAATTCGACATCCAGTTGCACTTTTCAAAGCCATCGGGTAATATTTTTAGTAAAGTTAAAAAAAAAGAAAAGTCTTTTTTCTTCAACTGAAAGTAAGGAGCGATATTAAAACTCAAAACGAACAGAAATTATTCCGTATAGGAAGGGGTAGTCCCTCTCCTCAATACCTTGCTCTTCACGCAAAAGTTTTTAGCATTTCTAAAAAAGATTTCTATTCTAATTAAACGGACCTTGTGTTTCAGGAGTCGTTTTTAAAAATAGGGACAAACAGTCAAACTTTAGCTCAAAGAACAAGGCATTGATGAGGCGGGCTACCCCTTTATACACGGAATAATTTCTGATCGTTTTGAGTTTTAACGTTGCTCCTTACTTTCAGTTGAAAAAAAAGTTTTTTTTAAATTTAATTTCTGATCGTTTTTCAGACAAAGCCGGTAAATATGGCTCACCGTCCATGAAAACTTCCCTCCCCTTACGGGAAATTCCTCAGTGGAAAGTTCCTCCCATGTAAAATACACCCACACCGTAAAATTTTCCCCAGATAAATCTATCGTAGCTGAATCCACCCCCTTTCCGTAAAATTTCTTGCGCACGATTCAGCATGAAAAATTCTACTTAGCATATTTTCATTTGAAAAAGACTTTTATTTCTGATCGTTTTTCCCATCGCTCCGGAAATTCCCTTGCGTGGAATTTTTTCTGGAAATCCAAACACGCTGAAAATTTTTCCTGGGCAATTTTTCCGGAACAGGGTCAGAAAAATAAGAGTTCGGCATCATCCCTCTCATTCATTACTTTTGGCTCATCAGTTGCGTTCTGTTTAATTCTTCCACTATCCCCGAATTTTCGGGGATTTCCCGAAAATCTCGCAAAAAGGGAGCGGTAAAAACGCTTGGGCCGTCAAAGCTTTAAATCCGGTCCTGTCTACAGCCTTCAATGTTTATGCACACCATGTGATGGGTGCCATACTTGGTGTTAGTGTTCCAAGTGCGGAGTGGGAAGGCCTGGTATGCCTAAACATAGCGTATATTATAAATATATTCGTATTTATGTGTTTTTTTTTATGATTTTAAAGCTTACCTTCTGACAAGAAATATGAAAGACTTTTCCGCAAGTTGTACATCGAGTTTTCTCATCTATCTCATTCCCACTTTTTTTACACTGATCTTCGATATTTTGTCGATTTAACGCTCTTATAGAGTTCTTTGAACACCATAATGTACTGCCATTAGTCAACTGAAGCTGATAACACGAATCCATCCTGTTTTCCTATCAAACATAGCAATATATAGTTTAACTAATAAAGGCCATGAATCTTAAAAAGTTATCGAAAACAAGAGCGATAAAAAAAAAAAAAAAAAAAAAAAAAAAAAAAAATCTATTTTTTACAGATTGCTTACAATCTTAGCTTACCAACTTTACAATTTTAGCTTACCAATATTTTAGCTTACCAACTTTACAATCTTAGCTTACCAATACCAATTACAAACATTGCTTACCAACACCAATAGCCAGATCTATGTGTAATAATTAATATTATTAGAAGTAGGAAATTTGCTCATGATTCTCTTGGTTGTGATTGTTACTCCTATGACATCATTCAACTCTCAATAGCTCTCACATGTAACTCAGCCTATGTAACTCCAAAAAAAAGAAAAAAAAAATTCAAATTCTTTTGATTACATAGTGCTTAAGATCTTAGAGAGACTAACACCAATAACCAGATCTATGCATAATTATATTAGCATTTTTATTAGAAATAGCAAATTTACTCTTCATTCTTGTTGGCTGTGATTGTTACTGCTTGCCCGTTAAGCGCCCCATTTTTTTTTTGGGGGGGGGCCATATTCCAGTCCTCCCGCTACAAAATATTTGATCTTTCAATCTCAGAAAAAAAATATTACGAGGCAATTACAGACCTAAGCACACACAAGCCTCCTATACTAAAGCCATTTGCAAAATTTACATCTCTTGGCCTTGGGGCTCTGTGGGATGCCATCCCCAGCTGTATATTTATTGTAACTTTTATTATTTTAAGCAAAAGAGCTACCTACAAATTTTGCTCATGTCTTGGGGGCTTTCTGGAGAAGCCGTAAACGAAAAGGGCAGGAAACAAGAAGGGGGGAGGAGGACGTATCCTTTAACCGGTTTCGGCTGGTAAGAACGGTAGTAGGACTTTCGATAAAATGAGTCCGCTCCCAAGTTTCTAGGACCATCCCTTTCAAACGAAGGGCTTAAAAAAAAACAACAAAAAAAAAAAAAAAAACACGCAGCAATCATACATTATATTTTTGCTAAAAAAAAAAAAAAAAACCAAAACCACAATTAATATATTGGCTTTTTGCTACAAGCAACGCTTGGTGTCACCTCTGACTAAGCTTGTTTTCTCAAAATAGACTGCGTTTCAGCAAGAATAGAATCCTAGATAAGCAAAATTGTCAAATGCTTAGTTTTTTTTTCAAAACAAGAAATACTTAAAGAAACCGCAAAGTGAACCGGAATATGCTGTTATAGCAATCATAGCCAACAAGAATCAGGAGTAAATTTGCTACAGCTAATAACAATAATAATTACACACAGATTTAGTTACTGTTCTGGGCTTTCTAAGATTTAAGCATAAAGGGGCATACTTTTATGAAAAGAAATAAGCAGTATGCTAGATAGAGTGAAACTCGTATATAAAAAAGTGTAAAAAAAAAAATCCCGTAAACTTTGCGGGTTTTACTAGCATTTCTTGTTTTAAAGAACTAAGCATTTGGCATTTTTTGTATTAATAAACTTTTGATTGTTCATAAATGCCATCTATTTATAATGCAACAAACTAAAACAGAGGTGACGCTAAGCAATGCGTATAGTAAAAAACCAGATGCCTTGAACGTTTATTTTGGCTATTTTTTCATCAGTCCTTCGTATGGAAGGGATGGTCATACTATTTAGCAATTAGCCCTTAATAAGCATTTAGCAATTAGCTAAATGCTAATTGCTAATTGACACATAGGATTTATTACAGAAAACTGGTGGCTTGTTAGTTCCTGGGTCTGCAAAAGGCTGGAAATATTTGGCGATTGTTCTCTTAGATTAAAAAATAAGATATTCTGTAGCGAGAAGACCGGAACTGGGCCGAAAAGCTGCCTATCCCAGATCTGTTTGAAATTTACAGAAGAAAGTCTTTGGGCTGAGAGGAACCTAACGTAAAAAAAAATATTGAGGGGAAAATACATCCCCCCCCCCCAAAAAAGAAAACAATTCCGATTGGCTCGAAACTTATATCTTTACGTCCATGGCTAAGAAAATCAAGAACTGACCAGGATGGGTTTTAAACCCGCTTGAACACTGTGCGTAGACCTGGAACTAAGTTATCAGTCCCAGACCTCCACTGTAGAGGGATACGGTGCCCTCCCCAAAAAAATTGGGCACTAAAAGGACGAAAATTTTTTTCGATGGACTCAAAATCTATATCTTCGAGTCCTTGGATAAGAAAACCATGAACTGACTCTGTGTCCATGAGATGGACACAGAGTTGCAAAAAGCCTCCGTTCAATTGGACTTCTCAAGTCTGGTTTTAAGCCCGCTTAAACAATATGTATAGACCTGAGACTAAATTATCAGTCCCTGACCTTCAATGTTTAAATAATAGCTTCTCTTGAGGTCATAGCAAAGTCAACGATTCGTATAATAAGAAAATTACAGAAAAATACGACGTTAAATAAAGACACTATCGTAGCCTATTGGAGTTTTGACTAACAAATTCATAAGTTTCGAAATTGACTCATTAGGAGTTTCAGAAACTCACCTCTGAGCAGGGGCGTCCCGATGGGGGGAGGAGGGTCGAGCCCCCCTTCCCCCAACTTTTTTGGCATTCAGTAAAATTTTCGCCGAAGGCGAAAATTTCGGCAGAAATTTTGCAAAATATGCTGAAATTTAGCAACATTCTTGATTTCTGCAGAAAATTCGGCATAAATCAGGTAGAGATTCGGTAAAATTTATGAAGATCGCCCCCCCCCCCCCCCACAAAATGAGCCTTAGGACGTCCCTGCCTCTGAGTGCTAAAAAACAAGAAATTAGAAGATATTTAATTCAGGTAAGAAGGATAGGGTGCGCAGGCAGGAACTGGGGCTTATGATAAATAAGGAGGCTTCTAGAATTCTAGTCACATACATTCTGATCAAATAGTGCAAGATATCTCACATACAGTTATAGGAACAAATAAAAAACAACCTAGGTAGAAACATGATGCTACCAATACTCTGATTGTGACCAATAATCTGTTTTGTCATGAAAAAAACCATAAATCAACGTGATAAAACGAGCTTCGATAGCGTGGCAAATGAGTTCTTGAAATATGTTTTTTACGAATTTAAGTTACTGAAGATTACCAATTCAATTTTGAAAAAAAAAATTTATTTCGTGTTAATGGGAAAGCTTTAATTAAACAATATTTCTTGATAATGGGAAAGCTTTAATTACAGGAGAGGCGACAGGAATGAGTTGATAAGAAAGATGGATAGAGCTTCAATGTTTTTCAGTGGAGGAGGGCAGAAGTTAATTCCATTATCATCCGAATGTTATTTGAATTAATCTGAAGCACCTCTCAAAGAAAGATGGAGAACAGGGATACTACACTCTCCCCCATCCCCGCTCCCCCGTCATCATAAGAGAATTAATTGGAAAATACCCCAATAAATTACGTGCAACTCCTCGGTACTCTATAGCCGTTAGTTTTATTAGACCGTCTAACATTAACGGTTCATCTTATGGATTACAATTATGTTCAGGGACGAATGCCATATTATACGTCAGTACAACCTCTGAGACTGGGAGGCTAAATAAATACTGTTGCAAGAGTTCTCCGTTTTTATGCTCGATAAAATTTGACCTTGTTCTGCACCAAAACCCTTGAATGCTACAATTTCCTTTGGCATGACCAGTTTTCTTACTTAAAAGACACTTGGTCTTTAGGGGCCAGGGCCACATTCAGTTTTTTATCGGGGGGGGGGGACAAAAAAAAACTCTAAAAAATGCATCAAAATTTTGTTTAATCGAATCAAAAATTTTCATCAAAACATTCATTTTTGTTACTGTTTTAGGAGCATGACATTTCGGAGGAGTGGGGTTCAAACCCCTAACCCCACCCCCTCCTGGATACGGCCTTGTTAGAAGCTTATTTAAATCCAACTTACGAGCGGTGCAGCGAACAGATACAATATCGAGAGCATTTTCTTATACAGCAGAAGGAAAAACAAATAGTAAGAATTGAACATACTTGTTTAAACTAAACTAAAGCTAAACTAAAGGGAAGAGAAAAAAAAGTAAAGGGAAGAGAGTACCTGCAGGATGACAGCAAGTAGGAGAAATTCACCGTTCACGTACAAAGCGTCCCGTCCTATTTCAAATCCGGGTTCAGGCTGGGAATCATGAAGGTGGCGTAACGCCTATAAAATGGACAGTTTAAATTACTCCTTTTGCTTAATGACAGGCACATCACATTAGATACATATTAAAACAAAATCACAATTCTAGAAATTTTTATTGACCAGTGGGTTAATCCTTTTTTGAGCAGAAATGAACCCTATCAAACTCTAGTGAAAATGAGAAGGAGTTCGAAAATTTACTGTGTGATTCAAACAGTGAGCTTAGTTTCATCGTTGGACGGTCTGCGATTCTAGAGTGTGCATTGCAAAAAAAAAAAAAACGACATCTTGTGGTACTCACACGATTTGTGCTGAGGATCTTAAGCCTGGCTCTACCTTACTAATTGAACGCCAATTCTTTTTCAGATAATATTTTGATTTGGCTTAGTCCATGGCTGACCGTGGGAAAGGGAAAGCCAGCTGACCAGTGCTCGTAGTATAGGCCAATTTCCGTCTCTTCAGTTCTGTGTGAAGTATTTTACATACTAATAGTTTCTGAAAATGATATTAGGTGTTCTATACAAGATAACCAGTTTGGTTGTACGCATGGTAAAGGTTGCGACCTTGCTTATCACCTGGTTACTAATGTTAGTGCATGCTAGTGAAAACAATGAAGTTTTTATTTTGCTGGGCTGGTCGCGGCTAGACCCCTTGATTCGGAGATTCATAAACATATTCTTTTGATGGCCCACAAGCAGGGTGTTAAGAAGTCTGTCGTTTTTGCTTTGCATAATAGGTACAAGAAGTAGAATGCAAGAGTTAAGTTTACTGCTTCGCCTGGTGTCGTTGAGCTTAGCGTGCCAATTGCAGCAAAAAAAGAATTAAACAGGTTACAGTTGCTTCACGTCCTCTGTTCTAACAACACTGAAGCGTTATCGCAAGGAGAGGTTTCAACTACTTGTGTTTTTAGGGATATTGATGTCTCTTTGGTAAACTTTGCGGATGATTTCATTCTATTAGTAGACAGCGCCAGAACTGTGTCAGGAATTGAAGAAAATTTTAGGAATCTTGACAACGAATACCTGCGTATTGGTTTTCTATCCAATGAGAGTAAAATTCAGTTTTCGGCCATAATAGCCACTCTGATTTTGTTAAATATCCGACTACGTGAACATGTGATCCAAGCACAAGACACATTGACGTATCTTGGCGTCCGAATTGGGTTGAACCTTCGTACTACGTGGAGACTTTCCCATCAATCATGTTTGCGTCATCAAACAAAATTATTAACTAACATTGTTTGAGAATTCCTCTAACAAATCGAATAATTTTTGCAGAAAATTGTTGGGGCAATATTTAAAAATTAGATAACGCACCTAAGCAGAATGACTAGTTTCCATGCTTATAACACTGATAGACAGTTCGAGATAGTTAATATATCCCACATTTAGCAAATTATTCGCATGTATTTTGTTTTTGAGTGCCTTTTTTCCCACAAAAAAAACTACTGATATTTTCCGGTTTAATTCCAAGCTTGTTGTTTTTATATTGCCCGGCCCAATTATTAAGTTCCCGCAAATTGTTAGTAGACAGTTTATGTTAAATAGCCATTCAATTTTCGCCGTCCTGGCGAAATTGTTGCCTAGTACTGCTAGCTAACAATTGGATGACGGAGAAAAAACCCTTAAATGTTCCCGGGGTCGTATCCAGGACTTTTATCGGGGGGGGGGGGGGGGTTACAAAACACATCAAAAATGTGTTTCTATTCGTTTTTGTTAAGTTTTTACGAGTCAGACAAACATTTCGGGGGGAGGTGGGCGGCTCAAACCCCCAAACCTCCTCCCTGGATACGGCCTTGAATGTTTTACAACCTCCTCTCCCCAATGTCCGGGTATAACACAATCAAAACAGTTCAGGCTATACAGTGTAGGTTATGATTCGGCTTAGATTCAAACTATCATAAAGATTCCGTTAGGTTTAATATGAAAACCTCCGAACCTAGTTATAAATAGTGTAGAAATAAAAATGTGCCTTAAATTAAATTTACTTTGTAATTTAGATTAATGCATTTTTTATTTTCTTCGATGAATTTTTATTTTTGCCTTTTTACTTCATTTTCGTTGTTTTGCAGCTGAAGAAAAAAGTGTTGTTGAATTTTAACCCACATCCTTAACTCGTTTTTCTCATTGAAATTGTCTTTTTTTTCTGCTTGTTAGAATTTTTGAAGTTATAAATACAAAAGTAACCGACCCAGAAAATAGAATCTATTCAAAACTGCACTAGTTCAATTTCATTCACTGGAAAGATCACCACTTTACAACTTTTGATAACAATATTGGTCAGATTTGCGGCACACAAAGACAGTCGACCTCCGTTTATAAAATCTACATTAATATGACTAAAAAAAGATTGCAATCTTTGACTATTATATACCTGCTAAGCAAAGCTGCTGAGAGAAATAAACAAATAGGGGCCTACTTGGTCTTACTGGGAATTTCTTGCATTTTTTTCAAATGGAGATTATAAGGTATTTCCAGGCTCATATAGATAGTGCTTGAGCAAGCTTAGACAAAAAACAGAAACTTTCTCTTGTCCAATGTCATTCAGATATTTGTATATTTGATTAATGTATAGGTTTAATAGATTCTGCAATCTGCGGTCGGGCAAACCCAACTGGATCGAGGCTCCAACTTTAAGTGCACATTGCCTCCATACCCTCTGCGGGTGAGCTTACAGGGTCCCACTAGAGACCCCACCCCCAAGCCAGGACTTGGCAACACCAGGATTTGAACCTGTGTTCCGAAAGACACACGGTTACAAGTCTAGTGTGCTATCTACACGGCTAAAAAGAAACTCCAATAACAAGATTTAGCTAATAAAATGCTCCCTTTTATGACACGCAATTGAAAAAAAAGGACTTGATTACCAGTAGCATGTTACTGCATTGCCTTCCACGGCAAAAAAGGAGCTAACCACCAAGCAGTCATCTACGGACTCTTTACTTTCTTAGAGGCGCATATATGGAATTTTTCGTTATTTTCTTTCACCATACACCCAAAATTTTGTTTTCCTTTTTAGGACAATTGGCGCAGCAGCATCACAAGAAAATGGCAAAAAATGTTGTGCCTGACGTCATATCCCTCCGCACAGCACCAAAATGGATAAAAACCATTACCCTGCATAAATGAGACATATCTAGTGCCCAAAGCGAAGTGGCAGTTTCTGGCATTTTGCACCACATTCCATTAGACCCCAGAAAATGAATCTTCTGAAGTTTTAAAACTTAAGAGGTTTTGAGACCCCTCCCCCACCTTGACAAAGCGTGACACAGTTGCGTTTTCTGCCTTTTTATGCGACAAAACATCATTTTTTTTCAAAAGAGGGTTAAAATCCTGGGAAATACAATTCTAGTTCAGTCAATCGACTTTTCTTGGTCTATAACCAAAAACAGGATCTTATGAGCCCCCCCCCCCTTGAGAAACGGCTCAAAATCATGACTTAAATACTGCTGTTAAGGAAATTTCAGCAAAAAGTATAAAAGAACAACTTTTAAATAGGTCATTATGGTCTATAGTTGTCAGGACATGATTTTGTGGCTGAGGTAACCTAGGTTTAGACCCTTGTTAAGGCAAATTTTTCTTCGAAATAGGGGCTCACTTTCAATATTCACAGAGCATTTCGGGACCAAAATATGGCATGTGGAATCCAAAATGATTAATCTGTTTTTCAGTATTTTAAAGTTTTTCATATTTCACACGTGGGTTGTGACTCCTTCCCCTCCCCACCCCACCCACCTCGCCTCCGTAATAAGAGCTGATCCACAATTGTAGATTACTGAACATAACTTCATATGAAATCAAACGAATCAACTAAATGAAGCTTTCAAATAAATTCCTAGATTAGGCATTATGTATGACCTACGTAACTTTTTAAAAACGAATGCGCCAGTGGGCGGCATTACTTCCTCTGAAACTGGGACGCTCAAAACATAGTTCTTCAATACTTTTGAATCGATTCGTCATCCCAAAATTTTCAATCGCGAGCAATTTGTCCCTCTTTAGGGCAAATCCTAGTTTGGTGCCACAAAACGGTAAAAAACGCCACTCTTACACGACGCACTTTTTCGCTAGTTGAAAAGAGCACTTTAAGCCTTTCATTTCCAATAAAATGAACCCCTCAGGATTTTCTAGGACCACTGGTTCGATTGGATGACTTCTGGAAAAAAACAACAAACAAATAAAAACGCATCTGTGATCTGACTTCTGGAAAGAAAAAAAAACCGAAAACTCCCTATTCTGATAGATAGGAGCCAGGCACCTCAAAAATAGAGTTCTCCGACATTTGTAATTCGGCAGTGTGAATTTCATCAAGATCACTTGCCCTTATGAAGTGCTTCCCCTTATTTCAATAATAGGCAGATTTTCTCAGGCTCACAGCTTTGGATAGGTAACTTTAAACTTAAGATTCATATAGATTTGGATTCAGCAAAAATTCATTCCTCCTATGTGTTAATTGTTGCCAAACTCCCTTTTTTTGAGTTTTGAATACTAGTAGTTCTTACTTAGTTAGGTACAATTAATCGTTCAGCAAAATTGCAGGTTCTTTTAGGGTAGAGTAGAGTAGAATATTTTTATTTATAACACGTACATAAATAAATGTCACAAAACAGCGCACATGCCTGGTGGCATACTTTAGCGCTGAAAATATTGCCAACGAAAATACACAGCCATTTTCTAACTAAATTTTACAACAACGAAAAAGAACACCCCAATGAACAAAATGCTTAGCATGTCATAAGATATTTCTTCACCAGTCTTAGAAAATGTCGCTTGTTGCTGCATTCTCGAACTGATGCAGGAATTGAGTTCCAGATTTTTCGGCCAATGTGACGGATGCTGAATCCCGCTCTCGATGTCGGGCGAATTTCGCACGAAAAGTCTGAACGATGCGTAGTAGGATAATTATGAAATTGAGAAGTAGTTGAGAAAATGCCGGAGAAACTTATAGGTAAATTACTATATTGATAATCGTGACAAATACTAGAGATAAAAATTAAATGAAGTTGGTCCAAAGAGAAAATTCCTGAAGTCCCATATAGGTGTCTAACTGAAGTTCTGCAATCAACATTAAAAAGAATCCTCATTGCTTTATTCTGAAGTATTTGGAGATATTTGAAAACGGACGGAAAGGTAGATGCCCAAACCGAAATGCAATAGAGAAAATATGGGTGGACGAAAGAATAATAAATAGATTTTAGAATAGCTTTAGGAAAAAAGTGACAAAGACGAGTTAGTATGCCAATATTTCGGGAAATTTTTAACGACAGTGTTTTTACATATTTATGAAACGACAAATTTTCATCTAAAATAATCCCAAGATATTTGAACTGATCTACCCGTTTTAATTCAAGACCATTCAAGAAAAGAGAGAAGGTATCTGACACTACTGATCCAGTTCTCGAAAATAACACATATCGTCATTTTTTTTCATTAAGAACTAGTAAATTCCTTGAATACCAGTGAGATACAGCCTGTAACTCACTTTCTAGGTTTTGGAAAAGAACTGATAGGTCCCGATTAGAAGCAAATATTACTACATCATCAACAAACATTATAATTTTACAAAGAGGCAAAACTTCTGGCAAATCATTTATAAAAAGAATAAATAGAATAGGCCCAAGAACAGAGCCCTGAGGCACTCCGTAATTAATTGGAAAAGTTTCGGAACGGAGATCACGAGGTTTATCAACACAATCTAGTCGTCTCCCAGAAAGGTAAGATGAAAAAAAATTAACAGCTTGTGTTGAAAACCCATAAGACTTTAGTTTAAAAAGAAGCAACGAATGATTTACGGTGTCAAACGCCTTTACGACATCAAGATAAATCGCCAACGCGTGTTGACCATCATCTAGTGAATCATTAATATTTAGTAAAAGCTCATGAATTGCCAGTTCAGTTGACTTTCCTTTTATAAAACCATATTGAGACGTGTGTAAAATCTTACTATCAAATAAATATTTCTGTAATTAACTGTTTGCAAGTTTTTCCAAAATTTTTGCTATCGAAAGTAGAGAAATGCCTCTATAATCTAAAGGGTCAGTTGAACTCCCAGCTTTAGGTAATGCTATAACATTTGCTTTTTTTAAAAGCTCAGGAAAAATCCCAGGCATAAGTGATAGATTAAAATATGTGCCAACAAAGGTGAAATGCTTGACGCTATTTGCTTTACGGTTTGAGCCGAAAATCCAAATTCGTCCTTAGAAAAACTCCGTTTAAGCTTCAGAATAACTTTTTCAATCTCATGAGGCTTAATCTCAGAAAAAGAAAACGAATTTTCCGCATGTTGCTCATTAACTGGAACAGAAGGGGAATTCAGTTGCATATTCATAATCAATGCAAGTCTAGAACCAATATTACTGAAATAATCTCCAAAAGCATTTAAAATTTCATTGGGCTCTGTAACATTTTCTCCATTTAAAACAAGGCAATTAACACTATTATTCTTACGACTATGAGGACGTATCTTTTCATTTATCAATTGCCATGTTTTCTCATATCCTATTTACACACCAAAACTTTCACTTTATAATTTTTTATCTACAATGTTTTGATATTTGATTTTAACTTATTCAAATTACCTCCTATCAATTAACATGGCTCGGGTGTCTGTAATTTTAAACGAATCTTGATCTTTCCATCCTTATTTTTTAAATATTTTAAATTGTATTAAGTAATAAATTTTTCATAGTTCTGCGAGAAAATCCATTACGGAAATCTGTTTGTAGAAGCTAAGTTTGAGCGAGATGCGAAATATTACCTACATTTAATCTCATATTTAATTATATAAAAAAACAGAATTAGGAACCTGACGAAAATAAAAGCCAGATGGAGCATGTAAAAAAAAAAAGACTAATTTATAAGGCTCTCGATACTGTTTTTATCGGCAACAAAATTAACCAATTTTACTATACAATTTTAATTCTCAAAAAACTCAAAGAAGCTTAGTTATATATATATATATATATATATATATATATATATATATATATATATATATATATATATATATATATATATATATATATATATATATATATATATATATATATATATATATATATATATATATATATATATATATATATATATTTATATATGATATATATATATTAGGGTGGTCCTTATTTTTCAAAGTAGGATTTCTTCAGCAGGCACCCCCTAATCTTGTTTCTATTGTTAAAATACCACAGAATCCCAAAAAAGAGCCAAATATATTGACATTAAGAGGTCCCTACCAGAGGTTAAAATTTTTGTTTACTGCATGCTCATTGCTCAAAGCTGCATGTCTTGCGCAGTTTTCAACATTTCAACAGTCAACACTACACTATAGGACAGTAAGGTAGCTTTATGAACTGCTGGACTTATTTATTTATTTATCTGTAGGCTTCCCACAATGCATTTCAACACAAGACGCCATTTTTGTTGTATGTAATGTGAGTGAAAATGCAAATTTCAAGCTTTTATTAGTTTTATGAACTACAATATATTAATTATGCTTCACACTGATACAGGTAGTCTTATTAATCTCATACTTTGTTGCAGACAAACTGACACTGACACACCAATGAGTGACAGCATGGACTGCATGGTTTGTACGAGTGACAGTACTGATGCAATATTAAAACCAACTACAAGAAGTGAAACAGACATATGACTCATCAGGCAATTATCAGAGACTCTGATTTCAACAAAACTACCGTCGAAAAAGGAGGTCATGGCGCTATTCTATCACTACAAGCAAGTGATGAACAAGACAGTCTGTGAAGCAGCACATTCCACAGCCAATGACGTCCTTGCAGTTTGGACAAAGGCACACATTCCAACAAGGCTCAAGAAACATGCAGTAAACAAAATTTCTCTTTAATGAGTAAGTGTCTCTTTAATGAGTATGACAACCTGAAGAGAAATAAAGAAAACAAAGCTAAGCGTTCTGAGACACTGAAAAAGAAGGAAGAAGAATGGAAAGTGGGCCTGGACATTTTGTTTGACATTGCCCACGCCAACGCAATGGAGATAATACGTATCCAAGAGGACCGTGAGTTTCTGTTGGCGCAGCTGGAACCAGGACGCCGTGGAAAGATGGGCAGTGTCGACAAGGTTTTAGAAATAAAAAGAGCATCATCTCAGAAAGAAAAGAGTACCATGACATAAGAATGTAGAAGGAGAGGCAAGAAAGAAAAACAAAAGAGAAGAAAGTGACACCGGAATCATTTTCTGACAGCAAAACTGACAGCAAAAAAGATCAAGAAATTAATGACCCCAAAACAGAAGATATAAAATCGTCAACCTCAGCAAAACGTCAAAAAAGAGGACGAGTAAGCATATTGGATGACAAAATGTCAGCCTGTCTTGATGTGGCTAAAGTTAGTGACAGCAGTGCTGCAATACTGCTTGTTCCAACTCTGCTATACCTTGGTCATGATCCTGCTGAATACAATGTCAATCGCTCTTCAATTTGCAGAGACAGGATAAAGCAGCGCCGGGTAATAGCCGAAAATATACGACAGGAGTTTAAACCAACAGTTCCTCTAACTATTCACTTGGATGGAAAACTGCTAGAGGATATCTGCAGCAGACAGATTGTCGATCACCTTTCAATTTTGGTATCCGAAGCAGGTGTAGATCAGCTTCTTGGTATTCCAAAGCTAGCCTTGGGAACTGGTCAAGCTTCTGCAGCAGCAGTTTTTGAAGCAGCTGTGGCTTGGAACATTACAGATACTCTAAAGTGCATGTGTTTTGACACCACATCTGTCAATTCCAGTCCAAAAAATGGTGCTTGTATCCTTCTGGAACAAAAACTTGACAAGGACATTCTTTGGTTTGCTTGTCGACATCATATCTTAGAAATAGTCTTACAAGCAGTGGTTCTTGACTGCCGTGGTCCTAGCAAAGGCCCAGAGATAAAAATTTTCAACCGGTTTAAAAACACCTGGCAGTTTATTAACAGAGCAGATGTTCAGATGTTTCATCAGACAAGTGCGTGTTTACAGCTCTTTCACATCTAATCACAGATATCATAGCATTTGCTGAGATGCAGACACTAGCCTATCAACCCCATGATCATTACCGTGAGCTTTTAGACTTGGCAATCATATTCCTTGGTGGCACGCCATCTAAGGGAATCTTGTTCAGAGCTCCAGCTGGGCTGCATCAAGCAAGGTGGATGGCAAAGGCCGTCTATGCGCTAAAGATCTGGATGTTCAGAAGTCACTTCAAACTCAAGAAAAGGCTCTTGCTGATATTTGTCAATTCACTGTGATCATCTATGTGAAAGCATGGTTTCAGGCATTGTCAGCACCATCAGCCCCTTTCATTGACCTCCAACTTCTCAAGGACATCTACAGCTACAAGAAAATATCAGAATCAATATCAAAAACTACCATGAACAAAATAAGACACCTACGGTACTTATCAGAGGAATTGGTGGCCCTCACCTTCTTTGACAACAACATATCAAATGACACCAAACATCATATGGTTACGGCTCTGCAAACATCAGGAGCAGAGCACCCTCTGAAGAGAATAACAGTGGACCCGTTGACACTGGGGGAGAAGAAGTTAGAAAACTTTGTCACGCAGAATACCAACAGATTTTTCAGCATTACCGGATTACCTTCATCATTCCTAGCTAGAACATTGATTTGTGGTCAGTTGACAAAGACTACCAGGCAGTTAAAAATATAGTGCACAGCATGGGGGTAATCAATGACACTGCTAAACGTGGTGTTGCACTGATGGATGACTATAACAAACTGTACACAACATCTGAAGAACAGAAATAGTTCCTGTTGCTAGCTGTCAAGGAGTACCAACAGCATTACAGTGATTGAACCAAAAAGACATTGATGAACCAGTCTGAAGCCCATAGATAGATTGATAGATTGTGTATTTCCAAAGCCTAAGAGCCATATACCCACAAAAATTTCTGAAAAATAGAGAAATCACAACAAAACAAATTACAAAATACACATTAACATGATGCATAGCAAAAATATCTAATGGTAATTTGTCGAGAAAATAAATGTAATTCCATATAATTCATAACAATTAATTGTAAAAACTTTTCCTTCTTTCTCATCCCTTCTCTATGTACGTACCAATACGAAATATTGTGGTTGGATTACTACTTTGTAAAATACCAGGAAGTAGCAAAACAATCCCATGTAAGTAATTTTCTCTTAGATCAGAGAGCACCGGGCACTTTCGGAGAAAATGGTCCAAATATTCGTCCTCATCTCTACAAAGAGGACACACATACCGACCATCAGGATGTACTATCCCCCTGTTGAACACTGTTTGCCTGCTCTGGATTGGAAGGCAATTCGCCCTAAGCTGAATCCATCGACATAAAATCATAGCCGGTAAATTAAATTTAAAATAAAATGTGAACTGTGTAGTTGGACAATTGAAGTGACTGGACACTATTACTATTGCTGGACACTACTTCCAATCACTTATTTTCTGTTTTGTGTACAGCAACTCAACATGTTTGATATTATTTAACTAAACGGCATTTTTTTTTTAAATCAAAACTTGCTTACACATTTAAAACGTGCGTTTTTTTAAATCAAAACTTGCTTACACATTTCTAACAGTTATGGTAGGGACCTCTGAAATTGAAAATAATACTAAAATATTTGTTTATTATTCAATTATAATCAGAATGCAATCATTTCAGATTGTGCCCCATAAAAAAAGAGTAAATTTTTTTCCCCATTTCCTAAGGACCACCCTAATATATATATATATATATATATATATATATATATATATATATATATATATATATATATATATATATATATATATATATATAGGTAGTCCTGTATTATTAAGAACAAACTTGAGGTGTTTTCTGGATGTACTATCTATAAAACCGGTTTTCATACCCACAAAGACAAGTTACGGGTGACAGAATGCATTGGACTTATATATTTTGGGCTATATATTTGCACATTAGGGGGTGGGGGTAAGGTTATGTTAAGTCAGGTTACTTTACCCCCACACACCCTAATATGCAAATATATAGCCCAAATTATATTATTCTATAAACTAAACTATTATATTTTCGTCATATTTTGGTATATTTGATTACGATTAACCTAACTTAACTTCTCGACTGTGTTCTGAATAATACAGGAGTACCTATATATATATATATATATATATATATATATATATATATATATATATATATATATATATATATATATATATATATATACATATATAATGTTGTTTCAGTACTAACTAATTGTAGTAACCTTTCAGCTCACTGAACTGAAATTACGGGTGAGCTTAGACTATTTTTCCCCATGAAACTATTGATTTTTGCTGTTGGGCCTATCTACTTTGTATGAGATCACATAGCCTACATGCAAACAACAAATAAATCAACATTTTCTTTTGTGAATATATGATATAGACTGATGATTAATCTCCGGTGATTTTGGAGTTCCTGAATTTGAAGGAACATGGTAAATAACCCACCTCGGCTTCTTGGAACAAAAAGCACAGGTAAAAAGTTGGTGAAGTAATTTTGTATGATTTATTATCAGAATCCCTCCTTCACAGGAGGACGGGACAACTCTAAAATGGATTGAGAGCAGCCCCCAGGAAACACCAAATTTCCAAATTCCCTCGTTTTAAACGGGAAATTTAAGATAAGTCACATTATAAGCTCGGTTTACAAACTCAGCAGCTTTTAGTGACGTAGGAGCTATGAAAACCACTAGAATCAATGAGCTTTTTGTGTATGATATTAAGAATTGTTTATGAAAAGACATCCCTGCATGATGAAAAACCCCTCCCCGACACTACAAATCATCCTAAGAACCCTCGATTGAAGACTGGAAAGAAGTGGAACAAAATTTTCTGTCCATTTTTCTCTTTTCCTTTTATTGGGAACCGGGAAAGCCGTGAGTACATTTTCTCTTTTATAAGTAAAATATTGGAGAACCAGATATTACTATAGGATTTACTATCATTATGAATTATCACAAAATACTTATTTAAGGTTTATAAATAAGAGTGATGACCTCGACCTCGTTTCTAAACTGTCTAAACAGCTTGAATGCTATTCGTATTTCATAGGCAGAACAGTAACGCTACCTAAGTTAATTACTATAAGCCTTCAATGTATTTATTTATCATTTGTTTCTCACCACTTCGTCTGCGTCTGGAAGGAATGATGGAAGAGACTTCGGAGGGATCTCATTCAATTGGAAATTGAAAGTTCTAGAGCCTATTTAGGTCAAAAATGATCAGAGGGTAACCAACCACAATAAATTTTGCTGAAACTATAAATTATCATAACATAACTTTTTACGTTTACAAATAAAAGTGGCGACCCCACGCCGTTTTTAAACTCTCCAAACAGCTTAAATATCATTTCACAGGCAGAACAGTGGCGCTACCTAAGTTAAGTGTCATAAGCCTTCAATATATTTACCTATTGGTTTTTGTTGTTTTTTTTTGTTTCTCATCGCTTCGTCTAGAAAGAGTGACGGTAGAAAATTCGGAGTGTTATCACTGAAAGATCTAGAGCCGTTTTTTAGAGTAAAAAATGTTCAGAGGGCAACCAAACGGCGTCTCATTCTCTATTTCAACCCACCTCCGCCAAAAACATCCAATCAAAAAAGCCATAATTTCAGTTTTCAAAAGTTCCATTAAATATACCACCAGGATGACATGATACCTAGTACTTTTGGAACTTTTTTCTGCTTTTTCATTTTCCCCTTTTACTGCTCCCTCTTGTTGTGGCATGTCTGTTGTTGTTTTGTGTTCTTGTCGTTTTGTTTGTGTATAAGGTCGGTTATTGTGTGTGCGTGTTGCTTTTTTTTAATGTTCTTTTCTTTCTTTGTTGATGAAGACAGGTTTTCAAATAAATAAATACATAAAAAAATTGTTTGAACATTACTTCTAATTACGAAAAATAGGGATTTTATTGTGAAAGGAGAGAAGGAGGCACAGACATAGGTTAGAACGTTTTGCCATTGGTCAAAAACTTACAAATGGCCGCAGCTTGGGTTTTAAGTTTGGGGGGGGGGGATATGTGCCGACAAATGCTGACACATAAGCTAAATTAAAACAAAAAAACAGTCGAAATTCAAAGGTCTCGGCGCTACGCGCCAGCACTTTTGGGCCCCCTCCCCTTAGCTGCGCCCCTGCTCATGACAGGGTGGTTATAGAAACTTAGGAGAGGGTTCATTGCAAAGTAAATATTCTCCTGTCATTATTAAGAGCCAAGAGTGATTTAAGCGCAACCAGCCTCTCTCCTGTGACCTTTTCTGATACCCAGCTCCCGATTAATCCAATGATACTACATCCAAATTTTAAGATCGTCATTCCACTCAGAAACATTGAACAGTTTAATAAGCATACCTAAGGGTCAATATAACCCCCACGTCCCCAAAGACAATGGACCTAAATTATATAAATTGGCCATTGTTCACAGAAAGGTCTTGGTAGAAAAACTTTTAGGGATCGCTTGCTAGGCCTTGGTTCCAAGAATTTCACAAGCGTATAATTTTGAAACAACATCCACGTTTCCGCGTAAATGTACCCGCGAGTATCTGCGTAAATGAAAAGATGTTATGTGCACTTGAGTTTTCAAAATACCTGTCATGGCTCAGGAATAGCTTGAGAGATCACCTTGAAACTTCTAGGCAGCATTGGGGAGGAGGTCGATAATGTGCAAACGACATGAGTAGCCTACCCGCGTAAATGAAAAGATGTTATATGCACTTGAGTTTTCAAATTACCTGTAATGGGTCAGAAATAGCCTGAGGGATCATCTTGAAACTTCCAGGCAGTATTGGGGAGGTCCATAATGAGCAAGCGACATGAGTACCCGCGTAAATGAAAATATGTTATATGCACTTGAGTTTTCAAAATACCTGTCATGGCTCAGGAATAGCTTGAGAGATCACCTCGAAACTTCCAGGCAGTGTTGGGGAGGAGGTCGATAATGAGCAAACGACATGAATAATCACGTAAATGAAAAGATGTTACATGCACTTGAGTTTTCAAACTACCTGTAATGGCTCAGGAATAGCTTGAGAGATCACCTTGAAACTTCCAGGCAGTGTCGGGGAGGAGATCACTAATGTGCAAACGACATTAGTACTCGCTTAAATGAAAAGATGTTATATGCACTTGAGTTTTCAAACTACCTGTCATGGCTCAGGAATAGCTTGAGAGATCACCTTGAAACTTACAGGCAGTGTTGGGGAGGAGGTCGATAATATGCAAACGACATGAGTACGTACGCAAATGAAAAGATGTTATATGCACTTGAGTTTTCAAACTACCTGTCATGGCTCAGGAATAGCTTGAGAGATCACCTTGAAACTACCAGGCAGTATTGGGGAGGTCCATAATGAGCAAGCGACATGAGTACCCGCGTAAATGAAAAGATGGTATATGCACTTGAGTTTTCAAACTACCTGTAATGGCTCAGAAATAGTTTGAGATATCACCTTGAAACTACCAGGCAGTGTTGGGGAGGCGGTCGAGCAGACCTCAAATCTGTACTGAAGAGGAGGACATGAAGATCAATAGACACTATGTCCATCTGGTTCATCAAAATAACATATCTGTAATATTTTGGCCAAAGTTGGGGGGAATTGTGGCAACCAGGCTTCCACTATGATTTTGAGGGGCGAATAAGGAGAAAACAATTTTTTTTTTCTCCAGCCATCAGAACACTTTTATACTTTAAGCTCCAATGGGATTTATAATCTAGGCACAGTCAAGAAAAGAGGTAAATCCAAAGAGAATATGCACTATAAGGTTGTCAAAATTGCGTGTCTTAGTTTCTGCAATATCTTGGGGAAAAGTTTGGGGTACCAAATTGAAACTTTCAAGGAGTGTTGAAGGGAGGAGGCAAGTCAACTTTGAACTATGAATTGGGGGAAAAGCTACAGGTATATAAATAAAATTCTACATATCAAAATCTAATACCTGCAATACTTCAGATAGCCTCCGAGGATAGAGTTGAAACTTTCAGGTAGTATCGAAAAATTCAAATTTTGCGCTAAGGGAAGGACTAAATAAGTTTCGCCTCCAGTCAACCTAAAAGTTTTCACCGTATAAACTCCTATATGGCTCAGAATCAATCCACGGTTAAGTGAAGAGGTAAATCAGGACATACTATGTGTTGCCAGGTTATCCATAAGGCGTGATTGCAACATCTCAGGGTTGGCTTTACAAATGAAACTTTCTGGGAGGTTTTTTTACAAAGAGGGTGTTTAGACCTCAAACAGTAACTTGCAGACAGGAAGAAGAGGAGCTTCACAATTTTTGTCCAATTTTTTTAAAACTTTAAGCCCTTGTAGCACTAAAATCTATTTATGCTGAAGTAGTACTCTAAATTGAAAGACACTATATTTACGAGGTTAACAAGCGGGTGAGGGGGCAGAGCAAGATAGTCTAAGGATTTTTTCTACAAACCTTTTAAAATGTTTTGTACAATAAGCCCCTATTGACTAGAATCTACTCCTAATGAAGTAGCAATGTAGCAGGAAAGAAACAACGAATCTACATCATCAAAATAGCGTATCTTCATCATGTCAGGAACAGCAAGGGGGATTACGTTGAAACTTCCAGGGGAAGTTGGAAGGTCAAGTGGAACTTCAACTTTCACTTGGGGTAGGACTATAGGTAAATCAAAAGAAACTACACATCTAGGTTATCAAAATGCAATATTTGTGACCGGGTGGAGATTGACTGAGGAGGCAAGGGGCCTTCATTTTTGTTTCTACATGGAGGAAATTTGGGGGCACTTAACATGCAAGTCTACCATCCGCCAACATTTTTTGAACTATTTACCCAACTGGAACCTGATTTCTAAGCATGTTGAAGTAGTAGGTAGACCAAAAGAAAGTAGGCCTATATCCCCACAGAGTATCAAATAGCGTGTCGTTAATATCGCGGGAAGGGAGAAACCTTCCAAGGAGTATTTTAAGACAGTAAGGGACTCAATATCTTACGCTATTGGAAATGACTAAGGGTGCAAAAACATTTTGTCTCAAAACGGTTCGCCTGAAAAAGGACATGCAATATTTCTTGAAACCTTGATAATTATACCCATAGGCTGTTGGGTAAAAAAAAAAACTTTCCCCGGAAAGGGTCCAAAATCATATTTCTTTTCACGTAGGACACGAATTTGTTTGGTTTAGTTAGCCTATTTCATTAGAAGTTGGTTCAATCATTTCAGACCAAAAGACTGCAACTTGGGAAAACCTGTCACAAAAGACATGGCATATAGACAGGGCCAGATACACCTGAATGAAAATTAAATATTTTGAACATCATTTGAATCAATATGTGACAGCTGAAACTCGACAAACCATCTCTTTTCAGATTAATTAAGACCAACAGGGTCAGCAGATAAAGCATGACGCCGAAAATAGACTCAAATCTGTTTTATCCATGATCAGTTAACAACTTAATAGGCATATAAACTGGGTCATGCAAGCCTTAGATGAACAAAACAAATTGTAAAAAGCAAGTTGTATTGTTTCGCAAAACCATGAAACGGAGAGAAATCGTTTTTCTTTTACTGCCATAAAATTTTCATGGTAAGTAGACTCAACCAGAACCTTAACGAGGACAATTAATTTTAAAAGAAAAATATGGTTTCAGCGTTTGCACAAAAAATTCCATTTTTTTTTCTTTACTTTGATGAGTCCTGAAGTTTCAACCAAAGTAAACTCCTTAATTAAAATTTCAGAACTAAGGGAACAGCAATTAAAGCAAAGAACTTGGAGCAAAAATCTGCTTGAATTGATTCATACCACCCTTTTCTAAGACAACGAAACAAAACTATTTTTAATACATGAATTTGACATGTATTTATTTAAACAAACAAACAATTACAGCAAAATATAACAATACAGATTATTTTAATAAAATGATGCATTTAGATACGTCAATTTTCAAGGGCGTCCACTCAAACTACTATTGGTAAGTTGTGTTGATCTAAGACTTCAATTGAATATTCAAATTTTGTCAAAAATTTAGATTAGAATTCAACATTTTGATCTTGCTGTGTGGTGAAGATGTGGGTTTGAACTCGGCTTGGTATAACGGGATCCAGAGTTCAAACTCAGTTCAAACGCAAGAATATTAATAGTCAAGAAGCATTGTTAATCCCATACAATGCATCATTTTGATCCTTAAGCTGAACAACTGCAAAAACTCAGTAAATATTCTTTAGATTAATTAACAATAAAACTAGGTTAATTAAAAAGACCAAAAATTCAGTTTTAAAATCTTTAGAAAAAAGGCCTTCAAATAAAATTAAATGGCCACATTAAAACCCATGACGTGCAGAGATAAAATGCCCGTTCTTTTGCACTAAGATCTTACATCTAAGATGTCACGTCTTTCTGCAAAGATTTCCGTCCTTTTAACTCAGATCTTACAGCTCACTGATGTTAGCAAAAAGTGTGAAGGACGCCATTTTTCTGCCATATAGAACAATGACGATATACTCATCATTGTTCTTAGACCACTGAGCAGAGCAGAATGATGAAATACGTTTGCAAAAGAACGCTATAAGATGTAAGATCTCAGTGCTAAGATTTCAGTTTTAAGCGTTCTTTGTCAATAGATGTAAGATCTTAGCACAAAGATGAGTAAAAGAACGGTCTTAAAGTCTTGTAGTGATTGAAACTTAAAACGAAGAAATTTCTATCAATGAACTAACGAGATGTAAAATGAAGAGAAGTCGCACTGAAAACAAACGGAAATTCCAAAAACAAGAGTAGGCTACTGTCCCTAAACTTTCTAAAGGCTCCAGGGTCGTTTGTGCTTTAATCAGAACGAAATATATTTATTAAAATTTCCCTTTCGACATTAAAAACTCGAAAAATAAGAAAAAAACTGCTGAGATTTAAAGGAACTAATGTCAAAGCTTATGTATGTTTTAAATGTTAGCTTTGTTTTTGTAATGATTCTAGACACACAAATTTTGTATCAATTGTTTGAAAAGTACTGTCCTAAAAGCGTCTCGTTTCCAATAAAATGCAAATGATGGTAAAGCGGTTTAAGAGGAAAGTAGCATCAACGTTTTTTGTAAGCCTTGAGTAGCCTTGCAATATCACTATTTTTGATACTATAAATAATTGAAAAAAAGGGACATTACTAAAAACAAAGTCATATTCAGGCATTTTTTTGGAAGAGGATGTTACAGAAGAGCTTTAAAAAACGCAGCGAAATTTTTGTTCATCTGCATTTTTTTTTTTTTTACGAGTCGGACAAAAATTCGGAAGGAGGGTCAAACCCCCTAACCCCTCCTAGATACCACCTTGGATACAAATAAAGATCTTTATCAGTTAAGGGCGACTTATGATATAGCCATTAAAAGATTTATAGGCAGCAGCCCTAGTGTTTTTGTAATAATAATTGTTTATTTTCAGTGTAGCCAAAGATTGTCCCTTTTGGTCAATCGTCTAAGGCTAAAGGGAAAGCAGGTCGTCCGCGGTTGGGCTGGGAGGATGTCATAAAGAATGATTTAAAAGAAATGGAAACTTCCTGGGAATAGATTTAATAGATTGGGATGGAGGAAGAGCATACGCGCCTGTGTTGACCTCAGGCGGCTTGGTGCTGCAGTGAGTTGTTAGTAGTTTGATTATGTGTCTTAGTTTTTATTTGTTTTAGGATTTACCTATAGTGGTTTCCTTTTATTTTTATGTTTGATGTGACTATTTGTTTTCATTTCTGTTTGTGTTAATTTATTCTTGACCAAAAACCTCCTTTTTCCAAAAATAAATTTCAGGGGATTTATATATTTCAATTCTATAAGAGAAAATGCTTAAAATATAATTTGATTCAGTAAAGAGCAAATGTCGGTCTGGCCTTCAGAAGGTTTAGTGGACAGTTGTCCTGCTAATGTTTGCGATGATTCTGTGTTTGAAATTTGCCTTGATTATCAATTTGCATTTCTGTTCGTTTTGGGTTTAATTTATTCATTAGTAGAAATATCTATTTGTTTTAGACTTGAATTATTATCCGATTTTATGTCTGCTTGTCTTAACCAAGCTCATTTTGATTGATATTAATTTTAGAAATTTTTGCCCAAAAAAGGAGTTTTTTTTAAAGAAGAATAAACAATAATTCAAGCTTTAAACGCAAGCTTAAAAAAAGAATACCCACAGATAGGCAAAAACAGACAATTTTTCTTTTTTTTTAACTCTAAATTTGAGATTTCCTCGAAATTTTAAGAATCGATTTAATCACACATTTCTTCCAAAATGTCTTGTCCTTGTTGAGGCCTCCTCGATAAAGTTGACTTACCCTGATAATTACACAATAATTGGGGGGAAGAGGGAAGATCTAATTTGGAAAAATTCAGAAGATTTGGAAAAACCTTCTTTTTATTTCATAACAAAAAGCGGCTAGAGGTCAGAATCTATATAGGGTTTTTAATTTCGTTGAATTAGTGAACGTTTGATTTCCTTTACAAAAGTGCCAGAAACAAACCACTCATATGGAAAATAGAAGCAGGGATGGATAAACCATAACAACTTTGAATATTTCTTTCAACTTCAGAAAGAGGAGCCTTACTTAAAATACTTTTTTTCTTGTACTTGTACTTCGCACATGTACTTGGACTTCTAAAAAACATAAGAAAACTTGCCAAATGACAAAATAAACATAAGTATTTATAATAGGACTGATCTGAAGTATTTTTCACTTCGTGTATTTGGTTTTATCACTAGCCCCCCCCCCCAACACACACTTTCTGAGTCTTGAGATAGCTTGATAAATAATGCGCATGCAGAGTCCTAAACATAGCTAGTTTTCTAGTGTTGAATAGTTTTCATTGAAGTATTACAATACAAACAAATCCAGTATTTACAAATAATTTATCAAATTTATGTGCTTAGGATCAATGCCAATAAGCATAGGAGTTAATAAGGGGCTGAAGTAGTTGTGAAGGGTTGTTTCTCTGCTCACTTTGAAACTATATCCTTATAATTGAGCCAAGGTTATCTATGAAGGGTTGTTTCTCTGAAAAGTTTGAAACCATATCCTTATAATTGAGCCAAAGTATCCCAAGTAAAAGTAAAAAAAAAATAAGTTAGCCTAAAAATGGGGTGCACTAAATAGTAAAAAAAAAACTGTTCCTTTGGATAGACTTAAAGCTTTCAGGGATCGTTCTAGGGGACTTTTGGTTATTTTATGCATAGAAAACAAACTGTACAGCCCTCTCTCACTGAAATCTTTATATTTTCATGATTTTCTTCTATACATTTTTCTGTTTCCTTTATGGTTCCTTTTTTAATCCTACATACAAAAATGAAAGGCACAATATTGAACAAAGGCTATGAAAATACCAATTTATTTATTTATTCCAGGAATAATTTACTACTTTGGATTTTAGAGAAGAAAGAAAATAGGCAATCAAATAATTCCCTATTGGGCACAATATTGAACAAAGTCACAATATTGCCTTTTGAAAAAAGGCACAATATTGAACAAAGGCTATGAAAATACCAATTTATTTATTTATTCCAGGAATAATTTACTACTTTGGATTTTAGAGAAGAAAGAAAATAGGCAATCAAATAATTCCCTATTGGGCACAATATTGAACAAAGGCACAATATTGCCTTTGGCAAAAAGGCACAATATTGAACAAAGGCTATGAAAATACCAATATATTTATTTATTCCAGGAACAATTTACTACTTTGGATTTTAGAGAAGAAAGAAAATAGGCAATCAAATAATTCCCTATTGGGCACAATATTGAACAAAGGCACAATATTGCCTTTGGCAAAAAGGCACAATATTGAACAAAGGCTATGAAAATACCAATTTATTTATTTATTCCAGGAATAATTTACTACTTTGGATTTTAGAGAAGAAAGAAAATAGGCAATCAAATAATTCCCTATGAGTTCCCGTACACATCAGCTATGCTTAAGATGGAGTTACAAGTCTCACCTTGCTGTCAATGCAAGAGCAGTGTTGACTAATTCAAAACAAACCCTGTAATATGCGAATATCAAGTCAAAATCACAAGTTCTAAAAAGCAGATACCCCCCCCCCAAAAAAAAAGAAAAAAAAACACACTCTAGAATTTCTTTTGTAGTGCACTTTTTCAGGGTTGATTGTATTAAATTAGCGGTTTTAGAAAACAGATATGAGTTATATTCAAACAAAATTTTGGGATTCTAGTTCCCTTTTTAAGAAACAGAAATATTTAAGCTCAGTAAACAACTTTTCTCTACCTTATCTGCTGCAGAACATAATTTTAGTTAAAATAACAGTTTTATTTGAAAATCTGTTTTAGAAAAGCAACTAAAAAGTTATTTAAAGGGTTTTCTAAAAGGACAGAGAAAAAAAAATAAGTGATACCAATAATAGGACAAACTATTACAAATGGGACAAAAAAGGACAGAAGATGTATCAGCAAGTGGGTGATCTAAAATGTGCAGAATTTCTTCTAACCTCTGATCATAAGTCTATCCAGACATTTGTGATACTGTCCAAGTATCTTTTTATATGTTACATCACAACCACTGGCCCATTAGAAGAACTTCGAGGATTGCTATCACTTTAAAATCAGACTCACAGAGAAGACAAAGCAGATGCTATCATAGCTTTTTTTAAACTACATAGCATTTACTAAATAAAATAACATCAATGTTTAATTATGGAGCAAAAAGTATGACAGGTGTCAAAAGAGGCTTTGTTGTTTTTATGAGAGCATAATAACCACTAGTGGATTCAGGTTAGGTTTTTTTTTCAAGATTTTTTCTGGCATGATGATTCCGTTTTTTTTTCTAATTCTTTTTAATTTCTTAAACCACATTAGTCTGCCAATATAAGAAAAGGAAACGATTAAAATGGAGTTTTAAGGCCAAACGGAGATACTGAATAAACAAACAAAGTGAATGGCAGTTCAAAATTTTTTGGATTTTTTGCAAATCGCAGATATTGGTGAATGACTCGCTTTTATGGTTGTTAGGCATTAGGTTTTAATTCTTACAATTTTTGGCTTTTATTGAATTTTATTCATCTTTTAACTTTTTGGTTTTTTCATTGGTTTTTTGGTTCTTTTCACATTGGCTTTTCACGTTTGTTTTTTTCTTTGGCACTTTTCTTGAATATATTATTTCGTTTTGCGCTGAAGAAGAGAGGCGGTTGCCCTATCGAAATTTTCACTTTGTTTGTTTATTCATTATTCTCGTTAGACTGTTAGGCTGTAGGGCAACTCTTGTCTAAGTCCAAACTTTCAAAAACAGAATTTTCCTAGATTGCAGCAGTCCAATCTCAACTAGCCTAGTCTAAACTATTAGCTAATCCCAGCTGTCTACATCTATACACATCATGTCAAGATTAGGAGCATGTTGTTCAAGTTTAGACAAGATGCATTTTAATTAAGATTTGTCCGAGATTAGGCACTGTCTGATTAATGGGAATCTTACTCTAGACTAATTAAAAAAACTTTTTCCAAAAAATAAGTTTTTCAAAGAAAAGTAAAGAACTCCATTAAAAAAAATGAGCAAAAATAAAATCAAATAATCTACCAAGCATGTAGCTACCACAAATCAGCATTGATAAATAAATGAAACCCAAAACGAGCAGAAATCACAATAAATAACCGAGTCAAGCTCAAAACGAGCAGAAATTAACATAAGTTTGACTCAAAACCCCTATGCCTTCCCAAGGCAAGAACAAAATTTGCACTTTACTGAAAAAATATAAATGTTTTTACTTTTATAACTTTAATAAACAAATAATATTAACATTCTGATTACTAAATATCAGTATATGTATATTAAACTGACAATGCACATTTGTATTTTTTTCAGTAAAGTGCAAATTTTGTCAAAAAAATAGCTTTTTTGCAAAAAAAAACTGTTTACTTTCTTTGACAGCTTGGATAAACTTACGCTATTTTGATTTGGTTAAATTTTAAGAGCAGAAGTAGCCTTGAAAGTTTGAACATAATACACTCGGTCATTCTTGGGATACTGCTGAGATGCCTTATTGGGAATTAGCATTAACACAGTGCATTTTGATTAAATCATAAGGCAACATTTAGTTTTTAAACATAATGGGCAAATGGGAGGGTGGGCGTGAGAGGGGGTTAGTTGCCCTCAAATCAAAAGGGCATCAGCCCTTTCTATTTCAATTGAATGAGCACTTTTCGAAGTTCCCACAACAACTCCTTTAATACGAAGTGCCCTGGTCTAAACAAAAAAAAAAAAAAAAAAAAATAATAAATTATACCCACATTGATCTTTACCATAAAAATGTCAAGCCTTCCAATCCCTTTTGACTATTAAAAAGGGCACTAGGCCTTTCGATTTCCAATTGAATGAGCCCTTTTTGAAACGACAACACTTTCTATAAACACCTTATATGCCCCCAGGGTATAAATTACAACCCTTACCCTAAGGGCTGTTAGGGTGGTTGTCATCCTCTAAGACCTAATTTCCAGAACTTTCAACTACGTTAAACAAAATGGCTATCTCAAAATTTTGATTGGATCCGTTTGGGGAAATAATGGGTGTAAGATGGGCATTAGTTGCTCTCCAATCACTTTCAACTATTAAAAATGGCACTAGCCCTTTCAATTTCCAATCAAATGAGCCCTTTTGAAGTTTCTACAACAACAATTTTGATAAAAACCTTATATGCCCCCAGGGCATAAATTACAACCCTTACCCTAAGGGCTCTTAGGGTGGTTGTCATCCTCTTAGACCTAATTTCCAGAACTTCAACTATGTTAAACAAAATGGCTATCTCAAAATTTTGATTGGATGTGTTTGGGTTAAGGTGGGCATGGTCAGTTGTCCACAAATCACTTTTCGACTATTAAAAAGGCCACTAGTCCTTTGAATTTCCAATCAAATGAGCCATTTTTCAAGTTTCTATGACAAAGATTTCAATAAAACCTTATATGCCCCCAGGGCATAACTTATAACCCTTGCCCTGAACACTGTGGTGGGAGCGTCCTGCTCAAATGTATAATTTCCTGAACTTTGAACTACATGGAACAAAATGGCTATCTCAAAATTTTTATTGGATATGTTTGGGGAAATGGTGGGCATGGAAGGGGTGTTGGTTGCCTTCCAATCACTTTCAACTATTAAAAAGGGCACTAGCCATTTCAATTTTCAATCGAATGAGCCCTTTTTGAAGTTTCTAAGACAACGCATTCTATAAAAACCTTATATGCCCCCAGGGCATAACTTACAACCCTTGCCCTGAGGGTTGTGGGGGAGTGTCCTCCTCAAAAACATATTTTCTATCTGGAAATCAACTAATATGAACAGAATTTCTATCTCAAAATTTTGATTGGATGTGTTTGGGGAAATGATGGGTGTGGGGGGGGGGGGCTAGTTGTGCGCTGCCTATGATCTGTTTGTTTAATATTTTGCTTGTATCAGCTAATGTAAAGACAGCAATAGGTCATCAATGGTCTCTTAGGAGGATGAAGGAGTTAAGGCTGATTCTTCAAAATACTTTCCCAGCTGATCATAAAGGCTCTGAGTTCATTCCTGAAAGCTTTATTCACCTTTCTGAACTACTTTCCAAGGAAGACAGAAGACCCTCACATAGAATTTTGCCATGTTTCCCTGTAAGAGGCCACCATTCTAGCATGTTACCAATAACTAATTTCAGGACCAACTTTCTTTTATATTGAAAAGATAAATAAGTTAGGACTACAAGGCTAAGTGAAAAACATTAAAGCTTCTAGGAGAGATCTACATGTAGATTCCACAACTGGCATAGGGACAAGGTGAATCCTCTTTTTATGCTCTTTACAAATATGTTAGTCAATTCACGTGCCAATGCACCTCCTCCCTGCTGATGGTCCAATACACAGCCCTGATAATTTTTCAGGCGAAACTATAAATGATCCTGCTTGTCCACAGGGGTGGCCTGGAGGGGGGTTGGAGGGGGGGCTCTCATCCCCCTGGTTTTCATGAAGTCGTACAAGTTGTTTATTTTGAGCTCATTAAGGTTCCATGAGTTCAATTCTGAAAACAGTTTATGTTTTCACTTCCTTCTCCTGGAAAGACTTCTGCATTTTCAAACTTCTCAGTAAACAAGCTTGATTTTAGCACTGCTTACCTTCAGTCATAGATACCAAAAATCGAATTTGCATGTAAATAGAACAGGGTCGTTGTATTTTATATTTTTTATCAATTTAATAAATTTGTATTTAAACAAAGTCGTTTAAATTAAACCAAGTTTGAAGTGACTGGACTGGTAGCCTAGCAACTCACCATGAAAATCTTTTTATGCTCACATATGATTTATTTTTGTCTGATAGCTCAGTAGTTTGGAGTGTTGGTCAAACTTTCACTATGAGTGAAAAGAAGGCAAGAAATTTCTAAACGCTATGGAAAAGTGATTAGAATTCAAAGAAAAGGAGCCCCACATGACTCATTCAAAGCAAATGTACACAGAACAGTGAAAAGAACTTGATTACAACATGAAGTTGAGATGGATACAAAACTTGAACAGGACAAGCAAGATTCAGTTGTGCACCCAGAATTTTTTCAACAGGACAGGTGTGCTTTTGAAAACACTGGCATAGCTTATTCTATTCGGGAGGAAATTTTTGGCCTGGGACAAAAGTAATGAGCAACTTATAAGGAACAGAAGTTAGATATAAATTTATTCCAAATGTGTGCCTCCAGCTCTTTATTGTAGCCTAATTTTTGATGTCATGTTGTCAATCAACACAAATGATGAGAAGGAGTTAAATATAGGGCAAGACTTTTCCAATCAAAGACCCAACAAGATATTTTTATATGTGTCATCAAGCTGGAATGTGTTATACCATTAGTTACGGATTCCAGTGACATTGTTAAGACTGCCTGGGAAAATTTTACATTTAATGCAAGAGAGATCTTGGTGGAAATACTACCAACATCATCTTCTGTGTTTGAGCTATATAAATAGTTGACAGTCAATTGCACTGAATAACTTCTTAATATATCAAGAATTAGTGTAGTTCTTGTCAAAAGTTACAATGACTATTTGAATGTATAGTTCCCAAAAGTCCAGGAATAAGTAAGCCAATCCCTAACGAAAACCAAAGGAAGTACCTTATTTCGTTTGGTCATAATCAACCAAAGCTGCTTGTATTTCCAGTTGATTCTTCAAAATAAAAAAGGAAACAGAGGCTTTTTCCTTTGGGATGGTACAAGGATTACCAGTTCTTAGAATACAATATTGAGAAAGATCCTGCCTTCTGCTTTGTGTGTTTTCCTTTCTCTAGTGGTCCCAGGAGCAACCAATCCAAAAAGGCTTGGGTGGAAGACAGTCTGTGGCAATGTCAAAAAATTAAGAGCAAAGTAAAGGCAAAGAAAGGAAAACTGGCAAGTCATTTTTCCTCCAAGTCACACAATGCAGCTTTGTCAAGTTTTTGTCCCTTCGTCAATAACAGCAGTCATGTGAATTTCTTACTTGATAAAAGCATTCAGACTGAGGTTTTGCAGCAAGCAAAAGATGAAGAGACAAACAGAAGAATTGAGAAAATATTTTGGACATTACAAGGGCCCTAGTGTGACAGACATTGGCCTTAGGAGAGCTGAAAAACAAACTGGGGACTTTGTTCAATCTTTTCAACTTCTTGCAAGATACGTGACAGTTCTTAATACCAAATGTAGACAATACAAATTTCATGAATTACGCACAATTCCTCAGGATAATTTCATTGACTGTCTTTAAGCAGAAGTCAGGAAGAAGATCCTCAACGAAGTCATGGATTCAGAATTCTATTCTTTGCTGGCAGATATGATAATTGATACTCCATATTCTGATAAGGTTGCAGTCATCATCCACTATATCAGCTTGAAGGGAAACGTAAAAAGAAACTATTAGATATTAGCAAGGCTAATGACAAAACTGGGCAGGGTATGGCAGAAAGTTTAATAGGAACATTGTCAAGGAGAGGAATTCTTCTGGATAAACTAGCTTCCCAGTCTTATGACTGTGCAAGTGCGATGTCTGGTCAATTTAAAAGAGCCCAGCAGAAAATATCTGAAGTTCTTGGTTGCCAGGTGCCTTATATTCCCTGCTAGGCCCATAGACTAAACATTGCAAAAGAACATAGTTACAATTCATCTCTTGATAGTCAACATTTTCAACATCCTTGACAATATATATATGTGTTTTTCTCTTCATCTACAAAGTATTTCCCCCCCTTAAAGAAAAACTTTCTTCAATTGAAAACAGCCTTTATCTCCAAACTGATCACTAACTCAGTAAACTGCAAGGCCTGAAACCATACAAGCAGTAGTTATTTTGTTTTAAGCAATAGCTTCAGCCATTGAAGAAACAAAACAGTTAAAGAACACCAATGCAATGACAAAGGCACAAGCTAGCGGCCTTCTGAAAAGGATTCTAAACTTCGAATTTCTCGCTAGCCTCATGTTTATGAAAAGAAAAAAAAATCATGTACAAGATCAAGAGAGCAACGGAAAAACTTGTAGAAGAGGAGATCAATATCTTCGACGCAATTGATATGCTTAAAACTATGAAGAAAGTTTTTGAAAGAATATTGGAGGATGAAATGAACAATTTAATTGACAGTGCTAAAGTGATTAGCAGAATGAGAGAAGTCAATCCAGAGGCAGATTTGGTCAGACATCATCTTCAGTGACTTGGACCATCTCATTTTGACAGCTGAGCTCAACGTCAAGCCAAGATCTCAATATATCAGTTCTATCAACATCATTTGAGAATCTACTGCTTCTACTGCTATTTAATTAGAGTTTGATGCTTTCAGTTTTGCCAAGATACTACTTGCTTCAGAAGTCCTAGGCAAAGAATAATTTCTGGCAATATCTTAAGCATGCTAATCGCTTTTGCAAAGTGGCTGCAACAGCACTTGTTGCAGTTACTGCTGCCAAAGAACATTTAGCAAGCTCAAGTTTGTTAAGACTTTGCTGAGAACTGCCATTGTTGTTTCTTGACTATATTCCCTCATTTTGTTGTCAAATGAAAAAGACCTCACTGATGCCATTGACTTAAACAAGATTGTCCAGCAGTGGTCCACTCTGTATATAGCTGTTCTTAGTTATGCATATTAAAATGAGGAATTGCGTTTTAGCTTCTTGTTTGTTTTGTAGATAGGTATAAATGATAAAGGATTAATGTATAATAAATTTTGCAACTTGTATACAATGATCTAGGAGTCATTTAAATGAGGAGATCTCACCCCCCTGGCCTGGATGCTTTGAGCCATCCCTGTCTGCCCAGTAGAATTGCTACATTTGAGAAATTTCACAAATGAACTGTCAAAACAAACAAAACCATGAAAATAAGTAGGCTGTATAATTAGTAGGCCTAATCTAAAAATGTCAATCTTTTTGTTTTAACGTGTCTCCTTTTAGAGAGCCACTATGCTACAGCTTTACAATTTTTCTCCATTATATCAATCTAGGCAAGTCATATGTTATAGTCTAGCTCCTATACTAAACTGATTATCTTCTCCTTCTTTAATTCTTCTCTGTGTGTGGTTGAATGCATAATTTTGCAAAATATTATTTGAAATTATTTTTTTAAAGTGTACTGTACAATAAAGGAAGGAAATATGATAATCTGACTGGCCAAATAGAACATTAAGCATATTATAAAGTAAAAATATCATTGTTTCAGAGTTTTCTTTTAGTTTTTATATATATTCCTAGTTATATATCCTTAAAAAAGGTACAAATTAAGTGAATCATTTAGCATCCCAAGATCAGTTGATTACTAACCATAAAAATAAAGCTAATTTACTAATTGAACAGTTTAAGTCAGTATTCACACCTCCAGATGATACAACTGTAACAGATGAGCCAAATTATCTTATTGATGGCTCTATGCATACCCTCAGTTTTGATTCTATAAACAGTTGAAAAGGCTGAATCATAATAAGTCAAATGGTCCTGATGGCATTTCCTCCAGACTTATAAAGGAAGCAAGTTCAATTTAGCTGAGCTGCTAACTAAGCAATTCCAAAGTTAGACACTTTAGAAGTAAGGGATGGAGATGACTAGAGACTGACACATATTACAACTTCTAAAGGGGGTAACAAAGATTTAGCTGGGAACTATAGACTAATTAGTGTAACATCAGCTGTGGAAAAAGTGTTGAAAAGTCTTTTATCAAGCACCTTGATTCTATTGAGCTGGTCACCCCAAATTAACATTGCTTTAGACAAAGAAAATCAACTGAGATAAACTTTCTAGATGCCTATAAATATGTAACTGAACTTATTGATCAAGAAGTGGATGTAGATGCCATGCTTCTTGACTTTTATGAGGTGTGTCACAGAAGACTGAAAATAAAACTATATGCTAGTAGTATTGATTCAGTTCCAACCAGCTGGATAATGACCTTCTTGACAAATAGGAATCAAGCAGTCAAGGTTGATGGTGCTGGAGGCTAATCTTTCTTTTCTGGAATTGCAACAGTAATAATTAAAGTTCCACAAGGTACTGTGATTGAGCCAACATTGTGTAATATCTATATTGATGATGCCCCAAAAAGAGGTCTTTTACCCTATATTAGCTGATAGGGTAAGACACCCAGTAGTCGGCCACCTGCCTATTCTCGGACAGAATGTAACTAACAGGGAACCTAGCTCTAGGCTAATGTGCTTAGAAAGTTTTTATACAAAGACAAAGCTGGTTTCCCTGGTCACTATTAGATATCCATATATGGATATCTAATAGTGACCAGGGAAACCAGCTTTGTCTTTGTATAAAAACTTTCTAAGCACATTAGCCAAGAGCTAGGTTCCCTGTTAGTTACATTCTGTCCAAGAATAGGCAGGTGGCCAACTACTGGGTGTCTTACCCTATTACATGGGTTAATATAACTGCTTGGCATTGGCCTACCTTCCTAGGATAGGCTATGTTTTAGGCCCTGGATTCATTACTGTATGTTTCATTTCCCTAATCTAATCCCTTTCAAAGATATCAAAAAGTAGTTTGTCTAAATTTTACTGGCTACATTTCCTATACTCTTTCTCTTTCTTGATTTCTTTAATGCTGATGCAATTAGGCTAACAGGTAGGCTATTAGGAGGGAAAAAAGATTGATGTATGGCAAAATGTCTGGGAAACATAAAATTTGTGCTAAATATTTGCAGATTAGATAGGGATGGGAATGAAATAAAGTGAACTGGTTTTTTAGGAATGGCATAGACTAAGTAAGGATTTTGCAATTTTTTAAAGGTTTGTTTTCAAAACTTTGTATGGTTTCCGTCTCAACAGCCCTCACTTTATACTGATACCCATGTCTCCCGCTAAATGCAGATGATCGTTGGGTTTAAAAAAATACATATTGACTTGGACACACTAGCCTAGGTCTACCTTGAAAGATTGATTCTTTTGCTCAATGAAAAGACAATATTAATTGGGGTCTAGTGTGAGATTTTCTAAATTTACCGAAAATAGTATAATATGGTTCTGAAAGCCATGCAACAAATTTAATCTTCATATAAAACAATAAAATCTATAAACCTCAACATCATCCATAGAACTCCCGCCAATATTATATGCTGATTCTTCATCAAAGATAGTAGTACAGTGTTATCGATAGCTTGAAAGCCTGTCCCATTTACATTAAAGTAAAATAAGAGGCAAGGTTCTCGGTAATTTTTTCTTTTTGTTCCATTTTAGGAAATAACCAGGATGAAAATCATAAGAATTTCCATGTTCACAAGAAGAATACAAATTAATAATCTGTGATAATCAGAAGAAGAAGATTTTCGTAAATTGAGCTATTAAAACTGTCTTAATCTCTAACATACGACATGAAATAACATTTCATTCCTTTCAAGTTTTATTCTAATTTTGTAACAAAAAACTTGTTATTTGGCTCACAGATTTTATGCAGATTCCGATTCCTTAAAGTAAGGTTGGAGTAAGAATACTATATCGTCTGAGTTTGGTCAGCTAAACTAACCCACTATTCAAAATAAAGTTAAAAGATTAAATTTTTTTAAGCAAGCCAGTAAAAACGGTGCAATTAACCAAACTTCATATGACCCTACTCCAGTGCAAAATTTGACACCCCAAATGCAAGTAAAATCAAAATTTTACTAGCGTGCCGCATTAATGCAAACTTTGAGATAATTACGGGTTGTTCCAAACGAAAATAATATAATTATAAGTTGAAAAATTTGGAATCTTTTTTCTTTGAATTCTACAATTGCGGTATTTATTCTTGTCTCGGTTTGGAGTTTAAAGTATTTCTGGGATCTATATTTTTTTATCTGAAATACTTTACTGATTTTTAGCTTTTTTGACTTTTAAAATGACCCTTTGATTATTTCAAAGCATTTTCCCAAATAGTATTATTTGATTGTGAAGAATTGTGATTCCCAGATGAATGCTCATTTAGCACTCGGATGATTTACAAATAAAGTGTCCAAGAAATCCATAAAATTATATTTATAGATCTATATACTTATTATTTTACATGTTACATTTTGTAACATGTAAAAGTGGGAGGATTTTGTAAGGAAAGATTTAATGGAAATGGGAGGTTATAAAGAGGGAGGCTTTAAACAGTTTTGGACGGAGCAGGAGCTTACGTATCTGTGCTGTCCTCAGGTGGCTGGGGTGCTTCAGTGAGCTGTTAATAGTAGTTGTAGTAATAATTAGGTGAAATGATCTTTTTGAGCTAGGAGGCTACGGTGGCAAAAATACAACACCGAGTCACGTTTTGTTCAGCGTTTTACAGGCATACTAAAGAGTTAGTTAAACAACAAAACCGAGAGAAACAGTATTTTTCCCTTTTACTTGTTTCATTATTTCCCAATTGATTTGTAAAACATTAAATAGAAGCGTGGTTGTAGACAGTCCCAAAACCTCCTGAATATTTTAAAAATTACACTAATGCTTGAGTAGAGGAATTTCTCTTTGAAGTTTATCAATAATGTTAGGGTATGCGTAAAATTGGTTTCAGATAATAGGATTTGTAATATAACTAGATAGATTGAATCGATTGTACTTTGATTATTGAAGTTGGTTAGGAGTAATGGGGGGGGGGGTATCTACACTGGAAGTTGTTTAATGATTTTAATTTTTACTTCGAATATCTAATCGAAACTCTAACAATTCTCCAAATTCTTTTATTTGCAATTGAAACACCTAAAAAGCGCAGGTAACGTTCTATTCTATAAGCTTTGGGATTTATGTGCTAACATATCAAACAGAGTGTGATAACGAACTGTAAGTATGGAGCTACAAGGCTCAATAGTAACCGAAACTCTAGAAACAGAATTTTGATATCAAACGAAGTATCATCGACTTATTATGTTGATTCCAAATATATAAGATTCATTAAGCTTATTTTTTCCCATAAAAGGCTAAGAAGCCATGAAAAATTGTCTGATTTTTGAAAGAGGGAGGAAACATCCCTTAAAATTTAAAGAATTTTAATTAAAGTCAAATCATTGGATTTGGCGTATCAGAGAATCCTACTGTTGAGGTTTCAAGCCCCTATCTGCAAAAGAGTTAGATTTGGTATTTTTTACCAGAAGGAAAATCCCGGATGCGTGTTAATTTGTTTTTTTTACCCCGGTGCGATCGTATCGAATCAACGGTTCTAGAGTATCGGGAGAGGGTTCATTTGAACGGAAATTAAAATTTCTGGTGTACTTTTTATGTGATTAAGAAGATCGAACGGCCACTAGCCCCCTTCCTTCGTCCCCTTTTCCTCAAAGATTGTTCAATCAAAAGTTTGGGATAACCATTTTAAGGTTCCAAAACTATACCTTTAGATTTTGTGTTACCCACGCAGCCCCTGAGGATAGCTCTGGGGATAAAAATCTGCTAAGGATATATAAGGAAAGTACGATCTATGAAAACCAGTTTCATAGCCACAAAAGCAAAATAGTTTCTATATTTTCTGGGGGAAAAGTGGGGGTTTGGATGGACAAGGAAAAAATAGAATTATTTGGATTAGATCACCGATAACCAATTTTCAGCGCTAAGGGTATAAGCCAAGAGTACCATTTCAGGAATATAGAGGGACAAAAAGGATTTTGTTCTATTCCCTGCGAGAGGAGTAGCTACAGCAGTTTCATTGGAGGGGGGGGGAAGGCAAGAGAGATCCATACCCGCACAGTCAAATGGCATGAGCAATGTAATATTTTTTTTCTCCAAATCATTTTTTTTGGAGGGGGGGGGGGGGTTAAACCCCCCACCCGAAACGACAGCCCTGTTTTCTGCCTAAAGATGCCAAACGGTATTTATCAAAATTTCAAGGGTAATTTTCAATTGAGAAAAAACTAAACATCAATCTAAAGATATTTTTCCACATCTAGGGGGGGGGGTTTACTTCCTTCCTACAGGTGCGTCTGTACTGAAAATGATAAAGAAATGAAAAAATCATTTATTATACTAATAAAGGGTATTATAATTCTAGTTATTTCTAGTCAATAATCTGGTAATTAATGTGTTGATTTAGTAATTTTTTTCAAGAATCTAGTGATTTTTTCTCACGAGTGGGAACACTGTACATTACGAGAAAAGGCAGATAGTTTAAAATTTAAGACAACATGGATCTTTTAACTTTAGTTTTACTTTTTGTTCTAGTAGTTGTATATGCAAATGTACCAGTTTCCAAGTATTTTATTAAATATGGAGTATATTTTTCTGTGGTTATGATTGCTTCCTTGATTGTGATACCAGTTGCTATGGTTAGACCAAAGAATTGCAAGAATACAAGGTGATTTTTTCTTTATGTCAAATTTTAACTAAAAACAGCCCAAGTCCGTAGAGATTCATTTGATTAATTTATATCCTTTCCAAGATCAACTAGTGCTGCTTATATAGAATTTTACCTACTGTTGTTTCACTGTACATTATAAAAACACAATTGCAACAATTTTGTAGTTAGTTTTGACCATAGGCTACAATTCACATAATTTAGCTAGGAAAAAAGTGAATACATCACTTAATGGGGAAAAACTCTAGCTTAGCTACTTTTTGGTAAAATTCTTGTTTAGCTACTTTTTGCTATCTTGGAAAGGGGTTAGGCTAGAAAAATTAAACTTTCATGGATTGGTTTACAGACTAAAGTATCTCTCAAGAAGGAATGTTGAATTTTCCATCTCCACTCCTTCTCCCTCCAGAGGGCTTTGACCTTTGATTATCTTTAAACAAATTTGTGCTAGCCTAATAGGCTAAGTAAAACCTTGCAAAATAGATCTTCTGCTTAATTAAAGCACAAAAAACTGTTTTCAGCTCAAAAACTAATCACATCTCCTAAATTAGTAAAAAAAACATTGATATGTTTTGAAATTATAGGCTACTCAAATAACTGAAATTACATTTTCAGAACTAAAACCAGAGAAAAAGAAACTGATAACTGAAAATTAATATAAAATAGTGTCTTGTCCAAATTTCAATAGGTATAGTGTATAGACCTGTCAAGTAGGCAAATTTCTAAGACTTAGAAATCAGAAGAGAGATAACATAGAAGCTTGGCAATACCTTCTCATAGTATAGTTTTGGCCCTAGATTCATTACTGAAAGTTTCATTTTCCTAACCTAATCCTTTTCCAAGATAGCAAAAAGTAGTTAAACTAGAATTTTATACTTGATGCTTAAATGCTCCTTCTAAATCCAAAAATAATCTTTAGAGTACATTATATTCAAAGAATTTGAAGTACCTACCTTTGCTCCTTCTTCCTCCAAAGGATGCTGATCTTTGTTGACCTTTTACAATTCTTTATTTTATAGGGTAAAAGAACTGGTATGCAAATGAGCCAAAATTATGTAAGATTCAAACCTTCATATCTTGTTACCAAATAGGAATTGAGAAGAATTTCAATTATTTATATTTAGCTATTCATATTAATGAATTGCTACAAATCTAAGCTATGCATCAGTATGGTTATTAGTTTATTGACTTAGTGACAGTGAGATTATTTGTTTATTGACTTACCTAGACAATCAATAAACAACTGTTTCATGAAGAAATAAATTAGGACTAAGAACAGGGCAAGTAATAGCTGTCATGGGGCCTTGTGCTGTGCAATCCTGGGCACCCTGATTTGTTCCTAAGTTGTTTTTTTAAGTACACAATACAGTATGCAATTTGGTTCTTATTAAAAACAAACTGTAAAATTAATTTATATTTTTTTTTATGTTTAACTTTTAACCTTGACATGAACATTGAAAAAGCTAGAACATTAGAATGTGGCTGTCTTATAAACTGAATTAACAAAATAATCATTTTTTTTTTGTAAATCATAACTTTAGTTTATTTAGTTCTCAACTTGTCTTTTTGTAGGCATAGGCCTAAATGTCTTAAATTTTTTATTTTTTTTTGAAGTTAAAGAAAGTTATTTCTTGTCAAAGAAGTACATTATGTTATTTTAAGGAATTATTGCATAGGCATGATAAATTAGTTGTAGTTATTTTTTTTTGTATTTTGCTAACAATTTTGATGCACCAAAATCCTTCTTTATTTTTTAAATATCCTTATTTACAACAAAGTCTTCTTTCTGGTCTTTCTTGTGGTAAAGTCACCAATGATGGTGTTCAGGCAAGCTTCTCTTGCAAGGTTTGTCTCCACTACTAAAACACCCAGCCTTGAAAGTCTATCTTGACACATTTTTTGAGTGTAAGACATTTTTTACATTTAGAAACAAATTTACCAAATTCAAAATTTTGATTTTGTTTATGAGCTCAAATGATGGTAACTTTTTTCACCAAAGTTAGCAGAATATATTAACTGCAGGTTAATCAGCTCATCAGTAAGTTCAATTCTTAAATTTCTTTGGTACTTCTGAACTGTATAGTTTTTAGCAGTTTTAAAAAAGCTTCCTATTCTAATTAAATAGCCCTGGTTTTTACAGAGCTGTTCTTGAAAAATTGAGAAGAACAGTCAAACTTTAGCATAAAGAGCAATATATTGAGGAGGGGGACAGCCCCTTCACATACAGAATTTCTGTTTATTTTGAGTTTTGATGTTTCTCCTTGCTTTCAGTTGAACAACTTTTTTTAGATCTGACTTCTAATTGTTTTAAATATTATACTGGTAAATTCAGCTCACCCTCCATGAGAAATTCCCTTCCCCTTTCTGGGAAACTTCTCCATTGAAAGTTCCTTCTATGTGAAATAGACACCCCCATAACATTCTTTCCAGACAATTCCATCCTCACTAAAAGTCCCCCCCCTTTCTATAAAATTTCTTGTAGAAGATTCAGCCTGAAAAATTCTTTTTGGTGTACTTTTATTTGGAAAAGACCTTAAGTTCTAATCATTTTTCCAATCACTCCAGAACCCTCCTTGCTTTCCATAGAAATTATTTCCTGAAAATCCAAACATGCTGAAAATTTCCCCTGGACAATTCCCCCAGAACATTTACATACAAAATTGAGTTGGTAAATAGAAAGTAAGACAAATAAAAAAAAAATTGTAGAAATTCTGTCAAATGGCCCCAGTGCAAAATTTTCCCTGGAAGGTTTATCCCTGGTAACTAATACTAGGATATACATAAATAATGGGTAAATTTTGTAACTTACACATATCCCCAGGGGCTGGGGGAGGGGCCATGTTATCTCAAAAGGTATAGTTTTGGGACTTTTCAAATATGTTGAACAAAATGGCTATCTCAAAATTTTTGATTCTACAATTTTTTGGGGAAAAGGGGGTTGGTGGGGGGGGGGGTAGTTGCCCTCCAATCTTTTTGATCACTGTAAAAGGGTACTAGAACTTTATTTCCCATTCAAATGAGCCCTCTCCCAATGTTCTAGGACCATTAGTTCAATACAATCACCCCTGAAAAAAAATAAACACTCATCTGTAATCTTTCTTCTGATTAAATAAAAAACTTTTTCAACTAAAAGCAAGGAGCAACATTAAAACTCAAAATGAAGAGAAATTGTTCTGTATATGAAGGAGTTGCCCCCTCCTCAATACCCTGCTCTTAATGCTGAACTTTTTAGCATTTTTATAAAGCTTCCTACTGTAATTAATGGCCTTGTGCTTTAGGAGCCATTTTTAAAAAAACTGGGACAAAAAGTCAAACTTTAGTGTAAAGAGCAAGGTATTGGGGAGGGGGCAACCTTTTCATACAAGAAGTAATTTCTGTGTACGTTTTGAATTTTAATTTTGTTCCTTACTTACTGTAAAAAAACAACCATTTTTTAAATTTAGTTTCTAGCCGTTTTTCAAATAATGCTGGCAAAATATAGCTCACCCTGCATAAAAAAGTCCCTTTCCTCATGGGAAACTCCTCCATGGAAAGTTACTCCCATGTAAAATATACACTTGTAAAAATACGTCCAGGCAATACTGTCCTTGCTGAAAATCCCCCCCTCTGTAAAATTTCTTGCAGACAATTCATTCTGACAATTCATTCTTGCTCCAGAAATCCCCCTTCCATGAAAATTTTTCCCCAGAAATCCAAACCCACTGAAAATTTCCCCTGGACAATTCCCTCTGAACATCTCCACTTGCAAAACTGAGTTGGCAAAGAGAAAGTACTACAAATAAAAATAATTTCTTATTGGAATTCTGTCAAATCTCTCAGTAAAAATTTTTCTCTGGAAAGTTCACCCCTGGAAATTCCTCTCCCTGTGGGAAATCCCATGGAAACCCACTCTAAGCCCAAAATCTCCCCCCCCCCCAAAAAAAAAAACAAATACTATACATAAAAATGGGCAAATTTTTAACTTAAAGACCTATCCCCAGGGGCCATGGGGGTCATATTAGTTCCAAAAGTATAGTTTTTGGACCTTTTGTCTATGCTAAACCAAATGGCTATCTCAAAATTTTGACTCGGACAATTTTGGAGAAAAAAGGGGTGTGCAAGTGGCGCTAGTTGCCCTCCAATCTTTTTGGTCACTTAAAAAGGAACATTGTTTGAATAAGCCCTCTCTTGATGTTCTAGGCTCATTTGTTTGATGCAATCACCCCTGGAAAAAAGAACACACATGTATGATTGTTCTTCTGATAATACAAATTCTATAAATACAAAATTCTACAGTTTGCAGATACAAGCTTGAAACCTCTGCAGTAGGGCTCTTTGATATGCTGAATGGAATGGTGTGATTTTTATTAGGATTCTTTGACTGTTAGGGGTTGTAAAATTACCATAAAATAAAAATTTGGTAAGCAAAATTGGTAAAATAAGGTAAAATTGGTAAAACAAGACAAAATGTGGTACTCCTTAGAAAATCTAGAGTAAAATTCCTTTTTAAGCATCACTTTCAGCTTTTAATGGAGATTTTTGATGATTCTGATTTTCCTGTGCCTAAAAAAGGTAATACTGCTTCTTCTAGAGTCTCATCAATTTAATTAACAGTCTAGTTTATCCCTTTGGTAATCTTGTGCCCAGTGTAATACCGACAGTCAGTGCCTGATTTCAGACATCTATTTTGTAAAATAAGAAATCTACCATTATTTGGGAGCAAAATCATGCTAGCAATTTTTTTCTACATTTAGACCTAAGAAATGTTATCCTAACAGCCTTGCATATTTAAATAGCTTTACTCAGCCACACTTCTCATATAAAAAAGTGGTTTGTAACACTTTAATGGCATTGATTAATGAAGCACTGGATCATAGTTTGGTCACTTTCAGTCATTAAGACCATCTTCAACAGGATCTGCTGGCAAATCTAGCTCCTCTCCTTCAGAATCAGATTCTCATTCAGTGACTGTTTCTGTTCCAAAGCCCTTAGCCCCGAAAAAAATACACCCCCCACCCCCAGCAAAAGTCCTTGACATAACCCTGTAGATTATATACCAATTTCTACCTACAACCTTTCCTTCCCTCTCCCTTAGAACTAATTCTGTATTTATCTGAAGATTAAGACACTGTAGTCAGTAACAACTCATTTGGTTGCAATTGGTTGAAAAGCAGGCTAAATCTTAGAAAAGAGCCCTGGAACTTTCAATTTCCAATTGACTGAGGCCCCTCCAAGGTTTATTTGACCACTCCTTCAACTTGAAGTGCCTATGGTAAAAAAAACAAATGAACTAATATTAATACTTCGAACCCTTATATGTTTTTACTACAGGCAATGCTATACAATTGCCTCTGACTTCAACAGGAGAGTAGAACTTTCAATTTCACTTCTAATGAAGATCTGGAACTATCCAGGTGGAAATTGGGGGGAGGGTTTCCATGGGGGAGGAATGAATTCTTCCATGAAGGGTATTTTATCAGAGGGGGGAGGGGGATAAACACCAGCTCTGAGGGGAACAACAGCATGAACACAAGATTTCTTTGGGATGTGAAATTAAAAAAAAATGAGGATATTGACTCTGCTTTGGCCCTCCACATCGTTGAAAATCCAGATCATTTAGCCCTTTTTGATGATGCAACTTTAATATCTGAAGCAAATGGCTTCCCATATTCTTTTAGGAAGGCAATTGAAATTCAAAAATCCGTAAATACAGACCTTGCTTTAATAGAGATACTGGAGATATTCCTATAAACCCAATTTACAATAACTTAAAATAAAAGGATTCAAATAAATTTTTTTCTTCAGTTTAAATTAAGATCATCTGACCACACTTCTAATGAAAATTTGGTCAATAGACAAGCCAAGTCAATTATTAAACAGAGACTTCTTGCCCTATCTAATCAGTGAATTGTCTTTAATTTATTCTGGCTTGGTTTGTTTGATTAAGTGTTTCTCCTGCTTTGTTTCACTTCAAAAGGTTAGTTTTCCTTCTTTTTTTTCTTTTAGCACTGAAGACGGCTGGACAAATGTCCCTGAAGAAATATCTGCTTCTGTCATTTTCACTTCTTTTCTGTCCACTGGCTGACATTATCCGTCAGCCATATTATGGGGCAAATGCAGATTTATAAATTTTTCTCTCTTTTTTTCTACTCTTTTTCTTTCTTCTATTTCTTTTTAATTGTATTCCTATGTTTAAGGGGTTACTCCAAACAAGTGAAAGCTTACAGAGGGTTAATTTTTTTGTTGTATTGCTTTTTTTTCAGTGCTTTCTTTTTGTATTTTGTTGTGTATTTTCTTGAATAAACCCCGTAATAAAATCAAAATCAAACCCTCATTATCTAGGCTATTTAATTTTATTATTTTTTTTATTTTTGTGATATGTCAATCCTGCTTGTAGCAATATTGTAATTTTCACAGCACAAAAGTGTGCAGAGGCTGACACAAAACAGGTTTAGATATGATTTTGTTTAGTGTATTACCCAAATTAGTTCAACTGTATATTTCTGAGTTACTGACACTGTTGCCAGCTTATATTTTAAATTCTCCTCCAGCACATATTTTCAAATGCAAGGATTCTCTTTTCAAGTTGTTAGTTTATTTTCCAGCACTCACTGGCTTAGAGGAGTATGAAGAGTACATTGCAACCTTAACTTTAGTCAAAGAGAATACTCGCTATGTCTCCAATTGGGCTTTAGTCTATTCAAAGCTCCAATGACTCACCAGTTCTGGGTTTAGTCTAAGTCATCATTTCGCGCTCAAAAATTCTATCCAGCTACCCAGGGAATTTGAATTCCTAGTATCTCTCTAGATTCTTATCCTTGCAATGCAGAACAAGCAATGTCAACCACAAAAGACTGCATCACATGCGAGATCTAAGTCAGAGAGTTGCTTACTGCTTTCTTTTACGTCATATCTAGAGTTTTATCTGAAAATATAGTCCATTATAACTACAAAGGGAAATGGAGAAATTACACATCAACACCTGACAACACCAACATAATTTTGACAACACCAAATCTGACCAAACCTGACAACACCAGACATGATCTTGAAAAGTCTGGCTCTTCCAACCTTGGTCTAAAAACAGTCTCTTCATTTAGAGATATGATCATGGTCACAAGTTTTTCTGACACCCCCTAATACTTGAGTACTGTCCACAAGGGAAGGAATTTGCTCACTTAGTTGTATTTTCAATAATCAATATATTCCTGTAGTGTTTTCAGTATAATGCATTTTAGTAGTATAATGCATAGTTCAACTATTTTGTAAGGATGTGGGGAAGCATAGTTTATGTATATCCCAGTTGGCAATGCATTTCAGTAAGTTTAAATAAACTAACTTAAACTACAAAGGTGGAGACATTCACCCCTGTTTATAAAGTAATGCTCACACCCTTTAAGCTATAAAATCATTTCCACTTTTGTGGGAGGCAACTTGGTTTTATTTAATACTGTCCAAATGGTCTTATAGAACATAAATAATTCTGTAAAATTTGTTTTTTGGTTAAAATTCATTAAGTCTCAACTATAAAAATATTCTCGAAAAGGATCTGACAATTGATAAGTATTTGTATTTTCAGGACTGTTTCATTGTTCCTTGGTCCATTACTAAATAAATTACTTGGACTGCGGTGGCATATTGAAAATGGAGAGATTCTTGCAAAAGACAGAGCAGCAGTTATACTTGCCAACCATCAGAGTGGTTTAGATTTCCTTGGTATCGTAATTAATTTTCTCTTTTTACCTAAACAATTTCTTAGACCACACTTCCATTTACAGAATTGAAGAGAGAAAAAACGGGTATAATTTAAATAGGCAGAGTGGCATTGTTCTAATTAAATTGTCCCCTTTTTTCTCTCTTAAAGTCTTTACTTAACTTTGTATTTATATTTCCGTCATTTTTATCACATTTTCCCTCTCACTTGGGCCTTTGACACCTCAGGCTTCTACGGCTGGTAACTCCTGTCCTGTAGCCCTCTTTTTATTCTGGCGTTGAGTCCTTGCACACGCGTTATCAGGTCTTCGCATTTCCTTTGCGTGGGGACTCTTGGGCCTTGAGCTCTTGCACGCTTGTTTTCATGACACATAAGTTTTGCTTTAGAGTTATTAATTTTTCAGATTTATTATCCATTTTTGATCTCTCTCCTTGAATTTTTTTATTGCTATTTTGTCTGTACAAATAACCGTCTAATAATGTTTCAGTCCAATCAAACACAAAAAGTGCCGACCCCTGTGCCAAATGCCTTCCTCTCGGACCCTCCTCCATTTTTATTTATTTTTATAAATGGGATGTCTCCAAAATCTAAAAAAAATTATTTTCACAACTCAAGCTAATCTCCCTAGCTGTTGCCGAGATATGAAATTTATTTGGCAGATTATGTTTTTTTTATTTTCTCACATTACATGGAATTTAATGAAACAAAAAATTGGAACCAGAAATTAAATAACACCAACAGAAATGATTATTAATGATAGTCATCTGAGTTGAAGGAGAAGAATAGTATTACTTAAAATTTTGGCCATCATTTTTCTAATATTTGTTCACATTTTATGCTTGATTCTCTTGAATGTCCACATCACCCATATAAAAAAAATTTATATTTGCATCGTCTGAAAATTATAGTATGCTTGTAGCCCCTTGGGCTCTTTTTGAACTTCCGAATGTTTTATTGAAGTCAACCAATAGATAATTTTTTTTATAGAAAAATTGATTAAAAAAGGAATTTTTTTATTTTGATGACAAATTTCTTTTCTAACAGTCAATTTAAATTCAGGCCTGATTATTCAATCAAAAAATCTTTTGTTGTACTTTTATTACGCATTTATAACAATAATAATAATATATTGCTTAAATAAGGCTAATAAGCCTCTGAATACAAAAATGAAAAATAACACAGAACGTTTCCTAGCAATCTCAAACTTTCTCTCATTATAGCCCTAGAAAGTGGGATTGGACTACATTATTTGTACAACTTTGTCTGAGATATGGTCAGTCAGATGGGTACCCAAAACAAACCATAGATCATTTGGAGTGTCCACGCTTTTCAACAATACTTAACACTATCATCTCTGTACTCTCCAATATTCTAATCTTGGTTTGCTAATCTATCTTCCTATTCTCTAAACTTCTTTTGACTGTGAAAAAAAAAATATTGTCCTTGGCAATTCAAACCATCTTGAGTAATTATAACACCCAAGTAAGTAAAGCTTTCCACTTGATGGGCCTTCTCGTGACCAAAAATCATCTCTGCTTCATTTTTTCCCAGTCTTAGTGACTTAGACTTTTTAACATTAAATTTCAAACCTATTTTTGCACACTGAGCCTTATAGAACTCCAAAAATTATCTATTTTGCTAAAATGTTCATCTAGAATGCGTAAATCATCTGCTTAATCTAAGTCTAGGAGAGTTTTACTTCCTCATTTGATTAGTGTGATCTCTCATAGCCTTTGCTGTGCTCCTTAGGACAAATTCATCAACATTATCCATATAAATGGAGATAGAATGCAACCCTAGTTAACTTCTGATTGAAAACGAAACCAGCTACTAACCTCATTTCCTACCTTTACTGCAGCAATGTTATTCACCTACAAACGCCAATCACGTTAATGTTGTTATCTGGTACACCATACACCTGTAGGACCTTTGCTGAAGATCTTCTATCAGCGGAATAAAACGCTTTCTCGTATTCTATTAAACTAAAGACTTAAGGAGTCCGATGATTCAGGCGGTTCTCGATTATTAATCCAATAGTGAAAATTTGGTCGACGCATCCTCTCCCCTTCCTAAAACCACACTCTTGCTGTCTTAAAACTTTATCTACAGCATCTCGAAGTCAGATATGAGTTACTAATGTGTCCAGTTCAAAGCGTCTTCATTCGTCAGTCAAAATATCTCTACGATAGCTGTTTTTTAACGCTTGAACATTCCAAGTTGAAATCTTAATTTTACTTGAATCATTGAAATTATTGCTGCCTCAGGATCAATTACTCATCTTGGTCACAACCCCGATAACCACACTTGACGTTGCTCCTCTATCAACAAGAGTCAAAACCCTGCTCAAGCAATCTCAAGCCTATTAGCTCCAACTTATTATATATTCATGCCTGCAAATACTATAGTACTATGGGGAGGCAGCCCAAAATAGATAACTTAGCTAGGGAGCGGTTCTTTTTTTGTCCCAAAACCATACCAAAACAAACAAAATCCAGAGAATTGTCCATCAGTCAGAATCAAGTGTAAATCCTGTGTTGTTTACTTGTCTATAACTTTCTTAAGGGATGTCATACCTCAAGGTGAACCTGCAGTGCTGTTTGCAGTCATGGTTCTTGTTAGGCAAACTCCTGAAATGTCCATCCTGACGCCACTGATTTCACTTGGGTAGGATTTCTCTTTCGGGTATAGGGACGGAGGAAGGAGCTTATGACAGAGCGCAGATCCTAAACCATCTCACAACACCGGAACGGCTCAAATCTTTTATACCCAGTATATCCTCGTCAAGTCATACTATTTCACTGCACTCAGAGTAGCTTTCCCCTAGTTTTTGCGTTCCATCTGAAGATTGAGATTGCTATTGCACTTCCCCAAATCTGTGGGATTTTTTCATTTTCGAAAGATTGCTTTTAGATCATCGTTTAAAGTTCTGCTATAGTGCATAGTGTTTTCTGAAGTGCCCTTGGATTTAGTTAATCTGGTCAACAGGATTTCACTGGATTTTCGGATTTCAGTTTAGGAAAAGCTTTCTGGTAGTAAATCCTCACATTGGTATTATTGGGTTGCTGAATTCATAGTCTTTTTGGATGTTTTCTTTTTGTTCCCAATAAACACAGATAAGGATTTTCTTTTTATATTTTTGCCTTGTTTTTTTGGTTTTCAATCGGATTCCACGTCTCATTATTGCATAAAGGAGGTATGCAATTTTGAATGCTCCTTCTGGAGTTAACTGACTGCAAGAATTTTTTTGGATTTTGACGGATATTCTGAGCAAGTGGTTTTTCACTCTGCTCGGTTTCTACCCTTGTACCCCGGCTCTACCTTTCTAACTTTGTTCCTTATGTGTTTGCTTGTCTTCGGCTGTATGTATAATGGATAGAAATTTGGAGTACATATCTTCTGCTTGAGCCATTTATACAGTTCTTCCTTCCAGTTATTATTGCCTAGATCTATACTGTCGCTGCCAAAAATGTCAGATACTGTCACTGCAAAAAATTAGCATTTATTTTTAAAAATAATATTACAGTGATAATAAAAGCTACAATCCCGTTCTGGCTGGTGGAAAATCTGACGACAACAATGCATATCCCTAATGCTTGGTTTGTCTCCACTTATTGAAAGCTGAGCTCATGATATTTAGATACTGGAACCACGCACTGAATAAGATCAGAGTAAAAGACTTTATGTCTGTTTAAAATTTGGTAGAAAGGATTAAGTCATTTAGGTGCCTCAGGAGCAGTACTGATACGACAAACATTTTGATTTTCTGCGCCTGAAAGTTGCTCATAAACTGTTCTGCTTAGACTGAAATGTGAGTTTCCTTTCTCCAATCTTAAAATCTTCAGTCAATCCCTTGTTTAATTCTACCTTAAGTATTGTCTTATAATTTATCTCATTGCATTTATGGTCCACTTACTGTAGTAAGTAGACTGTAATGTAGACTTATGGTTACTACAACTGCTGTAGAGGGTATGGAGTAAGGCAGTAGGAATTCTTGGCCTCTTTGTTCTGCGCTCTACAAAGCTTGAAAATCTATCGAAAACTCTAACACTCTTTTTATTTTTTTCATATATATTTAATCTCAACCAAATAAAAAAATAAAAAATAAAAACAGTAATGGGGCATTGTGGCTTTTAATTTATAACAAACTTTTTCCAGGAAAAAACTACTGCTCTGTTCCCCATTTTTCTTTCCTTGTTCGCTCCACGAAGCTTCGTCTTCTACTTCATTAAAAAAAGTCTACATTTTCAAAAAGTATCATAATTCAGTTGTCTAAAATGAGTTTAGTTCGGCTGACATGATCGACAATCGTTCTTCGATGCAAGTCTTGTCGGGATGCGAGGACCTCCAAATGATTAATTTGGTTTTAAATCAGTAACGTTGTAAAATTGAGGGTATTTTTTATAACTCTCTCCTGATCTGAATACGACTGTCAAGAGCTATATGTTAAATTGATTATAATCTACTAAGGTTAGTAGAAATTTTTCCAACTTGGGTTCCAGGGATGCTTAATCCATCAGTGGGCTTCTCCTTTAGTTAGGAAACAATCCGCTTGATTTTTTTTTTTTCTAAATAAGTATTCAGTATCTTTCTATTGTTAACGGGGCCCATAAATGCGGTGACAGTTTTTCAGACTTTTAGCGTCGAATTCAGGTTTCCCGTTCATCAGTTGATAAGTTGAGGCAAATAATTGGTCATGGGCTATGTGAAACCTTTCTGGATTATTTTAATGAAATTTTGCTGCAACAACTAATCACTGGAGGATGACAATTGGTGGACTCCCTGGCATAAACCTATCGACCTTTTGTACGCTGTCATAAGTGTTCTTCAAAGGATGAGGAAGGGATCTTTGAATCCTTTCTTGTTCACAATGCATTTTAAGGGGAAGACCTTATTATAGGTAAGGCGCATTGATCTATAACTGGACTTATCTCTTCATTTCTTCAGACCTTTAATAACTTTTGGAGACGCTATGAATTCGCCCATGTAACCTAAGCATAATGGAAAATTTCAATCTGAACGTACATGATCTTGCAGCTTCAGTGACAGTGGATTTTCTATCCACTTTGCGGTCCTGCTGAATTTTAACTTACAGTTTCTTTTCAGATACGCGTTTTTACGACAGCGGTATCATTAATTGACAATTTTCATTTCTATGAAGATGATGAGCGGTTTAGCAGTGACTACATTAATTATTTTTGACAAACATACGGATTTAGGATCACAGTTCTGCTTATCTTGCGAACTTTCAAATCTCACAAGCCCACAAATTTATCATCGATACAGCTACTATTTACCAGCAGCGCTTCAAAGCCCACAGGATCAACTATAATTTCTCGATTCAGGAGGCTAAATTTCTTTATAATTTTCGAGATAGTTTGAGAACTTGGCATGTGATCTGCTCCACACTGAAAGCTTTGTCTCCTTCTTAAATTCAAGTAATTGAGGTATCCTGGGCTTAAGTGTATCTAATATTCACTCTTCAATATCTTTCTTTCCGAGCAACAAGTGTTAATTCTATTCCCGTCTTGCAATCTCTTGTATGTTTGTTGGTAGTTAGGCTTGTGAATTTCCTATCGACGAATTTATTTTTCTTGGGGTTACACTTATCAAACTCTGACAAATCTAACGTAGATAATTTTGGAGACCACACTGCCTTTCCATGACGATTAATAAAGGTTCAAATAGGAATAAAATCCGTTTAATAGACAGTGTTTCACAAACAGTGATAAAATTTCACAAAAAAAATATTAAATATTTCGGTCACATATGCAGTGGCCGTCATCAGTAGTAAAACTAAACTAAAACAACTGAAACAATAGTTTATATACGAAATAAAATAAAACTACATATTGTTTAATGCTCTAATTCTTTTCAGAGTAAAGGCTGAAGCCAGCCTCTTTGACCTTTTTGAATCTGGTTCATTAGCGTTCAATGAAATGACACTAGCACAGAGGTTAAATGCGGTGGGTGAACTGAATTTTAGTCTGTCAGATTTTAATAAATTATCGTATATTGGTAAAAAGACAACTCCTCAAAAAATTTTGGAGAGCAAATACTGAAGATCCGATCAGTTAAAGAAATGATCAAACCAATTTTTACTTGGCGAGGGTGACCGGAACTATAAGACAAAAATCTATTGTTATTGCTTGGTTTTTCGTAAATTTTGAAATCCTGACTATTTTCATTTTTAAAAGAAGAACATCAAGAGAAGTAAGTTTCACATTCTCTTCTAATTCAACATTTCAGTATGGGATTATGGGGAGGAGGAATAAAAAGGATTTTTGGAACATCTTAATTGTTGGGGGGGGGGGGGGGGATTTAAAGTTTACTGTCGTGAAACTCTTGAAATAAAGAAATTTTTTTCAAGAATATAGCTTTAAATCGTGACACAGGTGAATTTGGGTTGAACTGAATTAGAATTATTAAATTTGGGAATTTGGAATTTGAATTTGGGTGAATTTGAATTAGAGTATTAAAAAATATGTAGTTTTATTTTATTTCCTATATAAACTATTGTTTTTAATTGTTTTAATAGTTTAGTATCTAGTAGTGTCAAGGGTTAATTTAAAACTGAAATGTCGGAAGGGTAACTACCTCCCGGGAAGTTATGATGTTGGTAGACTTCAAAACAAGAAGTTGAAAGAAAATTTCCAGGAACGGCTGAATACTAAACTTCAGAGTTTAAAATTTGATAGTGTGGAAGAAGATTGGAATAATTTTAGAAAAATAATTGGTGAAGGTGAAGTTGCTGAAGGTGTATTGGGGAAGAAAGCTAGAACTGCAGCTAAGAATATTAGTGAAAAGCTTTATGTTTAATAGAAAGGAGAAAGGACTTGTACAAGAATTATCTGAGTGATAGATCGTATGAAAACAAAAGAAATGTAAAGAAAGTGGCCGAACAGTTTGAGAACTTGCTTAACAGAGATAGAGTTGCAGGAAAAAATATAGAGGAAAATGAAAAAGTTGTGTCAGGATGTGAAGGAAGATTTGTTTTGTGAGGAGGAATTAGCGACAGTACTAAAAGGATTAAAAAATAATAAGGCTCCAGGTACTGATATCGTGGTAAATGAGTTTCTTAAATATGGTGGCTCTGAGGTTAGAAATAAGTTACTGAAGATTATGAATATGATTTTTGAAAAAGGGGAAGTTCCAAACGATTTTAAGAAAACCTTAATTAAGCCACTTTATAAGGAAGGTGATAAAAGTGAGTGTGGTAATTATAGAGGCATTAGTCTGGTCTCTGTAGGTAGTAAATTACTTAGTAATAGGACTCTTTTTAGAATGAGAGATGCCGTAGACAAAATTTTGAGAGAAGAACAGTGCGGTTTTAGACAACGATGTGTCGACCAAATTTCCACTCTTAGGTTAATCATTGAGAAGTGCCTGATTGATCGAACACATTTGGTCCTCAGTTTTATATATTATGATCAAGTGTTCAAGTCTGTTGATAAAAAAGCTTTAGTATAGGTTTTATCCTTGTATGGTATACCAGACGAATAAATTAAAGTTAAAAGTGCTATGTACAGGAAAAACATTGCTGCGGTTAAGGTAGGAAATGAGGTTAGCAGCTGGTTTTGTATTAAATCAGGAGTTAAGCAGAGTTGTGTTCTATCCCCCTTTGTATAGATTATTTTGATGGACTTTGTTTTAAGGAGCACAGGAAAGGCAATGTGAGACCACGGAATCAAATGGGGAGGAAAAAGTCTCCTGGACTTGGATTATGCTGATGATTTAAGCATCCTAGATGAAAGTGTGAGCAAAATGAATGAGGTTTTAGAGGTTTTGCGAGTTCAGGGTGCTAGAATTGGTTTGAAAATTAATGTTAGGAAAACTAAGTCACTAAGGCTAGGAATAAGTGAAGATGAAAAGGTGATGTTGGGTAATGAAAAGATTGATCAGGTGGACAGCTTCACTTACCTTTTTAGTACTATAGGTAAAGATGGTGGGATCAGTGAAAATGTTAAAAATGAATAACCAAGGCTCAGGGTGTTTTTTCACAGTTAAAAAAAGTCTGGAAGAATAGGAGGATAAGTCTGCAAACCAAGATTAGAATATTAGAAGCTAAAGTGATGACAGTGGTCAAATATGGCTCTGAAGTATAGACGCTCCGAAAAGCGGATGAAGATTTGCTAGATGTTTTCCAGAGAAATTGCTTAAGGATTGTTCTTGGTACCCGGCTGACTGACCGTGTTTCAAACAATAGGCTATACGAAAAATGTGGTTCAATACCGCTCTCTAGGGCTATAATGAAAGAAAGGTTGAGGTGGCTAGGGCACGTTGTGCGGATGAAGGATGACAGATTGCCGAAGATCGTTCTTTCGGGCAACCATCTAGGGCTAAACGGAAACCAGGTCGTCCCCGTCTGGAGTGGGAGGATGCCATAAAGAAAGATTTAAAGGAAATGGGAACTTCGTGGGTGGGTGTAAAAAGGGAAGCTTTGAATAGATTGGGGTGGCGGAGGAGCGTGCGTAGCTGTGTTGGCCTCAGGCGGCTTGGTGCTGCGGTGAGTTGTTGTTAGTAGTAGTAGTAGTAGTTTACTACTGATGACGGTCACTGCATATGTGACCGAAATATTTAGTATTTTTTGTTAAATTTTATCACTGTTTGTTAAACCATGTATATTTAAAGGATTTTATCCCTATTTGAACCTTTATTAATTAACAAATCTATGGTGTCTATACGAATCCGGATTTCATTTTTCTAAGACTTGATATTCAGATCTTCACTATTAAACTCTTCATATTTCAAGAATTATTGCTTTTGCAGAATTTCACAATACATCCTCATAAAAGATGCCATTCTTGAAATAAAAAAAAACAAACTGTGATTCTCGAACAAAATTTTTGGGTGAAGAAAATTTTTTTTGGGAAGAAAATGTAAGCGAAATGAAATAGAGCCAAAACAAAAATAAGGTTGTACCAAAGAAAAATAGGTTAAAAAACATAAAATAATAGGTGATCTGATTGCAGCAGAGATGTTTTCAGATATATCGCGTTTGTTGCTAGTTTTACTTTTCTTTATTATTTAAACAAAAAATGTCAAAATAGACTTGAAAGAAGATGTAAGATGAATCAGAGCTGATTAAGTTGTAGTAGGGACATACTTGGATATAAAATTTTAATAAAATAAATAAACTTCCATTATATGAATGAACATTACAAAAACCCTGATTTGGAATTACTCGCGCTCAGGATAAAGAAAAAAAAATTACTGGCTATTTTTGGCTATTCAAATCAGTAACATGTCAATATTCTCCCCTGAGAATTGGTTCAGCCTTTCAATCATTAAATAGAAAAAATTAATTTTTTTTCAACCGAAAGTAAGTAGCAACATTAAAACTTAAAAGAACAGAAATTTTCCCGTATATAAGGGGGATAACTCCTCGTCAATACCTTGCTCGTCACGCTAAAGTTTGTTTTTGTATTGAAAAAATCTCCTGACTCTAATTAAGCGGCTCTTGTGTTTCATGAGTTGTTTTTAAATAATTGGGACAAAAAGTTGAAACTAGCATAAAGAGCAAGGTATTGAGGAGAGGGATCCACCCTCTTACACGGAGCATTTTCTGTTCGTTTTAATGTTGATTCTTACTTTTAGTTGGAAAAATTAGTTTTTTTTTGTTTAATTTCTGGTCGTTTTTCAAATGATACTGGAACATCCACCTTTTCTCTCCAGGGAAAATCTACCCAAGAAAATTTTTCCTTTGAAAGTTTCTCCCGCGTAAGATCCCCCTTCCCCCAGACAATTCCATCCCTGCTGAAAATTCCCGATAAGAAAACTCCTTGTGGCAATTCCGCCTGGAAAATTGTTTTTAAACTACTTTCGTTTGAAATAAGACTTGTTTTTCCTTTAATTTTTAATGGTTTTTCAAATTATGCCAGAAATCCTCCCTGCGTATAAAATTTTTTCTTGAGATTCTCCCCACCCAGTATCTCAATGGAAGGTTTCTCCCGGGGAAAACTCCGCAATGGAAAGTTTCTACTGCGGAAAATATCCCCTAGACAACTTTAATTCCTTAGAAAGTTTTACCTGGGCTATTTCCCCGGAATATCTTCAAATATAAAGATGAATTGGTAAAGTGAAAGTAGGTCAAATAAAATTAATTTCGTATAAGAATTCTGGTAAATTCCCCCGTGTATAGTTTCCCTTTGAAAGTTCATTCCCAGAAGCTTTCCTATTCACGGAAAGTTCTCCCCTTGGAAAATCCCCCCGCTGAAAATTCCCCCCACAGAAAAATCACCCGCCCCCAAAAATGTTTTTACTTCCCAATAGCAAATACTATATGTAAGCACTGGAAAAATTTCATAAAGTACAAACCTTTCCCCAGGGACTTGCAGGGCCGTGTCATCCCCAGAGACATGATTACTTGACCCCTCAACTATACTGATCAAAATGACTTTGGGAAAAAGGAGTGTGGGAGGGAGGGGAAATATAGTTGCCCGCCGATCGTTTTGGTTACAAAATGGGGAACTAGAACTTTAATTTCCGTTTGAGCAAGCCCTCTCCTAATCTTATATAACCATTGATTCTATACGATCACCGTGGAAAAGAAAAACGAAAAAAAACAAAAACAAGAAAAACAACAGAACTAATAGACACAAATCCGTCATCTTTCTTCTGGCAAAAACTACAAAATTTCACATTTTTGCAGGTGGAAGCTACAAACCCTTGCAGTATAATTTTCTGATATGCTGAGTATGATGAGGCGATTTTTGTTAAGATCCTTTGACTTGCTAGGGGCGTTTCCACTCTGTCTAAAACAATTTCTATAGAACTTGATGAACTTTATATGTCTGGAGTTGGCATAAAAAGCCTATTCATTTGATGTATCTATTGTTATCAAAATTTCGTGTTTTAGGGTTTTGGCTGTTATTGGGCTGAGTTGCTCCTTACATAGATTGTTACCACGAACTATTTGATTAACTGATCAGGCTTGGAATCCAGTTTCAGGAAGGACATTGGTGGCGGACATGGACACTAATTTTATGACAAGTTCGTACATGTATTTCTGAAACCCATATTACAAGATTCCCACGACTTTAGTGGATCAGTTTTTCTTGGAACTAAAGACTCCCTACTGAAAATCTGGAGAGCTGTGATAGATGCAGCTGCTGACAAAGCTTGCTTTGCGTTGACTACTGAAACTCCGTCATGTGCTCCCTGGCTTGATTCTGTAGTGGGTGAATCACAGGGACTGTGATGGCACTCGGAGCTGCTGATACAGATTCCAGGAAAGCCCAATCCGTGTGCCTTGCTATTTTGCTCTCAACTTGGAGATGATTGTCATAGTTAATACTCAATTTCTAGAAACGTGAATTGATGTACGTGGCGATTGTGACCTGACCTGGAGTGTGATCTGAGCAAGGCCGATAAGCTTAGAAGACATTTTATGTAGCCAAGACTTTTGGAGGTTCTTGAGAGTCCACCCACACTAAACGTAGTCTAAGAACATATCTTTGTGAACTTATGGATACACCGGTACATGCTGTGTATCCGCATATATGGGAGGATTGAATAAATTATTCTTTTTCTCGGCCAATTGCGAAATAATTCTCTATGTTGGATCTTTTCTGCTGGACTTTCACTGGTAGATACCAGAAAAAGCCAAAATAATATCGTTTTCGATACCGATATTGACGTTTCGATATTCAATATCAATATTTGGTGCGGTATGTCGATATATCGAAATTGATATATAATATCGCCCAACACTACTTTTAACTGTTTCTCGATGTAGCATGGCAAAAAAACAACAACTTTTAAAATCTTGAAATTACAAAAAAATAAGCAAAATATATCCAAAAGTATCACAACTGTTCCTTTTTTTTTTTAAAACCGAAATCTGAAGATTTTTATGATTTTTTTTTGAATTTAGTACTTCTTTGTTTTCATAGTTTAGCTGATTTTAGCTAAATTATTTGCTGATTTTAGCTAAATTATTTAGTTTTAGTTTAGTATTTTAGTTATATCATTTCAGGTTTTATCTGCTTTTTGTAATTTTAAGAAAAAAAATTGTGGTGAATTATACATTTTTTAAATAATATGGAATTGTAAAGTAACACTGCCAATCGGGCAAGTTTAATGAATCTGTTACAATAAACCCTGTCAGAAAAGGACTTTTTTCTGAAATTGAAGGACTTCAGCAGTCAATACTAATCCATGTTTTTAAAAAAGAGTTGTATCAATTGATTGAAAGTATCTGATATAAAAAAGAGCTAACTGAATCCCAAAGCCTCGAATGAGAAAAAAATGGCTTTGGCCTTCAAGATAAGGATAGTTATCTGCACGGAAAGTAGCCTTGTACTGTTCACTTATTTGTTAAGAGTAAAGAAGCCTTCTAATATTGCGTATACTCTTATGGATTTCGAGGTTTTTTTCAGGAATGTTGAATTTGTGGCCTATAATGGGCAAGTGTTCTGCAGTTGCAAAGTCAGAACTGCGATTTGTTGGACCATTCGGCTTAGCTGCTTGGCTATGTGGAACTCTTTACATAAACAGGTCGAAATCAGGCAATGCCAAAGAAACAATGAATGAAAATATTGGAAAAGTGAAAAAAGATAAGGTATATTTATTGCTTTTAAAAGAATATAATATTGTTCTAAATTAGTGTGTATGTATTTCTTCTGCAGCCACTTTAAAGTGGCATTTTAGTAGTATGCCGCTCTTAGCTTTCAGACGGTGCCTTCCCGGAAATACCCGTTTTCTTTCCTGAAGTCGCATAATGAGTTCCCCAACCAAAAGAATGAACTTTTGTAGGTATGACTTTGAGCTAGCTTCCTCTGTAAGGGGGCCATCCTTTGATAATACTAAACATAGAGTTTGGCTTTCATTTGAACCAGTCAAAGCTACTAACGGTTTTGGTTACTTTTTAGATCATAGACACAATCGTTACTATCCCAGGGGAAAAAAAACTTGGGAACAGTAAATACTGTCCAATGTGCCTGTCAGCTTTCGAGAATGCAGTGGCCTTTGAAAATCAAATGAATCGTTTCAAAAAGCACGGATTTCAATCCATTCAAGTGCCAGGTGCATTTTAATTTTTAAGGAACTTCAAAATTGGCTTTTGCAAAGTGTCAAGGTTACCTTGGACTGTGAAGTTAGACTTGCAGATATAAATTAACCGGCAACGTCCAACGCTGTCAAGGTGCGCGATCCAGTCGTAATCGGATTTGCAAATGCCCAGCGCGGCTCTGTGAATGAAACTAAATTAAAGCAATATTTTAATGCTGCTGGTGAAGGATGCGTTCGCAGGGCCGTTCGCAATGGTCGTTTCTAAAGATGACAACAATGTAGTCCAATCGGGGTAACCTGTCGGGTATGCCGCCAGATCGACAAGGGAGTGTAAGGGACTAATGATCGCATTTTAGACCCCAACTCTATAAGGAATAATTTTAGGAGTTCTAGTAGCCTAATTCAAAAAATTCAGAACATCATTATTTGATACCACTGTATATACATAATTCGGATTATGATCTATAATTTATATTACCTGCGCTAGCCCGTCCAGCGAAAACAACAACAAAGACAAAAGATGGTATTGATAATGGCTTGTGGGTCCGAAACACTTTCACATACAGTATTATCCCCAAATTCTCGGAGAAATTACTGGCCCTATACTTTACATAGCGTCACAAAGAAAATTGGAAAGAATTTTTAAATAAGATATGATTCCTTGATTCCTACAGTTCCCTCCCCTCCCCCAAAGTCTTTGGCCGACCTTATTCATCAGAGGCAGCGCTATTGCGTTGCCTATAGTAAAGGCCATGATGCTTCAGTGTTTTATAATTATTTGTCCCAGAGGCACTTCATATGGAAGGGGGGTGGGGGTCATATAAACTTCGGAGGTGACTCATTCTATTGGAAATTGGAAGTTCTAGTGCCCTTTTCAAGAGTCAAAAGGGATCGTAGGGCAACTAGCCCCTCCCCCAAGCCCTGTTTTTCCCAAATGCATATGATAAAAATTTTGAAATAGATATTTTGTTAAAAATAGTTCAAAGATCAGATATCAAAAACTCCGTAGTCGACCCAACAGCCCAGGGTCAGATTTTGTAAGATATGCCCCGGGGCATATAAGGTTTTTATGGAAGAGATGGTCTTATAAGCTTCTGAGGGGACTCAAATGCATTAGAAATTGAAAATTTCAGTTCCCTTTTTAAGAATCAAAAGTGAACAGATGGCAGCAATCCCCCCCCCTCACGCCTTTTCCCCCATAATCTATCTGATAAAAGTTTTAAGATAATCATTTTGTTCAAAATAGACCAAAGATCATATAACAAAAACTCTGAGGTTTGCCTACCCCCCCCCCCCCACACACACACACAACCCGGGGGCAAGTGTTTTAAATTACGCCCCGGGGGCAAATCATTTTTTTTATGGAAGGGGTAGTCGTATACACTTTGGAGAGGACTAATTCGATTGACAATTGAAAGTTCTAATTCCCTTTTTAAGAGTCAAAAGGGAGTGGAGGGCAACTACCTCACCCTCTTTTTCTCCAAATCGATCCGATCGAGTTTTTGAGATAAAGCGATCCTTTTTTAAAAGTAAGTTCAATGATAAAATAACAAAAACACCGGGGTCGACACAACCCCCAAGAGCCGGGGCGAGTGTTGTAAGTTATGCCCTTGGGGCATGTAAGGTTTTTATGTGAGAGTTTTTAAAAGAGTTCAAACATCAGATGAGCCTGACCCTCACCCTCACTAAAAAACTTATTATGATATTTTATTGCGAAAATTATAGAAGCTGATCCCTGTCCCTCCATAGCCCAATCCTCCACCTTTCCCCCTAAAAAACTTATCAATGATAAATCAAGGGAGCTGACCCCTGGTTCTCCCTCCATTGCCTGACCCCCGCCGAAAAAATATAACTTATTAACGATATATTATTCCGAAATATGGAAGCTGACCCCCTGGCCCGACCTCCTCTCCCCGCAAAAGACTTATTAACGATTCATTATTCCAAAATCAAGGAGCTGATCCCTGGTCCTCCCTCTATGACCCCCCCCCTTCAAAAAACAACAACGTATCAACGATGTTTTATTCCAAAAGTCATCCACAAACTAGTTAAGATAATAGCAGGAATTTACACATATTTACTACTACTAAAAACTGACAGCAGAACCAAGCCGCCTGAGGCCATCACATCTACGCACGCTCTTCCTCCATCCAAATCTATTCAAAGCTTCCCTCTTTACACCCTCGCAAGAAGTTTCCATTTCCCTTAGATATTTTCTTACGACATCTTCTCATCCCATTCAGAGGTGACCTGGTTTTCGTTTGGCCATAAACTGTGTCCTGACAAGAACGATCTTGGGCAATCTTTCATCCTTCACCAGGAGAAGCTTTTTATCTACGTTGAATGATAATTCTAGGTTAACCAGATACAATGTTCAGATTAAAAGTATCTTTTTTATTCTTCCCAATCGGTAGAACATTTTTTTTTTCTATGATGTGTTTTGAAGCTCCTGCTTGATCTGTATCTTTTTTGTTTTTAAAGAATTGGATTTAATTTTGGTGTCATTTGTTATTTTTATTTTTATTTTAGATCAAGTGCTGGATTTTCCCAGAGGGGACTAGGAGTGATTCTGGAATACTCCCTTTTAAGAAGGGTGCTTTTCATTTGGCTATTGAAGGAAATTTACCAATCATTCCTATTGTTACGTCAAACTACTATTTTTTGGACCATAAAAAACGCATTTTTGATTCAGGTAAAGTGCTTTACAGTGTTGAAGGCCAATAAACATGGGAAACTCAAACTAATAAGAGCTGAAATTCAAGCTTTGTTTAAAAAAAGGAGAAAAATGACAATCAGCGTGCAAAATCAAGACGCAAAACTATTGAAGACCTGAATGAGAATATTATTTGTATATATTTTGAAAAGTTTTTTTTGGTACTGTTCTATTAACCGGGCACTTTTATATAGTGCTAGTTTGGTTAATGCTAATGAAATAAAATAAAAAAGGGTGAATATATAATAGTTTAGAAACAAATTTTGGCTATATATTTGCATATAAGGGGGGGGGGGCAAAGCATACCATATATTAAATAGTTAACCTAACCTAGGTACCTTCCCCCCCCCAACCCCAAAAAACAAAAATTTAAATACAGTTCTTGCTTTTTTTTTATATGCCAGAAGGCATTGTAAACCTGTTTTCATCACGCTTCTAGATCTATTTCATGACTGATATGCATTGGCGTATACAAAAGAGCCAGGTTAATAGAACAGTACCGTTTTTTTAGCTTCTATTTTACAGTATGCAGAGGATAAAAGATCCAATATGACCAAAAGGATAATGTAAATATGTCTGCGTAACTTTTCGAAACTATCGTGTGTATATAGCTGTCCTCGGCTACTTCCCTGGTTATTTTATAGTTCAGAAGAAGGATTTGAAAACTAAATGTCTAGGGCTGGGAAATTTCTTGCTGAATTTAAAAAAAAAATCAGACTTTCAATTAAGTTTCTAATTTCAATAGATCTAGATATATTTGCCTGGAGGAGCTGCGTACTTTCCTTTCGCGCATTACTTTGCAGTTTACGTTATCAAAATATTTCAAGTTTGACTTTGTTTTATGTTTAAACACCGAGTCCCTACATTGATATCACAAAGAGAATGGAGCTGGAAATAATTTACTGAAATCGTTTTGAAACACTAAAATAATAACGATTTACTTTTCTAATTGCTTTCATCGATATATTTATTACCAGCAGCAAAGCCTGTTAAATTTCGTGTTGGAAGGGGGGATTCCTCCCTGATTCTCTTAAAAAAGTCTACCCTACGTTTTCTGCTTTTTTATATTTAATGCCCTACAAGCTCTGCTGGGAGTCACTACTGGGAGTCTGCTGGGAGTAATACCCGCGTAATAGGTTGTTTATATTATTGCCAGTAATACTATTACCAGCGTAACAGCTTAGTAGTTCTTTTACCAGCTCAATAATGCTATCAGCATAATTGTTTATATATGGTAAACCGTTTTTTGTTAGCTCCAGTTAGCGTTCAAATTTTACTTTATAATTGACACTGGTAAGATACTGTTCTTTGCTCAGTACTGCAATGTGTTTTAATAACAAAGGCAAAAAGGTTACAGAAGTCATTTTTGCGATTTCAAATTAATTTCATTAATAAATTATAGCTGCTTTAAATTTTTTTTTGTCACATGTAAAAGTTCATCTTTAAACGGAAGTTGTTTCCGTTTGTAAATGTTTTTGAAAAAAAACACTATACTGCCGTTTGATACTGGAGTGATTTTAAAATCAAACTAAAATACTGTTGATTAGCACAAAGGCCGTATCCAGGAGGGGGGGGTAGGGGTTGTCACATGTGAAAGTTCGTTTTAAATGGAAGTTGTTTCCGTTTGTAAATGTTTTCGACAAAAAAAATTCACTGCCGCTTGATATTGGGATTATTTTAAAATTAAACTAAAATGCTATTTTAGTTATTCAGACAAGTTGATGGATACGGGATCAAAATTGCAGGCAGACTAGTCCAAGATCTCGGCTTTGCAGACGATGTTGGATTGATGGAGAAAGACAGAAAAACTTCATGACTTTGATGGAGAAAAACTTCAAGACTTTTTATGCAAGTTAGCCAAGAGAGCCGAGCAGTTTGGGTTACATATCAACGCCCCCAAAACCAAAGCGATGTCAACCACTAACTCACCGATGAATATCCAGTTGGGGACTGAAAGCATAGAGCAATTCACCGACTTCCGATATCTTGGTAGCACCATCTCGTTTAGTGGCGATTCCGAAGAAGAGCTGAGAACACGAATAGCCCCGGCAACCTCGGCATTTCAACGACTTCGACTAGTCTGGAGATCAGCCAAGTACTCAGTCCAGATAAAACTTCGCCTTTTCAGGAGCAATGTCCTTTCGATCTTGACGTACGCGATGGAATGTTTAAAACTCACAGCTGAGCAGGAAAAACGACTCACTGCATATGAAAACAACTGTATTCGACGTATTCTGAATATTAACTGGAAGGATAGGATAATAAACTTGGAAATTGGCCACTACACAAACCAGCCTGATATCGCTGATGTAGTCAGGCAACGAAGATGGCGCTATCTTGGCCATGGTATCCGTATGCCAGGATCTAGACTACCGAATATGCTTCTACACTGGCAACCTGACGACACGCGTCGACGAGGAAGTCCCAAAAACACGCTTTGCAGGACATATGAGCGGATCAGCAGAGCCCTTCATGCATTCTTAATCCCAGAGTGGGAGGACATCTACGCCGCAGCTCATTTGCGGGATGATTGGAGGTTGTTAACGGACGCTCTGTGTGCCTCTGGAGGTACAGGAGGAGCTAAGGTCTAAGGATTAGCACCAACTTAATTTCAAACTCAATATAAAAATATATTAGTTAAAAATACAATTTTCGTACGATCGTTAGCAATTTTTCACTTCTCAAGCTTAACAGGTAAAAAAAATTATTTCGTGGATAAAATCTTAGTTGTTTAAATGATTTTCTCTCAATTTCTACGAGTTTTATTCAACGTCACTTCTGTAGGAACTAAATTAACTACTTTAAGATGAGAATTATATAAAACTTTCCTGCGTGAGTTTGAACTTGCCACAACACACGCACACAAAACTAAAGTACCCGTCCAAAACCCTAGAAGGGATCAGCGAATAATAATTAATGGCAATAGGTTTTGCGGTGGACCAAGGAGCAAGTTGTTCGTGCCCCCAGAGAGGCTATATATTGATGGGCATAACTCTATATGCAGCAGAAGTCAACAGTTGTCTGATATGGGATTGATAATAAAAATGATAATACTCGTATTAATTAGATTACTTAACTTTAATAATTCCCTACAATGGACGTTTTTTTGAAGAATAAGCATGAGGATAAATCTATGAAAAAAAAGAACATAAATGTTATAGACTTTTAACAGTCAGGACGTTGGGGGGGGGGTGGCAATTGTCCTTTTTGGCCACTCTTGTGTCCTATCTTTGTATAGTATACTGGATAAACAGATTAAAGTGATTAGAGTAGTAATGGGCAAATAGCTTAAGCCGCAGCCCCAAGCAGCTTGCCCCCCTATGGGCATACAATAGCCTTATTCTCTTTGTACTTGCAGTCATCATGTATCCGGGTTGCCTTAAACCGGTTTACGTTATTATAAGTTTCCTTCACTGAGTGGATATAAGGCGGGATTTCAAATTTATTGTATAATAAGAATAGAATTTTGAAGAATCAAGAAGTGACAAGTCTGCTACCTCTTTTTTCTTATGACGCGCAATTGGGTAAAGCAAACCGGTTTAATCGAACCGGATACATCAACGTATGGATTATCGCTCGGAGTATTGCATAACCGGAGGATCATAGTAAACTGGTTTTATTTGAATTCAAATGGGCTAGTAGAATGTATTCCAGTTCGCCAATGTTAGTAAAGTTCGTGCTTGCAAACTTTTGTCCCCAATGAATCAATGAGGATGACATTTTTTTCAAGGGAACTTATGGTCATCCATGTCCCGCCTTCAGTGCCCCAATGCCCTCCCCCAACTTTTTCATCCCCCCAAACTTTTTGCCCCCCCCCTCCAATTTTTTGTGTACTTAGATATGTTTTCAATTTTTTTTTCATGTATTAAAATGTCACTACATATACTTATAACAAAAGAAACTCACTGGTGATGTTTTTGAAATACAAAATAAAAATTGATTACATATGCTACTCGTGATTTTTTCTTTTAGAAAAACAACATTTGTATTGACATTTTTTTAGACTTCCATGGCCCCCAATGCCCCCCCCCCCCAAATTTTTTGCCCTCCCCTCATTTATGTTTTTTAACTTGGAGGTTTTTCAACCTCCAAGTTAAAAAAAACTTTTAGGTTAGGGCTTGAAGCTGGTATGCAGAATCTAGTTGATTCAAAAGATATTCTGTAAGATCAAATTAAACATTTCTAAGAATCTCATGTTTGGTGTAAGTTTACACCATTTTGGTAAAAATGGGAAACTGTAGCAAATGATAGCAATTTTATTTTGTTTTCAGTGCAATTTCGGGTAAACAAGTCGTAATTGTCGTATTAGAAAGAAAATTTATTTGGTGCTTTACATCAGGGGTTGAAGCTGGTATGCATAATCTAATTGAGTCAAAAAATATTACATAAGATCAAATCAAATTGCTAGAAAATCCTGTTTGAGGTCAGTTTACTTCTTATTTGGAACTCTGCTATTTAATATTAAGAACTGAATAAGGTCATCCTTTGTTTGAAAGAAAAGTAATATGATTCTTTTGATCAGGGCTTGAAGCTGGTATGCAGAATCTAGTTGACTCGAAAGATATTATGCAAAATCAATATTAAACATTGCTAAAATCATCCTGTTTGAAATCAGTTTACTGTTCACCGTTTATGTAAAAAATGGAAAACTGTAGCAAATGATAGCAATTTTTTTCTTTCCAATGAAATTTCAGGTCGTCCCCTACTACTGCAATCCATTCATTTACAGTCATAGATGGCGAGCGTTGTTACTACCCCAGGTTCTGCCATATATTCCGCTAATGTGATAGACAGCATGATTGATTTTAAGCTAAGTTACATTGAGTTGGCTACTTTAAAATTAGGTTCGTTTACGGTCAGTTGGCGTGGTCCCCGAGCTAAACTAAATGCCTATGACCACCCATGGGCATAAGCACTGTGAGCACTGCGCCTCTATGGTCACAGTTACTGCGAGCAATGTGCCCTATGGCCATAGGCACTGCGAGTGGAGCGCCAAGCGGAGCGCCCCTATTGACATTATGGTCAATATGCTTAAAGCTATGGCCAATAGCTTAATTCGCAGCCCCCAGCAGCGCTCCCTAAGGGCATACAACAGCCTTATTCTCTGTACCTGTAGCCATGATACATCCGGGTTGCCTAAAACCGGTTTACGTTATCATAAGTTTCTTTCACTGAGTGAATATAAGGTGGGATCTTAAATGTATTTTATAATAAGAAGAGAATTTTAATGAATCAAAAAGTGACAAATCTGCTGCCGCTTTTTCTTATGACGTGCGCTTGGATAAAGTACACTGGTTTAATTGAGCCGGATACATCAACTTATGGATTATCGCTTGGAGTATTGCATATCCGGAGGACCATGGTAAACCAGTTTTATTTGAATTCAAATGGGCTAGTTGAATTTATTCCTGGGACCCAATGTCAATAAAGTTCTTACTAGTGAACTTTTGTCCCCAATGAATCAATGAGTATGGTATCTTCATAGAGGGAACTTATGTTCATCCATGTTCCACCTCCAGGGCCCCAATGCTCCCCCCCCATCGTTTTGCCTCTTCACTCTGTTATTAATTTTTTTTGTTTATTTTTTTTAACTTTGAAATTTTTTCAGCTTTTTTTGTCTTTGAAATACAAAATGAAAATGGTTTACGTATGCTACTCGTGATTTTTGTTTTACAAAAGCGATATTTGTATTGAGCTTTTTGTTTCTTTTTAAACTTAAAAATTTTTTCAACTTTTTTTATACCTTAAAATGACATTGTTTATACTCATAACAAAATATATCCACTTGTGATTTTTGAAATACAGAATGAAAATGGTATACATATGCTACTCGTGATTAGTTCTTTTAGAAAAAAGTAGGCTTATTATTAGTGACATTTTTTTTTCTTGCTTCTTTAACCTGTAATTTTTTTCAACTTTTTTTTCGTGTCATAATATGACATTACTTATACTTATAATAGAAGAAATTTAATTATGATTTTTTAAAAGACAAAATGAAAATCGTACACATATGCTGCTCGTGATTTTTTGTTTTAGAAAAAAAATATTTGTAGTGACATTTTTTTGAACAGGAATTTCTTCACTTTTTTTTAACATGGAAATTTTCCATAGAAGAGAAATTCATCTTTTTTCTCTTACTATCGAAAAATGCAGAACAGAACCTGAACTTTTTCTCTTTTTTTGGTGGAAATCAGAACAGAATTGTTACTTTTTTGTCTTTTTTGGAAAAATTTGAGTCGAAGTTTAAGTTTGTTCTATTCTTTAAAAAACTTCAGAACAGAGGTTGAACTTTTTTCTCTTCTTTGGAAAAATTCAGAACTGAAGCATAACTGTTTTCTCTTCTTTGGAAAAATTCACAACAGAAGTTTAACTTTTTCTCTTCTTTGAAAAAATTCAGGACGGAAGTGTAACTTTTTTGCTCTTCTTTGGGAAAATTCAGAACTGACGTGTAACTTTTTTCTCTTCTATAGAAAAACTCAGATCAGAAGTTGAACTTGTTTTTCTCTTCTGTAGTAAAATTCAGAACTGAAGCGTGGCTGCTTCGGAAAAATTCAGGACTGAAGTGTATCTTGAAAAGAAAGTTTAAAAAATTCCCATGTTCAGAAAAAAAATTGAAGAAATTTCTGTTCAGAAAAATGTCACTACAATTATTGTTTTTATAAAAGAAAAATCACGAGTAATATATGTATACCGTTTTCATTCGTCTTTCATATATATCATTTTTAGATTTCTTTTGTTATAAGTCTATGTAATGTTGTTTTAAGACATGAAAAACAAGTTCTAAAGTTTCTAAGTTAAAAGTCCAAAAAAATATCACTTCGAATACTTTTTCTAAAAGACAAAATCACGTGTAGCATATGTATACCATTTTTGTTTTGTATTTCAAAAATATCACAGGTGAATTTCTTTTATTATAATTATATATAATGTCATTTTAAGATATGAAATGAAAAGTTGAAAACATTTCTAAGTTAAAAAATGTCACTACAAATATTGTTTTCTAAAAGAAAAGATCACGATTAGCATATTTAAACCATTTTTATTTTGTATTTAAGAAATATCACAAGTGAATTTCTTTTGTTATAAGTATATGTAATGTCAATTTTAGACATAAAAAAAGTTGAAAAAATTTCTAAGTTCCAAAAATAAGGGGGGAGGGGCATTGGGGGCCCTGGGGGTGGGACATGGGTGACCATAAGTTCACTCTAAAAAAATGCCATACTCATTGATTCATTGGAGACAAAAGTTCGCTGGCACGAACTTTATTGACGTTGGGGCCGTGTAATAATTCTAATAAAACCGGAATTCAAATAAAAATTCAAATTCAAAAATTGAATTCAATTAAAACCGGCTTACTGTGGTCCTTTGGATCTGCAATACTCTGATCGATAATCCATACTTGGATGCATCCGGTTTGATTAAACCGGTTTACTTTATCCAAGTGCGCGTCGTAAGAAAAAGGAGTAGCAGACTTGTCACTTTTTGATTCATTAAAATTCTATTCTTATTATAAAATACATTTAAAATCCCGCCGTATGTCCCCTCAGTGAAGGAAACTTGTGATAATGTAAACTGGTTTTATTCAACCCGGATATATCGGCTGCATTTGCAAAGAGAATAAGGCTATTGTAATATTGATGCCCTTAGGGGGGCAGTCACGAGGGCTATCACTGGATCTGGAATGCCATTACTACTAATGTCTTGGACATTCTTTACGGTTGAAGGGTGGCAAATTACCAAAAATTGTTAATCTCTGCCATCCGTCTGGGGCCAGTTGTAAAGAAGGTGGTCCCAAAATCAGGTAGGAAGAGGTCATGTATAAGGATTTAAAGAAACTTTGACGCATGGAAGGGGACAAAGAGTGAAGCTTTAAATAGATTGGGGAGGAAGTGGAGCATGTGTAGCTGTGTTGATTACAGGTACCTTGGTTCTGCAGGGGGTTAGTAGTAGTATGAGTAGTATTAGTAGATTTCAAGATCTTGAAAAAAATATTGTATACCTATAGTATAAAATGAAAATGATGAAAAATAACATGAAAAGTGTCCAATAGTTTTAGTAGTCGATAAAGAATACTATAAAAGAAACAATTGCTTTCTTTAAAATATATCAAATATTTACTTGAGTTAGGTGTTTGCTTTGCTTGATTCCACTGAACCAAGGAAAAGCAGCTACAGGATGAACTTTGGACGAAGTTACGAGTTAAGCATATCAGCGAAAAAAAAGAAAAAGAAAGAATATTAAGATGTTGTGAAATTTACAAGAAATTACTGCCATTCCACCTAACGGTCAATTCCGACCCTATTGAAATCATACCCCGTGCTTCGGATGAAGCTATGGGTCTAAGAATGACAGTAAAAACTCTTAAATCAAATATTATAAATATAATTCTGAAATCTACTCCTGTTTTCTAAAAAATACTAGAGAAGAAAGTGCATCTCTAGCCTTGTTTAATCTTCTGAATAAATTGAGTTGCCTGGGGATGCATTCCCTCCGCGTTTAATTGTCCTTCGTCATGCCGCTATTGATAAACGTATGTCTCGAATGACATCAGGATCCTTTCCAGCGTACTTAGTAACAAAATTGAGTGACTCTAGAAGCGTTGGCTATGGATCTTTTTCAAAGTCATTTAAATTTCACAAGCTATCCCTCCCTCCTTAAAGCAGCACGCATTACCACCTTGAAAGAAAGGAGGGTCATTTATGCTTGCATTTTGCCTAATCTACCATTTCCAGTACCTATACTGAGAACATTTCCTTGACTTTCCCGACCCCGCTAGGTCCCGTCCCCCCTTAGCTTCATCTGCATTATCAATTTACTTGTCGATCCATACTGCTAACGGGATATTTCGAAAGAGTGTTGTCTCCTTTATCATGGAGCACCTTAGCAATTCATAATATACGTTCCGACCTAATAAGATCTCTTTTTGCTCCTTTTACACTTTTAGTTGCTTGTACAATGCCATTTTCTTTTATTTTCTTGCTCCTTTGTGATGCTTGTTATCCAATGTTTAAATCTCTCTTGTGAAGAATTTAAATTGTGAATAAGTGAATCTTGCTTCTCTTTTCTTTGCAGTTATCTGTGTTAAGTCTGTTTGATTAATTCTTGAATACGCTATTTTTGTATGCTCTATCTAGCTATTTTTTTTAATTTTCTGTTGATCATTGTATTTACTAATTATGTATTGAATTATGATTAATCATTTTATTTAATTTCATTTGTTTGATCATTTATGCACGATTTACTTTCTTACTTATTTTTTTTCACATTTGTCGGTTGTTTTGCTATTTCTGTTCTGTTTTTTTTTCTACGTTTTTTTTTACTTTCATTAGAAATAAATTCTGCAAAATTTCTGCCAAAATCGGTGGATGCTTGCAAATACCTGACTCTGAATAAAAACAAGTTCGTACTTGAGTAGAACCCTATCAGAAGGTCGTGGCAGTACAAAATTCGGTTATCAAAAGAACGTATCTCCTATCAGTACACCAAATATGGGCATAGCCTCCCTAGGGAGAACACGTGGTTAATGGGGTCAATGACCTCTTTTTCCAAGATTGATTTATTTGATGTTTCTATGTGTAATAGCTCTGGGGCGAAGGTTGCACATGCGTATTGAATTCTAACGGGAACAATGTTATTGATCTAGGACTCGAGGGGGAAGTGAATTTCCGAGAACTTGATTGCATAATCGTTCGTGAATTTCATGGTGTCCAGAAATAGTATTTGTTGTTGTTGTTCAAGCCAAATGTTATGACTTTCCCGGAAACAGTTAGATCACATGTTTCCTTCTCAGCCAATCAGCAAGTCGGATAAATCCTCCTTCTCAGCCAATCAGAGGCCTGGTTACATATGATTTTCCCCGTTACATAACAATTCACCCTTGAGATTTCGTATATAACGGACATGCAATGTGATTCAATTATCAGAAAGTATTTTGACGCTGTGTAAACAACAATGGATAAATTTGATGAACTTGAAGCCTTGGCAACTTCAATTTACCATGTAAGTACATTTTTTATTTTCAAACGAATTTTCCTTGGACATCCTCCAATATATTCAGCTAAAACGTAAATATCTTCCTTTACCCTAAATCCCCCCCCCCAAACCATACAAACATCATTATAATCAATGGAAAACATAAAATATATTCTTTTACCCTCGAAACCTAACCCCCCACCCCACCATTGTTTTACAATCCCAAATTCTCGCAAAAAGAAATAATTATCCTTCCCTCTATATTTCCAGCTAAATCGCCCCCGCCTCCCACTCTAATACAAACTCCACTATGCTATCTTTATAGTCGTTAGAAGACTATAAAATATGCTCTGTTTAACCATCTAAACCCCCCACTCCTTACGACTTTAATTCTTGCAATAGAAATAATACTCATTTTATCGATATAATTCTTGCTTTCTCTATTTCTATCTAAAGTGACAACCCTTAGCTATTAATAAACCGTTTCTATTTAAGCCGCCGCTAGCTTGACTTAAACATTTCCGCTATGACTTAAACAGGTGATAATTACTGTCACCCCTTTAAAAGTACATCCGGCCTCATAATCCTTACGTTAGCGGCTTAACCAAAGGATCTCACAGAAAAAAGGATAATTTTGATCAAATTAACATCATAGCTTCTTCATCGCAAATTTGACTTTTGCTTTACTGAAAAGGGCTCGGGATTTTAAAGAAAAATAATAAATAAATTTATTATGCTTAAATTGATTATCATTTTATTCCTGATATTAGTATATTTCTCTTAAATTTTAACTTTTGCTTTACCTACAATGGGGGGGAGGGGCTTCTGGGAGACAAATGTTTTCTAGACAAAATTATGGCTAGGTTAGGTTAGGGGAGTACTAATTTTTATTCTGTAAAAAAAAAAGGGGAAAATAATTTTGAAACTAATTTTTCTCTTCTTTTTAAGGCCAACTATGAAGAATGTGTGCCCCCTCCACCCAAGAAAGCCAGAGATGACGAGGCAGCCCCATCAGTGCCAGCCCCAATGCAGCCTGGGTTTAAGTTAAAGAGAGAGTGGACGGCTACCAATACTGCCGAAGCTATGCAAGATCATGAAATAGCCGGCCCAGTCGCGCAAGAAAATAGCGACGCCGCCCCGTCCACTCTCCAACCCGCACTACCCGGGCCATCTGGCTCCCAAGTGCAGCCAGGTTATAAAAATGTCTGCATTTTTTCCTACCTTTCCATTTATTAATTTTTATCTTTTACAATCCCAATATAAACTTATCTCTATGAGATATTAACCCCCTATTACATATCTAAATATAATTTTTTGCAAGGAAACCACTCTTTTCTAATCTTTGCTATCTCTTCGCCGCTATCTCATAATAATATTTTTAGCTAATTTTCTAGTTTACTCCTTGAGAACCTTTTTATCACAAAATGCTATTTTTGCTAGAATATTATAGTTTTAAGTGGCCTAGAAGTAAACCTTTTATTTCATCACAGTAAAATTATGTCAGAGATATTAAAGGCCCTTGCCCCCCCCCTGTTCAATCAGGTCACGGGTCTCACATACATTCAGCAGTCTGCGGAATCGGCTCGGAGTGAAGCCGAAAAGGGATACAATATCCCGGACATAATTTCCTCATAGAAAACTGCCTTTGCGTTATAAACTGTCGTTTTATTTAAACACAATTTTCTATGAGAAGGCTATCAAGTAAAGACCACGATTTTTAAAAAGCTGATTAGTTTCTACCCATTTCCTCCCTCTTTTCGCTTTTCGCTTTTTTTCAACACTGTAAAATTAAAATTTCATAGATTTTAAAAAATGTTTTTCCCCCACTCAATTTGTGTTGGACAGAGATTATAGAATTGAAATCTCTTACACATAGGCCTAATTCTAATTTGCGTAACGATTGTCTAGACACACGCGCCATGATTTTGCATGGAGAGACATTCCTGAATAAGAATTAACGGTTCTCGAATTTAATTGTACTGTTTCCCAGAGAATACGCTTGGAAACAGAGCAGACACGAGATTAAAAATAATCTAGGCTCATTTGGGGTCATAGACAACCTGTATGGGAAGTAGGCGAAACGACTTATGCCGCCTAACAATACGGTTTTTTGGGGACTTAGGTAAACGGCTGGGAGCCGCGGAGCCCGGAATGCGCCGATGGGTCCGGGGAGTGCTGTGGGGGCAAGGTTAGGGAAGTGCCGGGGGATGCGCCACGGGTCAGGGAAGTGCCACAGGGATGCGCCACGGGCC